>NW_020664417.1:15718510-15883202 GCF_002925995.2 Terrapene triunguis | reverse complement strand
AAATGATGGTGATCTTGAAGGTGGCTAGTCTTCAGAATTGTGTGTATTGGGGATGGATTCTCCTAGGCAAAATAAGTCAATGCAGTTATTTAATTATTAGTATTCCTCATTGCAATCACTGACACTCAATACAACTTTAAAGATGAAATTGTAAAAGGAAGATCTGCCTATTTCAGTTTTTTTTTTTTTTTTTTATCACAACTGTATCTAAAATGTTGTTACTCTATGGTACTATCTATATTTTTTGCTCAAACATGAGAATTCAAGAATAGTCCAGAAGGAAGACAGGCAGGCCTTAAGGAAGAAGTATGAAATAAAAAAGTTTACCAACCTGAAGATCCTGCATGTTCAGACATGTTCCTTTCATCATCTTCAATGCAGCTTCCTCCTGAGAAGGAACACTTCTCATGATGTTTCATTCGGGCAGCCAGGCCTTGCATTTCTTTGTTGCACTGTTTGCATTTTGCATGCATGCCTGTCTTAACCACAGGTAGAGGAACTTCATTAAAATATTCCCAAAGTGGGTCTCTTATGGCCTGCTGCCATTATAGGTTTTCCCTTCCAATGAGAGAATGCTATGGTAGATCTCAAATCAATGAAGGTTACACGCAGAAAGACCTCAAGACTTCTGGAATATGCTGCTCAAACAGTTTCACTTTTGTTTCTACTGCTTGTCCCTTCCCTTCTCACATTTATTTCCAGAGTTCTCTCCTTGTCCAGATCTATTCCGCCCCCAACAATCTTCTATTCATTGAACTTTTTGAAACTTTGCACTTTTAGAGAGAGGTAAGGGATTGACTCTGTGTACACAAATTTTGAAGAGGGACAATAGGGTTGAGGTCTGTTATTTCTCACCTCTGTATATTTATTTAAAAACATTTTTGCTGTTAACAAGCATGTTATCTCTGGAGACACAAATCCAGAGTTTGAGAACTGCAAAACTAAGCATCTGTGATGGTGTCTTTTAGACTGAGCACTGAGTCCCCTTGGGTAGATAGAAAGATTAACCTAAATAATTTATACAGAAACCCCTGGAACCCCATAAGATTGGGTCCCTAATCCATGAACTATTGGAACTCATTTACAAACCTTTTCTTAAACATTAAATGAATATATTGTCTTGTACTATAGAATTAGAATTTATAATCCCTATTCCATGATGAGACCTTAGTTTTAATTAAGATACATTATAGTTCAATCTCTAGATACGTTTTTCCACAAAAAGCATTTTATCAAAAAAATCCAATTTAAATAAAAAATCATTGATTTTTATCCACCCTGGAAAGTGTGTGTGGGGGGGAGGGCTTCTGCCATCTCAGCAGAGGATTCTGTTGAGGTGTGGGGTGGTTAACGGTATAAACCGAATCACTGTCTAGGGGACTGATCAACATCAATGGGTGTGAGGTATTAATTTTGGAGTGAAGGGTGGTGTCTGTCAGTCCTAGCTGGAGATGGACCAGGAGCAGTTGTGGTTTGAAGCACTAACACAATTTGATCTGGTGAGTAGACTTAGTCCTTGGGCTAATGAGTGCTGGAAGAGAAGGATTAACAAGTGGATTTTTAGAATTTGGAGCAATTGCCAGTGGAGAGGCTTTTAAAAATGAGGTACACGATGGATAAGAATTGATGATTTAAAAAAAAAAAACCTCCTTAGCATTGTTTTTGTCTTTGATTATGAATTGCAGACCCAGCTACTGAACTAGGAGGAGAAAAGTTTACTTTAAGTACATTTTCAGAAGATGATCATCTCGTTAATAGAGATGTAAACACTTTTTTTTCCTCATCCAAACTATCATTCTAATGAAAGATTAGAGAACACCATAGGAGAAGACAAATAAATAAACCGTTTCCCGTTCAGTGATAGCTGAAGATTCCCAAAGTGGAGTTTGTTTTTGTGTGTGTGTGTGTGTGTGTGTGTGTGGTTTTTTGTTTGTTTGTTTATGGTCAGTTTTCTGATATGGTAGGTCAAAGGAGGGGGGTTTTGTGTTAGGAATAGGAGGAGGAAAGCGAACACATTCTTTTGTGAGTAGCCCAGAAGACGTTAAGGTGCCACACCATAGCGACTCTTCTGGATATAGGCCTTGTGGACATGTGCAGTGACGGCGGTACCCCAAAACTAGCTTTAGCAAGTGTTGAAATACGTTTTTAAATCTTGCTGAGGCAGTCCATGGATATTCTCAAACACCAGTACGCTAGAGTGAAACTCTGCAGTTGTCTGAACAATAGAAAAGTTGCCTAATACCAGCCAAGATGGTCTCTATCTGAGTGGTATCTATAAAGTAATCCATAGATGTGTAGGACTTGAAGGGACTTCAAAAGGTCATCTGGTCCATTTTCCCTGTATTGAGGCAGGATTATGTATACCTAGAACATCCCTGGCATACATTTGTCTAATCTGTTCTTAAAAACCTCCAGTAATAAGTATATCTTGGATGCACCAGTTATATCAGACGTTCCTTGGATGGAACAGGAAGAGAGAACCTGTTCTACTGTCTTACAGTTGCCACCTTTTAACTCCATTGTCAAATTTAATTATTTTGTTCAGAATGCTTTCATGAGGGTTATCAAAGCTGTTGAGCTTTTGGGAAAAAATGCAAACAACAAAATGCATATTCAGTCTTTGTCCTGTGTTATTTTTAATTGTTTTTTCTCCTGTAGCTCTTTCTGCAAATAACTGTTAAGGAGGTAAACTATATTTTTGCAGTGACAATGTACTTATTAATTCTGCAGATAACCAGTATGCAAGTCCATTGGCTGTGTTTGGGTGTCTTGTTAATCAGCTCAGTAACTGCAGAAATGCATGATGAAGAAATCCAGGATGCAGATGTTGAGGTCGAGGATTTTGACAAGAACTCGCAAGAAACTGACCTTGACAAAGGCAGCTCTTCTCTAGAGGTAAGGTTATTGTTGACATCAGCCAAAACTTAAGTTTTACAAAATGGGTAACTCTTCTAAGAAATACAGAGATTTGACAGTGAATATATGTAGTTGACAAATAACATGTAGCCACTCGGTTGTTTTTCTTTAATTGCTATGTGGCAGCAAACCTTGTGTATGAACCCAAACTACCAGAGTAGAAACTCAGGCCTTCCATTGTCAGGGGGTGCTCAGTGATTAAAATATGGCTGAATGAATTGCAGAGCTTGCAATCGGTTTGCCACATCTGGCAAATTACTTTGTTTATTATGAAGAATGTGGGAAACTTGTATATCTTTGTGAAAAATGATGTGACTTGGTTTACATGTTCATTGTTCTGTTGCTACCTACTTGGTCTTAAGGAATTAAGTTCTTTCCAGTGGGTGAGGTGTTGATACAGCCCTATAAAACTAGAGGCTGAGAAATTTGGCTGAGAGGAACAAAGAGGCATGTTTCCTGAAAGAGGGAAACTCTTTTTGACTGCCAGACATGCTAAGTTGAAGGTGTCTGTCTAAAAGGGTTAGAAAGGAGACTACATGTTCTTCAGGAGAAGCCATATGTTGGGGACGGGAGAGAGGAAAACCCTGGACTCCTTAGACTCTAACCAAATCCCAGAGAATGCTCAAGAGTGGTTAAGAGACTGAGGCAGGGAATGGTACAGGTATTATTTTGTATGGCTCTTTATATCTGTTGATGTCTAAAGTGATTGTTTTTAGAAATCTTTAGACAAAGTCCACGTCTGTTTGATTCAACAGTTGCATACCTTTGAAAGGGTTAACTGTAAACCAGAACTCCCACTAGGGTGGTGCTCTCTCAAAAGGGTGTACTTAAGCTACTGAGGAGTCAATCTTGGGGGGAGGGCCCCCAGGCAGCTGGGCTAAGGGGTTCCAGATGGTTTGTGCCCAAGAAGTGTGCCAGAGAGGTTGGCTCCAGAGATGGCTAGAGCCACTCAGTGACCCAAGGGCCTAGTATGTGGGTCCAAACAGCCTGGTCAGTGTCCAGTGGGGGGAGCTTGACTAAGGCTTTGACACTTATGCTTAAGGCAGGACTTAGCTCCTTCTCTCAGGATACCTAATAGTACTATATCCTGCCATCTCACTTGTATTTCTGGAAGTTAAAGCAGAAAATATTGCTTGGGTTTATCCTTGTTTCAATTTTGGTCACCTTTTTAGTTTCAGTAGCTTCTGTTCATCTCTCCCTCTCTGCCAATTTCTTGTAGAGAATATATTTAAAATGTTGTTGTTTGTTGTAAATTACATCATACCTTGGGCGGGAGGGATATGCTTACAAAATACAGCAAGAGGTTTCTTTTTCAAATAGTAAAATAAATTCTAATATACCACTTAACCACATGGGGAAGAAAACCACACAGAATGGAAAAAGTGAGTGGAGGAAAGAAATAGGTAGGAAGATGAGGATCAGGACAAGTTTGCTAACTTCTCCCTACGTTTTCCCTTATTGACAATATCTTACACATTTTGGCCATAATGATTATGCCCTTTGATCTTCCATTTATGCTTTTAGATATGCAATAGCTTATGCTGCTAAGCATCACGCACTGAAAATATTAGTGCATAGGTACCCAATAGGTGCTTAACTTTTTTTATATCTGTAGGCACAGAACACACACACCTTTTTAATACTTAGGAATATATTCAACTTCCATATACTTTAGTCTGTTTAATGGAATCCATTAGCCACCTCCAGGGCTAATAGACTATTTTGTGCTGGGTAAAATAATCAGTTTACCATGAACTTTTTAAACTTAAACAATATAATATAGAAAATGTAATAAGCCCAAGATAGTCAAGATACTACCTAGAAAATACCATGTATGTTAAAAGTAGTTGGGGCTGACTACTTCTCAGAGAATTACAATTGATTGTATTTCTTGCATCAGGTATAAATGTACATATGAGCTATGATGTATTTCAGTAAAAAAAAGTTATAATTCATGCATTGTACATATTTGTGTAAATGTCTTTAGGTTATGTACAAGACTCCAAAGCCTACTGGGGAAGTATATTTTACAGAAACCTTTGATGATGGAGTATTGACTGGGTAAGTGTTCATAACAGATGGCATTGTAAACCTTGAATTTCAGCAGTTTGAATAACTGATAACATCTAGAGCCAGTAGTCTGGCCAGAACTGCTCATGGTTCACTGATCACAACTTGTTCTGTAATTTAATAAAGTATTTCAAAGATGTTTGAAATGGGAAAGCTCTACTAGGTAGCCAGTGAGTTCTCTATTTTAAGCAAAACTGTTACTTACTGTACTCTTCCCCCTGCCCCCCCTTCCCTCCCCCTCCCCCCCCCGTGTCTTGTCCACTTTGTTGAAGTCTCCCAGTCACTACCTTTTGAGATGTCTGGGGTTGTAGAATAATCTGTGTTCGTAAAAACTTTCCTTTATATTCAGTGGTGATGTCTCATTCATTTATCACATTATTTGCCACATACCACTTTATGCTGTTCAAAAAGATTAGACATTTACATGGATAATGAGAACATCCACAGCTACACTGGATAGTATTAACATCTTATATAGGTACCTTCAAGGTATAAGAGAGAATGTCAAATTTGGTCAATGCCATAATAGCTAATAACTTCTAGGATCCCTTTTAATGTCTGTAATGCACAACTCACCCACACATACTACTGCTCCCAACAGTACAGGTGTTATCACTACTGCTGGATTTGTATTTCCTTTATGGAAGGCTAAATACCATTTTTGTGTATCTCAATATCTGTCTCCACCAGTGCAGTGCCAGTGTATATGACAAGTGCTGACATAGTCTCAGAGTCCCCTCCCCCATCCTTCCAGAATACACCGATCACTGCTTAGGTGGCAAATTTGATTAAATTCCTGTTTTGTTTTTGTTTTTGTTTTTTTTCTTACTGGCCCAAAAGCGAAGTATATTGGAAGCACCTTAACTTACAAATAGTGCTGCATACATCATAAATCTTGTTGATATCTTTCTTGTCAGTATCCACTTTGTGATCAATTTATATTGTTTAGCAAGCCAGTTCTGGAGCATGTCTTGAAATTATATCAGCTTGTTTCTAGTAGGCCCAAGCTGGACACCCGTGTATACCTGGGGCAAGCAGAAGATGTGGGTTCCAGTGGCAATCTATAATTTAACAAAAGCATTTTGATGCATGGTCAGATATTTGAACACCTGACTGAACTGAGTATTGCTTAGATGTAGTAAACTGTGTCGGGGAAAAGAAATAGGCTGAAGGTTCAGTATAACAGTCTCTGTGGTGCGAACAATGCTATGAAGTTTTGGAAGAAAACCTGTATCTTTATGATGAACTAACCATATTCTTGGTGCACTCTTATTATGGAGCTAGAGATAGTGCTGAACAGAACCAAGAACCAGACTGAGGGACCAGGGGGAGGATACTGCTAACTCAAAATGTATGGGGCAGGGTCACTAGCTGCAAGAGACCATAGCAGAATCCCAAATGTCTTCAGAGAATCTCAAACTAAGAAGTTTCAGGAGGATGATTGCTTGGGAGATGAGGCGCCCTTCTCCACAAGGTATGTGTGGGTTTCTCTCCCCCCGCCCCCCATTGTTTCAACTGATAATGGCTGGCTTTCCATGCTCTAGGGATTTGGCAGAATGATTTTTCATACAGTGTGGTTATAAAACTAATTGCTGCCAACCTCTGGCTTAATTGCTCTAGCACAAGTGGCTAGTCCTTCCTGAATTTCCTTCTCTTCCTCCTTCCCTCCCCATCCCCCACTCATTCAGTTCTACCAGATTCACCAGTTCAGCAGTCCTCTTTCACCTCCTCCATATTTGATTACTTTGGGCAATGAACCTTGTAAAGGCAAAAGTCCCCAGGCCTAGAGCATGTCATAGTAAGGTGCCATGCCCTCTCCCATCTCAAAATTGTAGCTGAATGGGGCAGAAAATGAAGTCTGTCTGTCTGTCTATCTATCAACAAGCAAATGTTATTGTGGTAGTTAACATATTGGGTACTACAGCCTCAACATGTAATGGTTTACGTGCTGGACCAGGATATTTAGGTTGGTTAGTCCTCAGTCCTGTAATTGAATCTGCATGGGCTGCATAGAGCCCTTTGACCTCAGTGACCATTGCATGTAAGGGTTCACCAGCATGGATCTGACTGCAGAACCAGAGTGCTAGTTAGTTTGTTTGATCTAGCTGCAATCATATTTCATTCTGCCTCTTTTTTAATGCTGAAATGCAGGAATAAGTGCCATTACATAACAAACTACTCCACATTTAACTCAAGTATGTGGAAGGTAGGATAATGGTGCTGTAAACATCCCCTACCCAGCCAATCTAATGGAAAACTTTATTTTAGACACAGTTTTTCTCAGTCTTCTGCAAATCTTTGGTAAGGCCAGTACTCTGTTCTAGAAGTTAAGTTAGGGCCAATGTTAATTTCTCTGTGGCCACACAGAAGCTCATTATACCAGCCCTAGAGCCTGTTCTGTTATCAAGTTTCCACTCTAAATATTCTTTCAATGATCAGCCTTACCAGTCATCTAAATATGGCCTTCCTTCACCCTGGCTAAAATTCGCAGTACAGAGATTCTGTTCAGGCACTGGTTAAGCCTGCAGTGACTAAATTTCATTAGTCCCTTTCCTAATAATCTATTTTAAGTTGGAGAGTCTTGGTTTCTCACCAGTTTGAATCTTGAGAACAGAATAACTAGAAAGAATGCTTTGGAATTATAAACTAAACAAATTGGTATATTTTATTAAATTCCTTTGTATTTTAAAGATTGGCTGTGCCATTACTAAGTATCTCTTCATATTTTTCATTTCAGTGTTGATCATGACAAGGCCATGAAAGTGCAAGAGAGAACCATACATCTGACACTTAAAGTCCAGAGCTCTTGACCAATCAGGGGAGAAGGAAGATGAAAATGAGAAGCATGATTTCTAGATTTGCAGAGGAACATGAAAAGGGACTCTGATAAACTGTTTAAATTAGGGGAGGAAAAAACAGCTCTCTGCTGCAAGATAAGGCAAAAGAAGAGACAATGGCTTACTTCCATTGTGATAGGAAAAATTAAAGCTGCCTGAACAAGATTTCCATAGGGTGCTTGAGTGAGAGTTTTCAAGGGCATAGAAACTATTGCTGTTATCTCAGCAACAGGGGGTGTGTGTGTGTGTGTGTGTGTGTCCTTCTAAGCAAAACTGCATGATACAAGACCATAGCATCTGTTATTGAATTGTCCTATACTCTTCTCTCGTGTACATTTCCACAATGCTCCATCCTTGCTAGAGAGGAGGGGAAAAAGAACTTAAATCCCTTAGACATGCATTTCATGTCCCATAAACCATGTTTATCCTTAATGTTTTCTTACTTTGCACTACATACCTAATGCATTTGTCCTACTAATTTATGTGTAATAAAACTGATTTGCAAATTGCAGCATTTATCTGTGACTCAATCTTTGAAGCTAAGTGATGTATTGACAGTTAGAGTAGTCTCTCTACTATTTACAGTTATGAGTGGGTAAATGAATAAAAGAAAAGCAATACCCAGGATAAAGAAATTATAAAAAGGTAAAACCTACCATCAGCTAAGAAAGCAGTATTTCATAGCAAATGAAAATATCCAAATCTTTCATGCTTCTACATCATTCATCCCAACCTCCACCTGGCAACATGTGTGAAGATTCCAATTTGATTTGCATTCCTAATGCAGGTAGCGTTGCCAAAGTGGTGGCACTACTTTTCTATCCAGCTGAGCATAACTTATGCAAGGTCTGCAGGCTACTCTCTCCACAGACAGTTCATTCTTGCTTCACAGGTATTATACAGAACACAACAGGCAGATAGGTATACCCACATTGCTGATTTGCAGTCACTAGGAGTCAGCAGACACATCCAAATGCATGTTCTACCATCCTTCACCTGCTTAGTTTGTAGTTGAACCACTATCTGTCTGGGTTTGTGTAGTGTGGGTATAACATCATAGCCCAATAGAGCAGTGGATATTCACTTAAAATCACTGGGATGGAGATGCCATAAATACCAATGTTGTGAGGTGGAAACTTGCACCTCTGTTCACTCTTTTAAAAACCCTGGACTTGTGAAAATTCTTGTATCTGCGCACTCTCCCTACCCTTCCAACCATATGTCAATATCTAGGAACTGGGCACAATGAATCATATGCATCTACTATAGTAATATAGTTTCTTGTTAATATAGCATTGGACTTGATGGGGTGGGCACAGAATAGACTTGAGTTCATTTGCATTCCAGCACTGTTTGAGGGAAGCCAAATTGTTCAGATTTCTCAGTGATCTGTGGGGGGTCTGGCACTGAAGTAGTGGGGCTAGCTTCCCAAGAAAGTACAGAAAAGTCCTCTTCCTCATGTGAAAGAGCGGCATGCACTGCTGCTCATTTCAGGGGTCTAACAACTGTCCCACCAGTTAGATCATGGACCTGACCCAAAAAATAGTGATCCACCTGATACAGTACTTCTAGTAAATTCATGTAGCCTGTTACTCAAAGTTGTGGAGGGAATCTAAGCCTTGCAGCATTAATTCCTTTAACTAGTAATCTCATTCTCTAATCCTAAGCATGTACTGGGGGTATACCCTATGCTACTTTTTCTGATCTACCTGAGATGCTTGGTAAGTGATTTTTCATAGACACAAGATTGCCTGTACATATATGTATCTTAGCCCCCATGCTCCTCAGCAGCCTTAAAAATAATCACATTTTTTTAAATGTGAGGTGATGGGGGGTTTATTTTTGTGCATGGAAGGCTAACCAATCTTGTCTCTGGAAGACAAGGGGCAGGGGGAGGCATTCCAAAATCAAGGATCCTTCAGAGAATGGCCTGTCAGCAATTCCTTCTGGCTTATACTGAGGGAACGCCAACTTCAGTGCTCTGCTCAATTCACTGTAGTAGTATATCATGGGGAGAGAGAGAAAGTTTCTCAGGAAACCAGGCACCAAATCACTTGGGCTACATAGGTTAAAACAAAACACCTTGATTTCCCTATGCAAGCTGATTAGAAGCCAGTGTAGATCATGGAGCACTGCCTAACATGCTCACAACATGCAACTCCACTTAATTGTTGTGCACCAAATGGTCCCAAGGTGTGGCTCTGTGTGGAGTACATTAACAACAATCTAATCTTAAAATGACAAAGATGGGGATAGTTGTGTTAAAGTCTAATTGGAGATGAGGTTGCCTCCAGGAGTAGCCCAGAATCTAATACCCCAAATTACACATCTGTTTTACAAATGGTGATTATGCTTCTCCTGATGGGCAGCAATATAAATGGTCAGCTCTTCCAGTTACTTCCCTCAGACCCCATGAAATCACAGCTAGCTGTCATCATCTAGGCATGGGACAGTTAGTTCCATTTCTCTGGCATAGTGTCCTCTGCATCCTGAATGCACTGCAGCCTGCCAGGGTCTTCCCACTGACCTGCTCAATGGCCTTATATATGCTTTGAACAAGAGAAGTGACAGTCAATTCCTATGGCACCCTGCAAGAAAAGAAAATCCTGGGGGTAGAGGAAAAGTTGTCAACAATTATTCCTTGTGTTGCTCAGAAAGATAAGAGCAAAGCTACTGACTAGCACTCACTTCACTCCTGGTAGTGTCCACAAACAAGCCAACAAAATCTTGTGCTGAAACACATTAAAGGCTACTGACAATGCCAAAGCAGCAGCAAGTATACTTTATCTTCATGCATTGCTAACAGCATCACATAACGCATCCAGTGCAGTTTACCCTGTACATGGCTATAGCCAGATTGAAGGAAATGATGAGGATTCAAACTGCCAGAGAGTTGCCACAGCTTTCTCAGTTGATCTTTCCGAAAAATAGGATACGGGGACACTAATCAATGGTTAGCCAGATTATCAGCATCAGGAGTTGATTTTCTTAAGCCTGGGCATACAATAGTTTCTTTAGTGTAGAGGTGTAAGTATCTTTCATCCTGGCTAGTAGGCTTAAGCTTTGAACTAGTAGGTGTGGCTTAAAGTGAGAGAGTGTGTGTGTGTACACACACACTCATCATATAGCCACTGGTCCAGAGATGAATGACTTTATACCAGTGTAATTTTAAATCCCACTAAACATCTCAATATCTCAGGATAATTTTTCACTTTCACTCCTGTTGAGAAAACATTCATCTTGAAGCACTGGAAAGCAAAAGCCAGATTTTTCTCTGTTCCCTATCACAGTGTTACTCAGCTGTCTAAAGTTCATATTCATAGTTTCAGTTATGGCACAACAGGTTTTAACGGGGTTGCTTTTATTTATTCCCTGTGCTGTTGGAATAATAGCCAGATGCAAAAAAGGGTGATGTCCTTAGGGAAACAATATTTAGTGTTCTCCACTGAAGTAGTACTAGGAGGCAAGAATGAAAGGAGTGCTATGGGCTGTTTTTCTCTTGGGTAGAAAACTGATAACTGAATACATTGTCTGTTTATTCATTAATATGCCTGGAACTGGTGGTATTGAGTTAGCTTATTTTGCAAGGTAAGTGGGGACAACAATATATCAGTACACAAAATTTAGGGTAAAGTGGAGACTAAAATAATTTCAGATACTTTGTCCCTGAAAAAGTATAAATATAGTTTAATTTCTCAGCATCTATCACTGAAGACCTGTGGATCCCTTAAAGTATATGTGCAGTAAGCATACAATTATGATTAGAGTGTAACTGTTTGTACTTCTGGATTATCTTGAACTGATTTTTAAAGATACATTGGGTTTTTTGTCTTCCCATTCTCTTCCCTCTCTCCTCCCCACCAATGGTGTCACTACAGGATAGAGTTAAGGTTTGGGTCTCTTAACTATGCATTTCTTTACCTTGATATGTTTGGAATTCTTTAAATTTAAGGTTAAATATAAACCTAGGAAATTTAATATGCTTATTTTTGAGAATATTACAGGTGTGTTGTAACTGTCACCCTTAAATGACTGAAATGTAATCTTGACCTTATCTCATGTAACAGATTTTTATCTGGAAGCTAAGAGTTTTGGGTCATATTAATTTTACTCTCATTTCAAATTCTTACTAGGACTTTAAAGTTAATATTAAGCGTGCCTGCAGATTAGCCCCAGCATGTTTTAATTTTTCCTAAATATTATTTGTTCATGTTCTTTAAATTCCAAATGATCAATGAATAGGGTGACTTATTTTGTCAAAATATCCTTATTTTGCATTTACTGCTTAACTATCTAAAAAGAAAGAAATTCTTACTTCCTTTTGTTAAATAATAATCCTGTTTTATTTATATTTTCTTGTCCTTATTACACAATTTAAACAAAACAATTGTTTTTCTTTCACAGGTGGATATTATCTAAAACCAAGAAAGAAGATACAGATGAAAACATTGCTAAATATGATGGTAAACCTTTCTTCCTTTTCAGTGTAGCGTCTTTCTCAAAAAGCAAACTTACTTATATTATGTTTTTCTCTCCGTAAATTTGAGGTTGATCAAAAGTCTTAATGTGTAGAATGCACAAAGTTATATTGATACGGAAATATAATATATTTTCTGCTGTTCGCGAGGGGGAGGTTAGCAAGTGATGATATAGGGGGAAAAAAAGTTCATTGGAAACAATCTCGAGTTACCGCTGCAGAGAAAACAGTGCTAGAATGCCTGTGACATGAGTAGCCAGTGGCAGTTGTATAATGATGTGACTGGTGCTTTTTGAGAACAGTCTTCCTCTTCTCTAATAAAAATTTTAATAGAGCAGTAAAATTTCTTAAGTACAATGTTGTATTTAAAGGATTATTCTATTTAAAACTTACATGATACAGTAGAATTTTTAACTATCAAAAATACATGCCTTAAGCAACATTATTCACATTGCCATATATCTGCTACTAATTGATCAATGGATACCCTCAAGAAAATGTAGTAAATTAAACAAAATTACGGGACTGAACAGCCATGAAAAAGGTGAATGCAGTCCTAGGATGCATCAGGCGAGAGATTTCCAGTAGAGACAGGAAAGTGTTAGTACCATTATACAAGGCACTATCGTGAGACTTCATCTGGAATACTGAGTGCAGTTCTGGTCTCCCATGTTTACGAAAGATGAATTCAAACTGGAACAGGTGCAGAGAAGGGCTAGTAGGATGATCCTAGGAATGGAAAACCTACCTTATGAGAAGAGACTCAATGAGCTTGGCTTGTTTAGCCTAACCAAAAAAAGGCTCAGGCGAGATATGATTGCTCTCTCTAAATACGTCAGAGGGATAAATACCAGGGAGGCAGAGGAGATATTTAAGTTAAGGGCCAGTGTGGAGACACGAACAAATGGATATAAACTGGCCATCAACAAGTTTAGGCTTGAAATTAGAGGAAGGTTTCTAACCATCAGAGAAGTGAAGTTCTGGAACAGCCTTCCAAGGGGAGCAGTGGGGACAAAAAACCTAACTTGCTTCAAGACTGAGCTTGATAAGTTTATGGAGGGGATGGTATGATGAGATTGCCTACATGCCATTGTAGGCAATCTGTGACTGCTAGCAGCAAATATCTCCAACGGCCGGTAATGGGACACTAGATGGGGAGGGCTATAAGTTACTACAGAGAATTCTTTCCCAGGTGTCTGGCTGGTGGGTCTTCACCACGTGGTGAGGGTGTAACTGATCGCCATGTTTGGGCAATTCCTTTGTTCCCTGTCCACATCCATTTGGCTGCCGTTTTGAGAGGTGGAGTTTCAGGGTTCATAAAGTGTTTTTAAAAGGGTGTGCATTAATATTCCTACCTGATCTCCCTTCCCCTTCATAAGTGGGTTCTGACTCTTGAGTAGCCTGGGTTGGATTTGGCTGGCTCTCTGAGGGTCTGAATTCCCTCAATGAGCCATTCATTGCTGGGTTGCTTTCCTCCAGGGCTCAAGGGGAGTCCACCATCAGCATGACATCCACCTCCAAATAGTAGCTGAAATCCAGGCAGGCATGAGGGGCAGACCCGGATTTTCTGTTACCCTTCTTTGCATTTAGGTAGGACTGCCACTTTTCTTTCGCCTTAGCCCAGCATTGTTGCTCATCCCTTTTATATCCCAGCTTTTGCATGTCTTTGCAACATCCAAATAAGCATTTTTATTCCTATGGCAATTCTGCAGTTGTGCTTGCAGTGCCCCTTCTCTACGCAAGCTGAGAAAGTCCAGGAATTCTTTCCTAGATCAGGCTGCAGGATGAGGCTTGCCTGAACTTCTTTTAGCTGCACTTTAACATGCTGGGGATTTTGAAGGGGGGGATGGGCTTGTGGTCACTGTGACCTCGGGCAGCAGTGTTCAAAACTGGGACCAGAGTGGGCACTGTCATGGGGACAGGGCATTGTGGGATTGTTGGAGGAGTATTGTGAATTGTCTACATATGCATCCTACCAGTGAAACAGTGCTGGTACAGGACTTATGTCATTCGGGGAGTTGGTTTAACTTGACCACTGTAAACTCAGGGTTTTACCAACAGGACTCCAAATTGTGTGTGGATGCACACACGAATGTGCCAACCTAAGTGAAGTTTTAATGGTACAGTTGTATTGTAGACCAGACCTTTGTCATTCTCCTTGTCTGATGATATCATCTGGCTAGCAGGATACTCAGCTGCACAATTTTGAGAAGTTGTTTTTGGTTAGCACTTTTTTAAAGCCATGTTTTCAGATTAGATGTGATCATATTTGGATAGGCTTCTCTTTTTGCCTCCCGTGCAGTTGGAACTGATTGGAAGATTAGGAGAGCAACATTTAAACTCAAGAAGTGTCATTCAGTGACTAATAGGGGAGCTGGCTTGCATTCTATCTTGCTACTATTGCCCTTAAGGGTAGGACAACAAAACAGCCTTAAATATGAGAGTGAAAGAATGCTTTCAATCTCGCACTAAAAAGATTAGGATTCTGTGAGATTAAAAGAAGCAAAATTATAAGGTTAAAGAATTTTTAATTTCAGGATTTTATAAATCATAAAACAGCAAGAAAGGGTGCTGACCTAGTTTAAAAAAACGACAACTTGTGGACGTCATTTTTTTTTATTGGTGTTTGTAGATCTGCACAGGCCCAAAATATTGTTTATAAACAAGAACTTCTTCTGAACGCATCTCTTAACTCTTCATCTACTGCTTATAAGGCTGAAATAGATTTTGTAGCAGAGTTCTCAAAATGTGAATAGTAATTTGGACACTGTATTTAAGTATTCATGATAACAGCATTAATAGAAACTTGAATAATGTGACAGATCAGAATTGTACTCTTGTCTTGCATGTGTGTAATATTGCAATTAATTGGAAGTTGGTGAGTATGCACATTTGTGCAAAACAATGCTTCAAATTTGAGGGTTTACATCCTTATTGATTTAGTTGACTGAAGAGAATAATTGTATGATAAAAATGTGCATGGTTTCTTGTTCAATATCCTCTTTTGTGATTGGATTTTTGTGAGACTGTAATGTTTCTCATGCTTTGGTTTCCTTTAGTGGTTTTTCATCAGGAAATTGTTTTATCGGTATAACTAAGTTGTCATTATTTTCTTTATATCCTTTTCTGTAGTTATGGAACTGTTTTTGACAGCAATTTTAAAAACGTACACGTTAAAAAAGAAAAGCTGTTCTGGTATTGCTCTGTACTACTGACTTGTGGAAGTAGTTTTCTAGTGGGCTCTATTTCCTGAAAAAAGATACCTTAATTTTTCAGTGAGCTGTTAGAAAAATGTGAATCATGCATGTGTAACATGATCATTTATCTTGTCACCTGTGATCTGGAGCAGTCAAATTTAGGGGGAAATTATTCCAAGTTTATACTGCTGCTTAAAAAAAAAATCGAGTTGTATCATTAGTAATAAAATGGATACTTGTTTTACTCTATAGTTATCTAACTGCCAACTTTGGCATTGAGTGTCAGGATTTGCTCCTAGTAATTGCTTGTGCAGTAACATTGAGTATCTGCAATAGCAATTGGTATCAGGAAATCTCAAATGCAGGCACTAGTTATTTTCTCTGTGTGATTTTTTTTTTAAACTACATTATAAATAATAACATAGCTAAGGTAACTGTCTGCTAGCTCCTAGTGGGTCTCTTAATTTCTTTTAAAGACAGCAGTAATTTCTTGCCTTCATCTTGCTGTTTTTCAAAACTTGTGTTTTTTTTATTTTAGGAAGATGGGAAGTAGAAGAGCTTAAAGAAAACACAGTGCCTGGAGACAGAGGATTAGTTTTAAAGTCAATAGCAAGACATCATGCAATATCAGCTATGTTAACAAAGCCATTTATTTTTGATACTAAGCCTTTGATTGTTCAGTAAGTTGCTCTTCAGATTTGTACTTAATTACTCTTCTAACTTTGAAATATCATGAAAAAATATGTTTTTGTATGATTCTGATTTCCATTCCAACATCAATTGCCTTGCACAAATGTACCAAAACCACAAATATGAAGGTGTTAATATACAAATAAATTATTATAAATGTAATGTTTTATCCTTTAAGGTTTTCAAACCCAAACTAAAGTTACATTTTAGTGCTCATATGTTAAAAATAGATGAAATGATGTTTTAAACCTTTTGTCTGAATACTTAGTCAGGAATTCAAGATCTCATAAAATGGATGTAAAAGACTGACATTTAAATGGCAGTGTCTCTGCAACTGAGCTTCCAAATTACATGGAACTTGTGAGAATTTCAGGTGGCTATGAATATAATGTCTAAATACATTTTTCAAATTTTTAAGTCAGTGGAAATTGACTTACAAGTAATTCAGAAGAAACTATGAGATGGTTGCTTTAGTTAAATCTAGACCATGATGTAGGTAGGCACAAACATAGTACAAAACTTCCCCAGGCAACTCTGTCAAAGTGAAGTAGTGAGTGGCCTCTGTACATCTGCAAATGCTGCCCAGAAACTTTTCTTAGTAGAGATCACTACTGTGTTGAACTGTAACATTTTTTTAGATTGACACTATTACATTTTGCATCACTGTTGCCTTACATTGCAATAGCAATAAAATATTTCAGGCAATTTTGTAAAAATGTTTTGGGAGTAGTGATTTATATGAAAATACATATGTTTATACACAATCTTGGACATGAATTCAAAGTTAAATTGTAGATCAAAGTGAGCTTTAATTATTCCAGGGTATCAGCAATATGCTCTTTGATTCCCTTTTATACAGGTATGAAGTGAATTTTCAAGATGGCATTGATTGTGGCGGTGCATATGTTAAACTTCTGTCCAGTTCTGATGATTTGGATTTGGTATGTCCTTTATGTAACATTTGATAATTATTCTTCCGTTTAGGGGAATGTGATCGTAGGCTTATGGAATGTGACTAAGGGTATGATTGTTCATTCGTGAGTATCCCAAATGCTCAGCAAATGGGGGAATCAGGCCCAAAGTTTACTTAGATTAATGAAAAGTCTGAAATAGAAATTTGTATTTTTTTCTAATCTGAATAGTTTGTATAAAATCTCATATATACATAAAGCCTTCAGAGTTTGTTAGCCAATTATGCTTACTAGCATCTGTTATATGTTGAATACAAGAAATATTTTAACTATAATTAATTTCCATTATTTTTAAAGCAAAAATTTTAGCCTACTATAAAAAAGTGGTTTTTAAAAAAAAAACAACAACCCTATAAAGGTCTGAATCACCCAAGAACACACAATTCATTCATTCTGATTTGTTACATTTTCTATTGGAATTGTGAATATCTAGGATGAAGGGCATGATGTTATATAATGTAAGCCATATACTACCAGTAGTCCACGTGCAGAACTCAAGTGATGTCAACTGTTCTTTCTGAAATTCTAAATAAAATGACAATTCATAGATGTTAAGGGCAGAGGGGACAGTTATGATCAGCTAGTCAGATCTCCTTCAATAATACAGGCCATAGAACCTCAACCAGTAATTTCTGCATCAAGCCATAACTTCTGTTTGAGCTATAGCATACCATTTAAAAAGATATCCAGTCTTGATTTAGAGACTTCAAGTGATGGAGAATCTACCATGTCATTAGGTAAGTTTCAATTGCTAATTCACACAATTTTTTAACATTAATTTATAACATATTTATAGTGTAAATTTGTTTAGATTCCAGCTTCTACCCAATGGATGGGTGCCTTTTCCCCCCCCTGCTATCTTAAAGGACTATCTGCTCTTGGAAATCTCTTCCTCTTGTAGATACTTGAAGACTGTGATCAAGTCACTTCTTAACCTTCTCTTTGATAAATAGACTGAGCTTCTTAAGTCTCTCATGTAAGGGATAGTTTTCAGACCTAGGATCATTCTTGTAGCTCTTAATAAGATTGATATCCATGTAGTTTGGATCTATGAGGGTTATTACTCAAGTTAAGGGTACAAAGAACTTTTAAACCATCAAAACATGACCCTAAATTAGTTTAAAAGACATGTTCATGCCCCAAAACTTAAACTTTTTTGGTAGACCCTTACAGAGACCCAAAATTGTTTGATTGTGGAATTGAGGACAATACCAAAGTTTGAGAATTAGATCTCCCTTTCCACCTGGTCCTCTGCTATTTTGTTTTCCTCCCATAGAAGCAGGCAGTTTTAAGTGAACACACATACATAGGAAACACCAGTCTGTACATCAGCAGGAGAGTACATTGTGACCAGAAATCAGTTTTTATTTTAAATCACCGTATAGAGAATCTAGCATGGCCCCATCCCTTTAAGGGCAAAACACACACAAAAAGGTTTTTCCCTGCCTTTAGTCACTGTGGCCTACCTCATCCAAAGTCCCCATAAACAAAAAGGGAACAGGGTTTGTATAGCTTATCACACAGGAGTTAGTTCTGACTGTTTTTCCTTCCTATGAGGGTGAGATCCTAGGGAAGTTGAACTAGAATCAACTTTGGACTCATGTAACCTATGGGAGGAGAGGTACATCAATTTACTTACCAATTCTGT
Organism: Terrapene triunguis; assembly: GCF_002925995.2. NCBI lineage: Eukaryota > Metazoa > Chordata > Testudines > Emydidae > Terrapene > Terrapene triunguis. Next base: position 15,864,396 of record NW_020664417.1, on the reverse strand, counting down.
GCTACAGAGTTCCTCTCTTTGACTTAAAGTATTTGCGCAGACCATGAGTTCCCATCCTTGCAAGGGCTACAGCTGCATTTTCTATAGGAACTTTTCCAAATACTAAAAGTGGAAATTATAATAGGATTCACTTTCTTTCTCTTCTTAGGAATCCAGTACCAGTCTTTACCATAAGACAGTTACACGCACACACAATTGAGAATTTCAAAATCCTTTTTATGAATAACACTCCAAAATAGACCATTACAGCACAGCAGTTTGAATGCACTCTAGCTAGACTAACATGACTAACTAGAGATTTGTTACTTTTTCTTTAAAATGAAGAATATAACCCAGGGTTTAACCCCCCCACGCCCTCCCACTGCTCCTCAAAAATGTAGATAAATATAGATATACAATACCTTACAAAATCAATACAGGGATAGGGACTTCTGACAATCAGAGATTTTTTGCTTTCATGTAGGCTTTACCCAATCCCTGGCTATTATATAGGCTTGGTCTACACTAACCCCCCAAATCGAACTAAGGTATGCAACTTCAGCTGTGAATAACGTAGCTGAAGTTCAGAGTACCTTAGTTCGATCTTACCTCGGTCCACATGCGGCAGGCAGGCTCCCCCGTCGACTCCGCGGTACTCCTTTCGTCTAGCTGGAGTACCGCAGTTGACGGCGAGCACTTCCTGGTTCGACTTATCGCGTCCAGACAAGACGCGATAAGTCGAACCCAGAAGTTCGATCGCTCGCCGCCGAACTACCGGGTAAGTGTAGACATACCCATAGACAAATAAAACATTTAATTGTACTACACAACCAGTTATTTTAGCATCCACATTACTGAGCACATACACAACTTCAAATAAGAAAGATGAAAAAATCTGTACAATTACCGTAGCTGTTAGGCTCACACACTGTCTTGGTTCAATGATGTTGTATACCCCCGAAGACATTTGGCCTCCAGTCTGTGGTTGCTCCAACCCAAAGATCAGTCTGGGTTACCCCTGGCAACTCTATCTTCTCCCTTCAGGACTGGGCTGGATCTGAGTCATGGGTCTCTGTAGAACAAAATGCCTGCTTCATCAAATTCCCTTTTTCTTCCCTCCCTCCTTTTCCCCTGCTCAAATTCACCAGAACAGAGGATGGACAATTAGCTGTAACTCTTCTCTGCTAAATATTAGTTCATTTCCCCAGTCTCTCCAGTGCAAATTGGGTATGGGGTTTGTTCAAGGTGCTTTACAGTCCATAAGAGATATGGAAGCCTGAAGAAATTACTAGGTGTGAAGTGTGTTGAACCAGTTGTAAAATGTCAGAGGTTCAAGATGGAATCCCTTTGCTGCATTTTGGCGGGCGCTGCTAGTTGTTACTTGACATTGCAGTAACACCCAGAGTCTTCAGTCAGGTTTGGGGTCCTATAGTGCTAGGTGTTGGAGAAACATGAATTAAGGAAGTCCCTGCCTCCCCCAAAGAGATTAGTATGAAGAGCGATGTGACATGACAAGCAGGTGTAAACACAGTGGAGGGGAGGTAGGGGAAGAGAATAGCTTGTAAACACCATTATAGCTGTTTCTTTCAAACAAGAGAATTGAATAAGAGATTAACGAATCACTAGCTGTTAGACAGTTTTCCCCTGGAAGTCATTGTAGAGATGGATTTTACAGGAGTTGAGGGAGGACAGGGTGGTAGCTATATGAATGGATTTGGGGATATGTCCCACACATAAGTGGTATCCTAGAAGAAGGTGCAAAGGTGCTGTGGGAGAAGTACAAAAGCAAGTGATAGAGGCTGCCATTATTAGTGGAACAAAGGGAGTGGGAAGATCGCAAAGTGGTTAGATAAGTTAGAGATTGACAAAGTAGAGAGGAGCTAAATTATGAAGGTCCTTGAAAATAAGAACCAGAAGTTTGTGTTTGATACAATGGAGGGACTTAGTGTGTGAGAATTGTGACATGACTGAAGTGGCCTACTGGAAAGATTATTTTTAATGCACTGGGCAATGGCTCCTTTGGAGCCCTGTCAGATTCAGTGAACTCTTGAAAGACATATTGAAAGACATAGGGTCTCCCAAATTTTTTAGCACAATTTCACATAGCTGTATTATACATGCATGCCTGTTGTTAGAACAGTCAGGAAATAATTTGTTCTCCCCATCAATACTGGAAAATTCCGTCATGTTCACAAAGTATGATTTTTAAACTGTTATAACTTCGGCAAATCTAAATTGTGTATTTTTCATTTCACCCTCAAAAACGGGTGTTTGTTCACTTACAGAAAGTCATCTCCTGACAGAGACCAGACTGTCAAACTTATCTTTCGTAAATAAATTTTCTAGAAATTATAAGTGGCTGAAAAAGGAGCTTAAAAACTTTAACTATCGCTACATTTTCCAAATATAAAAATTCCCATAAACAATTGAAATATTGAAAGATCTTGACAACATAAGGTAGTATGGAGGTGCCCTATGAAGGAAAATAATAAATCTGGTTTTTTGTTTTGTTTTGGTGTTTAGTATCAACTACATACAAATGTGGAGCAGCAGGACAGTAATAAAGAAAAGTAGTAGATGGTGACATACTATCTGATTTTTTTTACCATATTAATAATTAAATTGCACGTCAACTATTTCCATTCAGTTTTTTTACAGGGCACAATACTTGTAGAAATACTTACAGCTGCTGTTTTATTTTTATGGTGAGCATTTTCATTTTAATATAGTATCCACAGAAGTTATTATTCCACCTTTAGGGCCTGATCCTGTGAGTTGCTGAATGACTCCTTGTGAGGTGCTGAGAATCCTTTATGCATGGTCAGTTTGGTGGAAACTCAGCATCTCTCAAGAAGTGCTGAACATCTTGCAGGACTGAGCCTATAACCCTTGGGTGCTGGAACTGACATTTCGTTGCGTGAAATATATCACAATAGGATTATAAGCAGGCTGAATGCCTCCAGCATCAAGGAGTAGAGGTACACAGGTTGACTTCATTAAATGTACTGCATAACCAATACTAAACTCTCTTGCTTCTATAGGAATACTTTTTTGACAAAACACCTTACACAATTATGTTTGGACCAGATAAATGTGGAGAAGATTACAAACTGCATTTTATCTTCAGACATAAGAATCCTAAAACTGGAGATTATGAGGAAAAACATGCTAAGCGTCCTGATGTAGACCTAAAAAAATTCTATTCGGACAAGAGGACACATCTGTATACTCTGGGTATCCTTTAATTTAATTCTTAACGTTGCACTTAAAAAGGAAAGGTTAGAAAATAAGGTCCCCATTCACTGAAGACTTACAAATGAGCCTGTTTTCTGCCTGTATAGTTTTGTTCATTGTTGTGGATATTTGTGTATGGTGTGTATCTTAAATAAATGGCTTTGAAATTCTGTTGCTTAAGATTCACTTGAGGGGGGGAAATAAAAATTGGCCATATCCAACCATTAGCACACTATTAAAGTACGCTATTATTTACACTTGTTGCAGTAAGCAACGATGTAGTACACTATCACTACTTCATCCTTGACTACTGCAACTAGTGTAAATAATCATTTGTTGTTAGATTTATAGGAAAAATAGAGGCCTCTACCCCAGGCTCCAGGTGTCCTGTCATAAATTACGAAAACAAAATTAGATCACCTGCAGAACACCAAATTCCCCTCCTCCACAAAACTGACTTCTCTCAAAAGTCCACCTCTGCAGAAGTGTGCATAAATCAATGACTTGCAGCATTCCCTGAAAGCAAATAGATTGGGGCTATTTCAGACGAAAATAAGGAAGCCTGTTCCACAACTGAAGAACATTCTATTACCAGTCACTTCTTTTAAAAGAAGGAGCCAGCTCTAGTATCTATGCTGATCACAACTGCAGCAGTGCGGCATGCAGAGAGATAGTTTCTCCAATAGCAAGATCCCAACCCATTTGGGCTTTACAGATGAAAATCACTTTAAATTCAGTTTGGAAAAAGTAGCCAATATAGATCATGGGGCACCAGAGGTACGTACTGCCAAATAGGCAGGCTGCTGCATTCTGCACTGGTTTCTTTCCAGACTGATCAAAAGGGAAGCGCCATGCAGAGCACATTGAAATAGTTCAGTCTTTGGGGCCATAGATTAATTTAGAGAACTAGATTAGAGGTGGCAGCAACAAGGGCTTATTTTGTCTTTTCCCCCAGTGTTCCAAAAGATGAGATTTGAAACATCTTTCTGATTATGGAGATGGAATCCTTGACACAGTTAATGGCCGTTTGGTTTACCTAAAACTACTACTTTAAAAAAAATTAAATCAAGTACTTCTGATAAGTCTGTAACAATTGAATGTTTTAAATTAACATAATCACTCCTAAATTTGACACTAATTTTGGGTTACTGTGTGTAACATGAGATTTCCTTTTTTACCTAATATGTCCCGTCTACCTCCAATTCTATGATCCTTTGATAAATGGGAAAATATTGGAAGTGATAGTGCTAGATGCTGGGAAAATGCATCTCAAACAAGTTGGAAAGAAGGGGACAACAGGAGTCAAGCTTGAGGGGGAATGGTCAGAGTCTGTGCCTGCTAGAGAACCCTTCTCTCCATAATTTGGAAACAAAAATTCCTGAATCTCGTTCTTGTCACTCCTCTGCTGTCTGCAAATATTTGTGCACTCGGCTAGCAAAGTATCCTATCCCCCTCTAGTGCTAGTCTATGCAGAGAATGACAAACTGCTATTGCTATCAGTTACTCCATTAGCTCAAGTGGCAAAAGCCTTTGTGATGGATCTAAAGGTTCCAACCCTGCTGATGACCCATATTGGTGTCAGAATGATGATGCATGATGGAATTTGTTTTTCCAGTTTACTGTCTTTAAAACGTATGAAATCACATAGACAAATCTGTTAAAAGAACATCATTAAGGCTTCAAATTCAAGCACTCTCATTAGGAAATGCCAGAATTAAGGCTTCCTGTGCGACATTAATTTGCCCCACCATATGCATGATGAAGCAATCTTTCATTCAGGAACACTTTTTTTTTTTTTTTTTTCAGAGGACCCCCTACTTCATTCAGTGCACAGGATGGACCTGCTCTGAGGTTGAATCAGAGCTATGTAGTAAATAGAAACTGTTGTGTATTGGACTTCTGCTTCATTTGTTGCTGAAGTTGGAAGGTGTTTAGTGAATGAGGCAGGTAATTGCAGGAAGGGAAAGGATAATCTCATGCTTAAGACAGTTGAATGCTGCCCTAGAGAAGTGAATTCTCCTCCTGCCTCTGCCATAGAGTTCCTATGTGATGCTAGTCAAGTCATTTAAACTTTCCACAAGTGATCAGTAATTGTGTTCTTTTCAATTTCTGGGTGCCTGACTTGAGATCCTGGGACCTGATTTGCAGAAGTGGTGAGCATTCACTTCTGCAACAAAGTCAGTGGAACCAGTCTTTCAATGTACAGAGTGCTATATAGTGCTAAGTACTCTGAAAAATCAAGAATACTTTTTATCTTAATTGCTGTGTCCGTTTCCCAACTGTAAAATGGGGATAATAATGCCCCTCATCTCATAGAAGTGTGGTGAAAATAAATGTATTCATATTTGTGAAGTGCTCAGGTACAATTGTGATGAGTGCATAGAAAAGCCCATGAGGAAATTAAGAATTTTTTTATTCGAAGGTTTGAACAGTATGCAGTAAATAAGGCATGGGGCCACACATTGAACAACGAAGAGAAAACAAAATATCGAATCGCTGTTCATCACGTGAGCACCATTCATTCTGTGCACTGAATGAGATAGGACCGGTCCAAAAAAAAATAGTACATGATCATGTTATTAAAGACATTATCATAATTCATACACAAAATAGGACCAAATTAAGGTTGCACAGACACCCTTCATTCTGGCATTTCCTAATTTTTGAGGGCTTGACTTTGCAACCTTAATATTCTTTTAACATAGTTTTTTTTCATGCAATTGTAATATAAATCGTGCAGAACAGAAGAGTGGCATGCTTTTGGTGAAAGGCCAGAATTGATACACTGCTTTGTCTACCTTGCACTTCATTAATGCAGTATTTTGACTTAATTCCATGGTACAAATTGAATATAAGTTGCCTGGTTCGTAAAACAAAGAAATGGAAATCCTAAGATGCCTGCTGAGTGGGAAACTTGTGGGGTTATTATGCATAAGTGGTTAAAAAAAAAAATGTTCCTTAATGACAAAAATATTTAAATTTTTTCCAAAGTCTTTCAGGAAAGCAAACTTAACCTTGCGTATTTGTTTATTACATATGAATCTGTGTGTCTGCATGCACATACGCATTTTAAGTAGAAGATTAAAATGCATAGTTCCTTTATTTCACAATTTTAAAAATACATTTATTTTCTTGCAATGTAGTGCTGAAACCAGATGACACATTTGAAATGTTAATTGACCAATCAGTTGTCAGCAAAGGAAATCTTCTGGACGATATGGTTCCCCCTGTGAACCCTCCAAAAGAAATAGAAGATCCCAATGATAAGAAGCCAGATGACTGGGATGAGAGAGCAAAGATCCCTGACCCTAATGCTATCAAACCAGATGATTGGTGAGAAAATATATTTTATTTATACAGACCATATAGTATGCAAGCTATTCATTTTTGGTGGCTTGACTTCTAATTTTATGGTGTTGACAGTTAGTCTATATTCTTCTGCTGGAAATAGGAGTAGTATTTGAATCCATATGTGTCATGAGTTAAAGGGACACTGCAAAAAGAACAGGAGTACTTGTGGCACTAGTAACTTAAAAATCACATTTGTCTCTGAAGAAATTGTACCCACTATTGTTGCACGTAACACCTATAGGTACAATAAATGAAAGATTAGGAAGAACATTTTTTTTTTCAATTTTACTTTAGGCATCTGACAGCACTTTTGTATAGTTCATTTCCCTCTTTCTACTGGCTCTGTGGATGAGGGGAAAGCAGTGGACATGTTATTTCTTGACTTTAGCAAAGCTTTTGGTACAGTCTCCCACTGTATTCTTGCCAGCAAGTTAAAGAAGTATGGACTGGATGAATGGACTATAAGGTGGATAGAAAGCTTGCTAGATCGTCGGGCTCAACGGGTAGTGATCAATAGCTCCATGTCTAGTTGGCAGCCGGTATCAAGCGGAGTGCCCCAAGAGTCGGTCCTGGGGCCGGTTTTGTTCAGTATCTTCATTAATGACCTGGAGGATAGCGTGGATTGCACCCTCAGCAAGTTTGCAGATGACACTAAGCTGGGAAGAGTGACACTAAACTGAAGGGTAGGGATAGAATACAGAGGGACCTAAACAAATTAGAGGATTGGGCCAAAAGAAATCTGAGGTTCAACAAGGACAAGTGCAGAGTTCTGCACTTAGGACGGAAGAATCCCATGCACTGCTACAGACTAGGGACCGAGTGGCTAGGCAGCAGTTCTGCAGAAAAGGACCTATGGGTTACTGTGAATGAGAAGCTGGATATGAGTCAACAGTGTGCCCTTGTTGCCAAGAAGGCTAACAGCAATTTGGGCTGTATAAGTAGGAGCATTGCCAGCAGATCGAGGGACGTGATCATTCCCCTCTTCGGTATTGGTGAGGCCTGATCTGGAGTACTGTGTCCAGTTTTGGGCCCCACACTACAAAAAGGATGTGGAAAAATTGGAAAGAGTCCAGCGGAGGGCAACAAAAATGATTAGGGGGCTGGAGCACATGACTTATGAGGAGAGGCTGAGGGAACTGGAATTATTTAGTTTGCAGAAGAGAAGAATGAGGGGAGATTTGATAGCTGCTTTCAGCTACCTGAAAAGGGGTTCCAAAGAGGATGGATCTAGACTGTTCTCAGTGGTACCAGATGACAGAACAAGGAGTAATGGTCTCAAGTTACACTGGGGGAGGTTTAGGTTGGATATTAGGAAAAACTTTTTCACTAGGAAGGTGGTGAAGCACTGGAATGGGTTACGTAGGGAGGTGGTGGAATCTCCTTCCTTAGAGGTTTTTAAGGTCAGGCTTGGCAAAGCCCTGGCTGGGATGATTTAGTTGGGGATTGGTCCTGCTTTGAGCCGGGGGTTGGACTAGATGACCTCCTGAGGTCCCTTCCAACCCTGATATTTTGTGATACTATTGTATAGTTCGTTTTCCATGACTGATGCTTTCACATAGCAACAAGGAAAAGAAAACCATTTTTAAAATAGGTATGTCACTGTAAACCACAAGTTGGCAGTGGTAATTTGGGAGCATGTATTTTACCTGAAACTACTTAACTTGATTTTGCATATTTTCAAAGGCACAAATGGAGTTGGGTGCCCCGCTCTCATGAGCTGGGTGCCTAACACCCTTCTGTGCCTTTGAAAATCATCTTTCATGTCAGTTATGTTCCTTTGACTAGAACTTTGCCATTTTGAACCAGACTGCTATATTTTCTTCTGGTAATATCAGTTTGTAATTAAAGGGATGAAGATGAGCCTTCCAAAATAGAAGATCCTGATGCTGTTAAGCCTGAGGGCTGGCTTGATGATGAACTACAATACATCCCAGATTCCAATGCAGAAAAACCAGAGGATTGGTAAGAGCTTGTACTCAGTAAGAGCAGATCTTTTTGCAGAGGTATTGTAGACGAGGTCTCATTTACTCTGTGGTAAATTGGACAAAATTCTGCTCTTTGGTCACTAGAGTCTGCTGTGCTTTGATGCAGCAGACTGGAAATTCTGAGGCATCTTCAGATACATTTTTATATTTGAAATAAAATATGAAAATGGACAATGTAATCCACACAGTAGACCCTTCGTTGTTAATTGTGGGTATTAAATTATTTTATGCTGTCCTCAGTGTTAGTTTTCATTGTTCTGAAGAATTTTGTATTGACAATGGATTGTAAAAGTTGCCACAGGGGAAGCTGTAGCTGCTAGGTGTAGTAAGAGACATCTGAGGCTTTTGGTACCAGGGAAGCAGTTCAGGATTGTAAAATAAGCACATATAGTTGTGGATGTTTGTTAAAATAAGCATTGAAATACTTAACAGTGCTGACATTTTAAATTGTCATCTTTAGCTTGATGCATTATGTTGAATGGGGCAGTCCACACCTCTTTAAGCATGTTTCAGGCTGTCTGCAGATACAGGAATACAACTCTGTTGATGTTTTTCGTATTTCATGTTTTCAAGACTATCTGCACAACCATGAAGGTTAGGAAAAAGTGTTTTTAAAGAGCTTACATTGTGGAATACAGTTCTGTAGGCAAGGGGTGGGCAAAATTCTGAGGTTGCAGAATTTCAGAACATATACAGGCCCTGAGTGTAGATTAGATATGGGAGTTAAAATGAACATATGAATGGAATTCTTATAACACTCAATTGTTTGTAATCCCTTCCACAGGGATGAAGAAATGGATGGTGAATGGGAAGCCCCACAGATCCCTAATCCAAAATGTGAGACTGCACCTGGCTGTGGAGAGTGGGTGCGTCCCATGATGACCAATCCAAACTATAAAGGAAAATGGAAACCACCAATGATAGATAATCCTAACTATCAGGTAGTAATGAAATATAATAACAAAATATTGTATTCTTCATTAAAAGGTTCAGAGATCCGTAGAACAATCTGTCTAGGCTTTTATACCATATTTATTACTATGTATCTGAATCATGAATATATGGCTCTGATCACATTTGACTTCAGGTTTTTTACTTTAAGTAGCTTGCTTTTTAATTACCTTATTTTAAGTATGCTCGAAAATATTGATGCATTTCTGTATAAAGCCTTTTTCTCCATTAAGAACTGCTTCTGCAGAAACCCAATTATTTTAGTGTGGTTTTCTCAACTATCCTACAAATACTAACTACTACAAAACTACTTTCTTTCCTTTAGAAAATTACATTAAAAAAGTAATGTTAAAGTTCTTCTCTGAGTGCTGTCCCTGTGGGTGCTCCACTTCAGGTGTTGGTGCATCCCGGCACCATTGATCGGAGATCATCAGTAGCAGTGTCTGGTCGGGGTGAACGTTTGCAGTAGCAGTCTCATGGCGCCGCTGGTGCCTCATCTAGCATGCGCATGGCCTGACCCCTTCAGTTCCTTTTCAACTGTCCTCGGTTTGAGATGGAGTCTGTTAGTGGTGTCACTGAAAACCTTAAAGTGAGGTTAGATTAAGTTAGATAGCTTAGTTTTTACCCTTGTTTGTTAACAGTTTGTTGCTTTACTTAGTATAGTTAGCATTAGTTAAATCTAGTTAGTTAGCCATCCACCACGATGAACTAACCTGCTCAGAACAAGTAAAACAGGTGTTAATAAATGGTAGGAAACCCAACACGCGTGCTACTTACCTCCAAAAATGAAAAAGATTCTTCCTGTGGTGCCAGAACAAACAAATATCTGCAAGCCAAGCACCACTATCACTAATTCTGGAATACTTATTATTCTTAATGGCTTGCTATGAGCTCGTTTAGAGTTCATCACAGCCTTCCATCAGCAGGTAGATGAGACTTCGATATACGCTCACCCGATTACGAAGTGATTTCTCACAGGAATACAGAAGATGTACTCAGACATCCGAGAACCCACACCAACATAGGACTTAAATCTGGTGTTCAGAAGTCTAACCAGAGCCCCATTTGAACCCTTTGCCACATGCTCATTACTTCACTTATCTATGAAAGTGGCATTCCTGGTGGACATTACATCCGTGCACAGAGTCAGCGAGATAGGGGCTCTCATGGCTCACCCCCCCCTTCACAATTTTCTTCAAGGATAAAGTGACACTTAGAACACATCCTAAGTTTATGCCAAAAATATCGTCTGTGTTCCACCTCAACCAACTGATTCACTTATCTACATTTCATTCAAAACCACACACTAACGCTCAAGAGGTGGTCCTACACACACTGGATGTTCACCGTGCCTTAGACTTTTATCTGGACATAATGAAGCCCTTCCAAAAATCACCTAGACTTCTGTGTCAACAACAGAATGATCAAAGGGCTCTGCCATATCTACGCAAAAATTATCTAAATGGATAACCAGCTGTGTAGTGAATAGCACATATGGAATACAACACTGAAGCCCCCCGGGCATCAGAACCCACTCTACAAGAGCTTCATTTACCTCCATAGCATTCTTACACAATGTTCCCATTCTAGACATCTGCAGGGCAGCCACCTGGGCCTCTGAACACACATTCATGAACCACTAAGCAATTACTCTCAATTCAAGCTCAGACACAAGACTAGGCCTCGCTGTGCTAACCTCAGCAACGAACTCAACTCCGAAGCCCCTTCAGTCCTCATGAGGGCACTGCTCTACATTCACCTGAAGTGGAGCACCCACAGGGACAGCACTTGAAGAAGAAGAGAAGCTTACTCAGCTTGTGCAGGAACTGAGGTTCTTTGAGATGTGTCCCTGTAGGTGTTACACTACCCACCTCCCTCCCCTCTGCTTCAGAGTACGAGTTAAATTCTCCACGGTAGAGAAAGAACTGATGGGGTCGGGCCGTGTGTGTGCTAAATGAGGCACCAGCGGCACAGCGAGACTGCTACTGTGCACGTGCACTCCAACCGGACATGGCTACCGAAAATCTCCGATTGACAGTGCCAGGATGCACTGACACCTGAAGTGTAGCACACACAGGGACACACATCTCAAAGAACATCAGTTATTGCACAAGGTGAGCAACCTTCTCTTACAGTGCAAATTCAAGCACTTGAAGAAATTGAAGAAATAGCAGGTTACAGTTGCTTGTGCAACCTGACTTCTGCTCCTTTATTTAGCATTTATTCATCCAACCTGTGCAATGAATGAAGGATTTTGTAATAAATATAGTAAATGATCATGTAATAAGACTATCAGAATACACATGCACAATGGGGCAGAATTAAGGTTCCATAGATAACTGTAAATCTGGCATTTCCTAGCTTTCGAGTGTTTGGCTTTGTGACCTAAATAACATTCTTTTAACATAGCTTTTTTGTATGTAATTTCCTAGGGTTTTAATAACGGGTAAAAACAACCTCTGTTGTGTAATTAATTCCACATCATGCATCATCAGCAGAGTTTAAATGGCAGACCTTCAGTAGAGCAGCACAGATTTACACTATGTGAACTACAGGACTAACTACGTTAGCTGGCAGCAGGAGAAGGCTGTTATCCCAGAGAGGAGGGATGGGTTGCTGGTGCAATATGCTGAGTCCAGAGGGGTGGTTATGGGATGCCCAGTCCAGCTCCATCTCTTCTCAACTGGGAGCTGGTGGAGCTCCTGACCACTGTGGTGCCCCCGAAAGGTAAGGATGTGCTGGATCAGAAGTGGCCCTGGGAGGGGAAACCAAGCATGGGTTCCCCTCTCCAAAGTGCTACAGTTCCTGTGATGTCTTCTGGTCATTCCCAGCTCTGTGTGTACTATTGCTGCTTTTGTGGCAGCATGGGCATAGCTCTTTATAATGTTCATGTTCAGTTAAACATTTACAGCATGCAAGTGAGGGAAGGGAAATGGCAAATTAAATGGTTTAAGTTTCAGTCAAACCTAGCAGAATTTTCATGGGACAAGTGAAAGGCATGTCTCGCTAGCTCTAGTGCTTTGTCCCTACACATTTCAAACACTTGCTGTGAACAATGGAGGGTATTGTTTCTCCAAGGTCAAAAATGTGTTACACTGGAAATCATTAGGCAATATAAATATGGGGGTTGCTACCAGCTACCCCATCATACAACTTACCTACAGACTAACAGAACAGAAAGGATAGACAAATGGTCTGAAGGTAGTCAACCTCTTGTACTCAGTTCACTGATATTTCTTGTGAATACTCTGTTCATGTCCATTCTGCTATGTTATGAATCTGTCCTATCTACTCAAACATTTAGAACGTATTATATACAAGACTGTGGCATTTGAGTCATGAATCAAATCTAAAAAGGCTATAAACTTTGGTTCCTATCTTTTGTGCCTTTTGAACAGGAAGGGGTTCACTTTTTAATTTTTATTGATATGGGGAAAACTTAAGTCAGATAGTTTGTGTTACATTTTGTCTTGTCATTCTGAGCTCTTGGGAGCAAATTTCATATTCATGGACCAGCTGCTGAAAAGATGTCTCTACTGAACTCAGGAGTTTTACTTATATGGCTGATAATGCTGTCATTATTGAAGAACGTAGTTCATGTGGGAAGTCATGATTCCAAAGATAAAGGCAGTCTTGTTAAATGGCTTGTGCCAGTGCCTTAGAAATCTTTTGAAGATTAGGATTCAGACTTTGAATTTGACCCATAGTGAACAGAGCATCAGGGTGGCATATACAATACAGCAGTGGTTCTCAAACTTTTTTTTTTTGCCGACCACTTGAAAATTGCTGAGGGTCTCAGCGGGCCACTTTCCAAATGTTGTTTGTACCATTAGCTAACTATTGTTTAAAAAAAAAAACCTTGTTAATTATTGTTTTTTTTGTTTTTTGTTCTACAAATAAAAGCACACAACTCATATTTTAATATCGGTAGTCTTACCTTTCTAATGCAATGGATGTGCCCTCTCTCCCCTGCCATGGCAGCCTCCGAGCTGGGGCTGGGAAGGAGAGGGGTCTCTCCCTGGCCGCCACAGCCCTAGAGCTGGGGAAAGTCGTCTCTTTCTCTGGCCGCCGCAGCCCTGCACATCCCAAATTCCACCTACCCCCTCTTCTCATCCCACTGACCCCTCCCACTTATCCCCCTTTCCCCCCAAGGCCACCACCTCACCTTACATGTGCATCTTCTCCAGGGTCCAGGTACCTAATCAGTGGAGCCACGCCTGCACAGCTCCACTAATTAGGTGGGTGGCCCTTCATTCTTGTGTGCGGCCGTCCTGGCGCGCACCTTAGAGGGAACGATCGGTCCGCGGACCACAGTTTGAAAACCTCTGTAGTACAATACTTGGAGATCTGTGTTCTACAAAGGTGGGCTGTAGCATTTTGAACCAGTTGAAGTTTTTTTTCCAGAGTCAGATTTTTCTTTCCAAGGTTTGACATTGAAGCATTCAAGCTATATGAATGTATGGATAACTGTGGGAAAGTCATAGTCTGATAGAATGGGATACAATCTCCTGGAAGTGAACAATGAACCAGTGAGACTCCCCACATGAGTTTTTGGAGATAGAGGAGCTTCTGAGGTTCAAGCTCCTGATTGGTCAGCTGCTGTCTGCTGGTAGGGAAATCTGGGAAGAAACATACGTTATGCTATTTTTTGGACAAATGCTAGAGGCTATTGAATTGTAAATCTGATGAGAGAGATCATGCTTCTCCCAAGTGGTATGTATATAAAATAATTATGTGCAAATATAGAGTACTTATTAAAGAAACAGCTTTCTTATTCCTTGTTGTTGCCAGTCTTTTATGCTATATTGTTACTGTGTATGTTACATTTTTTTTTTCTTTTTGGCAATTCCTAGAGCTACTTATTCTCCAGGAGTAAGAATTCTGAAAAGATAGTACCTTTATATGGAGAGGAAATTCTTCTTTGAGTGCTTGCATATGTCTGTTACGCTATAGGGGTGTGTCTGTGTGCATCTTGTGCAGAGATGCTGAAGAGTTTTCCCTAGCAGTACTCATGGGGTAAACTCTGGATGCAACCTGACCACGTTGTGCTCCGAACTGAGGGTATAAAAGGTGGAGCTGCCGGGCCTGTCCTTCAGTTGCTTCTTACTGTCTGTGGTTATTAGGTGGAGTGTTTCTGTGCTTTACATCTTCATTACTCTGTGAACAAAGTTACTTATAGTTATAGTTAGCTCATTTTATCTAGCAGTACTTGTTGTTTCATCCTTTGGACATCTTTCTTCAGCTTTTCTTTTTCTTTTGATCCAGCAGGCTTCCAGGCTTTGCCTGATACCGGGGGAGACTTTGCCAAGGTCTCATGGTTTTAAGCCCTGCTCTGGCTGTCGGAGGCCAATGCTTGATAATGACCTGCATATTGCTGTTTAAAGTGCTTGGGTGAGGGTCATGTTAGAGACGGGTGTCCTATCTGCCATGGCTTCAAATGCAGAAACAAAGAAGTAGGGAGAAGAGCACCTTAAATATATTCTCATGGAGGCTGTTCATTATCTGCAATTGGAACCCCCTTGGTTGGCACAAGGGAGCTCGTTGACCGCTCCTTCTATGAGTTCTCCCCTGGCCTTGCCAACAGACAGAGGCTGTAGGAGATCCCCTTCCCTGGGGCTGTCCTCTTTGGGGTATAAGAGGTTGGACCCCTCCGAGCCTCTGAAGCATAAGAAGATGGCATTGGTTTCTTCAAAGTCCTCCTCTGCAAAAGAAGCTTACTCTGATACTGAAGGTAGAGTGTGTCTTTTGGCTTGCTGCTCCCTGACACTCTCACAGTGACTCAGAGATGAGCCAGTGACTCCGGTACCCACCCTGAGACCATCAAGACCACTAGTTCATCAGTGACAGCAGTGGATCTGCCATTGCTGATTACAGCAGGGCAACCATCATTTTCCGTGCTGAAAATGCCAGAGGCCTTTGCAGCTGTAAGGAATCTATTGTTCCTTTCGGTACTATCATTCACCACTGATTCAGGATGAAGATTGTGTACCAGCACTGTGGAATGTGCCATGCTTATCAGCACCGACAATAGGGTCTAGTATGGATCTATCTGGTGTCACGTTCATCAGCCTCCCCAGAAACTATGTCTAGACCACTTGTACCGACTCCATCTCATCACACAGTACCGATAGCCAGGAAGCTTTTGCTGCTGCTTCTGGTGACCTCAGCCTCAACACAGATCCCTGTCTTGGTCTCTGAGGACTCCTCCTGGTACTGCTCTGCCTTGGCCTTCAGAGTACTATTACTCCTCCTCATCAGAGTCTGAAGTAGGTTCCCAAGTCTCTCATTTCAGAGAGTCCAGGGCCTCTTCTGGAACCTGTTCCTGCTTTCACAGAATATGCTCTGCCTTGGAGGCTCTCCAGCGATTGAGAAGCTTCGTCTATGCACAACTGGCTTTTGGTACCATAACAGCCTTCTCATTGGCCATTTTGGATGTCTTGAGGGATGCTTCCATTCAGACCAACATTTGTTTCTCTGTGGAAGCAGATTGCCAAATGACAGAGGCTTCCCTATCCAGTACTGAGAGACTTCTAATGGTCAGTACCAAATAGCCTCTGGACACAGAGTTGATGGATCTTCCCTAACCTGCCTTGGAACAGCAGTCTGCCTCAGCAGTGCAAGATCAACCTCAAGACCTTTGAGGGGAGGGATAGCTCAGTGGTTTGAGCATTGGCCTGCTAAACCCAGGGTTGTGAGTTCAATCCTTGAGGGGGCCATTTAGGGATCTGGGTCAAAAATCTGTTCGGGGATTGGTCCTGCTTTGAGCAGGAGGTTGGACTAGATGACCTCCTGAGGTCCCTTCCAACCCTGATATTCTATGATTCTAAGAGGGTTCTGCTTTGTCTCCTCTGAATAAATCATCATCATTACTGGATGAAGACCAGTAGATGTTCTTATAAATTAGGCAGTAGTGTAGTCCATCTAGTCACTGTGGCAAATCCCCTCATCTACTCCACCAGTGGCGGAGTGCAAATACCAGATTCCATCCCAAAGGTTCAAGCTATTGTGTTCACACCGTGCTCCCTTCGTTTATATAGTCCACTGTGAATGAAAGGCACCATCAAGATGAAGCTAAGGTTACCCCCAAAGAAAAGGTTGCAAAAAAGCTAGACCTTTCTGGGGGAGAGATTTATTGAATTGTGGGATTATAGCTATGCACTGCTAACCATTAGGTCCTTTTGGCCTGGAATGACTATTCAAACTGGGAGCCTGTCTCATTTTTTAAATAAATTGCCTGAAAGCTCTAAGGAATAGTTCCAGACGTTCTTGGTGGAAGGCTGTCTGGTTTCTTGATCAGCTCTGCAAGCTTCCTTGGATGCACCAGACTCTGTGTGGCAAGAGTTATGGTAACAGCAGTAACTTTGCACTGATCCTCATGGTTGCAGGTGTCTAGGATTCCTGCAGAAGTACAGCAGATTATTGAAGACTTTTTTCTTTTGAGGGCTGTGCTGGTTTTCACCTGTAAGACTGGAAAGGCTTTACACACATCAAAAGACAAGAGCAGTCCCTAGGTCTATTACACGCTGGCTACAAAGAGGACAAAATACCATCCTCAGTTCCAGCCAAGACAGCAATTCTACCCCTTCAGGCTATCTGACCATTTAGAGAAAAAGAAAAGATCACAAAGGAGGCAGCCTCTGCCTTCTGCCTCCTTGCTCACTTCATCCAGGCAACCACAAGCCTCAAAGCAGCCTGTTTGACATTTTTTGTCAAAGACAGCATACCTACCAGCTTGGATCTCTCTGGCTTTTTTCTCTTCCTGTGAGAATAGGTTATCCCATTTCCTAAATGCATGGCAGACCATCACTTCAGACAAGTGGGTGCTAAGCAGGATGGCATCAGGATGTACCCTACGTTTTTCTAGTCCCCCTTTCCACTTCCCTTTTCAGGGACCCATCTCATGAGTCCGTGCTAAGAGAAAAAGTGCTGATTCTGCATTCTTTGGGAGCCACAGAGGAAGTGCTCTTTCACATCAGGTTGGGGTTTTTACTCCCAATATTTTCTAATACCCAAAGCCAGAGGGGTTCTTAGACCCATCCAGAACTTCAGAACCTAAACAGATGTATCAAAAAGTTTAAAGTTGTTCCATATGGTTTTCCTAGCTTCTGTTATCCTTTCTTTAGATCTGGGAGACTGAGATGCTGCCCTTGGCTTACAGGATGCCTACTTCCATGTGGCAATCCACCCTAGCAGGTTCCTGAGGTTTATGGTAGTAGGAGATCCTTACCAGTTCACTGTTCTATCTTTCAGACTGTCATCAGCACCAAGGCTTTTATCAGACTGCCACCACTGTCATGCACTTATCTCCACAATGAGGATGTCCACATGTATCCCTGCCTGGACAATTGACTGACACAGGGTCACTCCAGTCATCAGGTAGAGACCAGTATTTGTTGGACTCTCCATTTGTTCAGCAGCTTGGGCTTGAAAATAAACAGAGAAGTCAAATCATGTCACTTTTCCAAGAATAGAGTTCATTGGGGCAGTCCTAGACTCAGCCACTGCCAAGGCTTTCCTGGCAAAATAGGACCTCTGTGCATGGTTCAAGGATCAGCCATGAACCACAGGTGAGGAATTACTTCAGGATCCTAGGTTAGATGGCTGTTTGTATATATGCAACCCCTCACATCAGGCTGCACCTCCAGGAAATGCAGGCATGGCTCAAGTGAGTCTACCACCCCCAGGTTCATGATGTGGATAAACTAGTATGCATCCCAGTCAGGGTCTGTTGTCTCTAAATTGGTGGATGAGTCAGGGCAATGTATATGGGGAAATTCCTTTGTCTCAGTCTCTCCCCTCAGACTTTGCTAATGGACGCTTCAGTCACGAGGTAAGGAGGTCATTTGGATGATCTTCTGGCTCAGGGCTTATGGGCCACTCACAAGGCTAGGTTACATGTAAATGTTCTTGAGCCATGTGCAATATTCCAAGCATGTCGCATTCAGGGCAGGGCCATGTAGATGCTCCCTGATGACACCACAGCAGTATTTTATGGGAACAAGCAGGGAGGTGCTGGGTGTCAGGCTGTGTCAGGAGGCAGTCAGGCTGTGGCATTTCTGCATATGGAACTCGGTAACTCTTAAGGCATCTTACCCTGCCAGGAGTTCAGAATGGTCTGACAGATCCTTCAGCCTGGATCATGAATGGCCTCTCAACAAAGGCGTTCAAGGATCAGTGTTTTGAATAGGAGGATTTCCAGCAGCTAAATTGTTTGCAACTTGGCAGAACAGGAAATGTGCTTAGCTTTGCTGAAGAAATGGTCACAGTCCTGGGTCCATCTCAGACACTTTATTTTTCCTGTAGGGCAAGGGCCTGCTTGTACGTGTACCTACCAATGCCACTCATTCCTAGAGTTATTATCAAGCTGAAGCAAGAACAAAGTAGAATGATCCTCTTGCCTCAGCCAGTCTGGAGCTAACTTTAGTATTGGACCTGTGCAGAACCTTTACTTCTTCCACAAATCAGAGTTGACATCCCAAAATCACAGGCGAATATTACACCCAAATCCTTGGGTGCTACATTTCATGGCATAGTTCAGCAGTGGTTAAATACAGAGGAGGCAAGTTATTCAGTGGCAGTCAAGAACATCCTGCTTAATAGCAGGGCAGGCAACATTCCACTATAGTTACTTACCTTAAGTGGAAGTGTTTCTCCAATTGGGAAGCTAGCCACAGTCAGTCTCCTACACAATTCACAATTCAAAAGATTTTGGACTATCTACTACATCTCAAAGTTGGGTCCAGCTTTCAATTCCATTAAGGTGCACCAGGCTGCAATTTCAGCTTTTCACCTTTAGTATATAAGGTAGGACTGTTTTCACCAGTTCTGTGACAACCAGATTCCTAAAAGGTGGAAAGAGTCTGTCTATTCCTATCAGGAATCCACCTCAACCTTGGGACTTGAATTTAGTGCAGTCAGCTCTTATGGGTCTTCTATTTGAGCCCTTAACCTCCTGCTTATTACACCTCTCAGCAAAAATGCATTCTTAGTGACCATCACTACTGCTAGAAGGGTTGAGTAACTGCATGCCCTGGTAATGGATCCCCCATACACTGTATTAAACAAGGACAAGGTGCATCTTAGGTTATACACCAAGGTGGTGTCTGATTTTTCACCTACATCAGTCTATATACTTACCAGTCTTTTTTGCAAAGCCACATGTTCACAAGGATGAACAATAGCTGCACACTTCAAATGTGTGTTGAGCCCTAGTCTTGTCTTAACCTAGGCAAAACAAATCCCATTTGGGTTTCTTCACAGCTTTTCATAACGTATGCAGCATAATGGTGGGGTCACTCTGTTAGACCATAATGACCCTAAATGGATTACCAGCTGCATTATCATGTGTTGTGCTGCCAAAGGTATATCACCTCCTGAGAATTTGACAGTGCATTCAACCAGAGTGGACTTGGCCTCCACAGCATTTGTGGGAAATGTCCCTAGTGTGGACATCTGCAGGTCAGCAATGTGGTCCTTGGTCTTTTGCTAGACACCTTGCAATTACAGCTGCATCAAGAGAAGATGCAAATGGAGAAAAGTGGTTCTACAGTTCTTTTGATGGAACTCCTGGCCCCATCTCCATTGGTAGTGACTTGGAAGTCACCTACGGTGTCATGGAATTATGTAAGCACTCAAAGAAACAGTTACTCACCTTCTTATAACTAAAGGTTCTTCAAGATATGTTGCATGTTTCCATTACACGACCCACCATCTTTTCCCAATGCATTAAAGTCTGTCATCAGGATCTTGGTGCAGAGGAACTGAAGGATGGACTGGGCAGCTTGCCCTTTATATTCTCTGTTTGGGAACCACTCTTGTGGGCATCAGTAGGGAAAACTCTTTGGCACTGGTACACAAAATGCGCACGCATCCACAGTGTAATGAACATATGCAACATATCTTGAAGAACAAGGGTTAGGAGAAGGAGAGTACTTGTTTCTTTCTTAACTTGTAATCCTGCTTCTCTGAAGAGATCATTTTTGAGAATTTGTGTTCACCTCTCCTAAGATAACTCTTTGAGGTGCTGATTACTATAGGATTTAAGATGTTAAGCCTATTGGTCTTGCTGTTTATCTCAAGATTTTATAATCAATTTTTA
Source organism: Terrapene triunguis (assembly GCF_002925995.2). Lineage (NCBI taxonomy): Eukaryota > Metazoa > Chordata > Testudines > Emydidae > Terrapene > Terrapene triunguis. Next base: position 15,843,798 of record NW_020664417.1, on the reverse strand, counting down.
ATTTTTGTAATTGGCCATGAACAGTTTTGTGTTCATCCGTGAACAGTTGACTGAAAGATTCCAAGGGCAGTGGTGTCAAATCACTGAGCCCACAAGTAGCATAAGGGATGTAGGTGCCTTGTGCTACCAACCACTAGCACAACCCTTAGGGAGCAAACATTTTAAAGACTTAGAGGTGGTCAGTTTATCATGTTCTAGGGAAGTGACATGCAAGATTTTGCTTTTCTGAAGGGTAAGTAACTTCCCCTTCCTTTCTAACTGGCATATGTTTGGCTTTTTTTAAAAAAGTGATTCACTGCTCATGTTTTTAGTAGCATCTCTCTAATGACTTTTTTTCTTTTTACAGGGGATCTGGAGTCCTCAAAAAATCCCTAACCCAGATTATTTTGAGGATCTTCACCCATTTGAAATGACTGCTGTTAGTGCTATTGGTTTAGAGCTGTGGTCTATGACCCCTGATATATACTTTGATAATTTTATCATCTGTTCAGAAAAGGAAGTGGCAGATCGATGGGCTGCAGATGGCTGGGGCTTGAAGAAATTGGTAGCTAGTGCTAATGAGGTATACAGTAGTATTTACCATACTCATAGTAGCCAAAATAAGTGGGGAAACATGCTGTTGGAAGATTTTACTGTTAATGTAGACAATATATTGATTTGATTACTTTTTATTCAAAGTGGATAACCGTTCTGAGAAATGTGCTAAATCTTTCTAGTTTGACTGCTTAGCTTTTTCCAAATCTATGCTCTTCTCAAATGTAAGCCTTTGAAGCACTTGGCTTACATATGGGTGAAATCCTGATCTCTCTGAAGTCAATGACAAAACTCTTATTTACTTAAGTGGTGCCAGGATTTCACCCCTAGATTTCAATACTCCTTGATAAGTAAGAGTAGGATCTTTAGACTCAAAGCCTTGATAGTATACTCACTCTAAATATATAATCTCTCCAGGAATGGATAAATGACCTCTCAAGGATGCTGGTCATGTAGCAAATCTACTGTCAAGCAAATTTAAGGCCCTTCGTCACTCTGAGCACATACTATACAACTCTGAAAATACAGTGTGCATCAGTTATCAAATCCATGTCCCCTATCCTGTCCTCATGTGCATATCCATCTTTATATGCACTGCCTGGAGACGGCCAGCACCTTTGAAATACTGTGGGCACACATCTCCAGCTTATGTCACAAGATGTGCACATGATACACTGTCCTATCGTATGTGATCATAACTCTCTCTAATGGCTGTGCCCAGCAACTACAAAGCCTCTTTCTTACAGCTAAGAGCTTGTCTACACGGTGGGGTAATGCACTCTCGTGCACTTTAGAAATCGTACCTTTGTAAAGTGTTCACTCTAGGTATGATTTCTAAAGCGCACTAAAGTGTTTTCCATTAATTGGTCCTCATAGACCCTGCTGGTGTGCTTTAACGTAATGCTGTTTTGAAACAGTACTATGTTAAAGGGCACTAGGGGACCTTTAGCTTGCACCAGAAGGGTCTACTCAGACCAATTAATGCACAACACATTAGTGTGCTTTAGAAAACACACCTCCATAGAGCACATTACCCTGCAGTGTAGATGAGCTCTAAGAGTACTCCGTTGGCTCAAATGGTAGGGTGCAGGCCTGTGCTTTCAGTGCTTTGGCTCCCACTAGTGACAATGTATTCTATCTGTGTGTGGCTGCTGTTTTCTTACATCTGCAGATCTCTAATGGTGCAAGTTTACAAAATTTGTCCCTTAATATTTAATAAACAATATTCTTGCCCTTTAGAGAGAGAGAGAGTGCATGTGTGCAACATTATAGCTGGTAAAGAAAACGAAAAAACGCACTAAATTCCCAAAAGAGAAGCCTTTTACATGATGTTAAAGATTAACAAATGTCTGTACAGTACTTTGAAAAATGCAGTGAGCTATATAAATGCTAGGTCACTTTATTCATTATAGTGATTAGTTCTTCGTTTCTTTCTGCAGCCTGGTATGTTTAGTCAGTTGGTGACTGCTGCAGAAGACCGTCCATGGCTTTGGGTTCTTTATATCTTGACTTTAGCACTGCCTGTAGGATTGGGTGTATTGTTCTGCTGGCCAACCAAGGTAAAAGAAAAATTGATTTTATTTTCACCTTTTTTTTCTAATGATAGTACTGTAATTTGTTTGACCTTAATGTCCTCTAGCAGCAATATATTTACATAATTGAAAAATCACTTACAAATAAAATCAGTTGGGTTTTTATCGTAAATCTTAGTTTTAATAGGCCTTCACAAAATCCCCCCAAATTAGAAAATAAATGTTAGATATTAGTTATTTAAAAATGTAAATGATTAATTTATTATAGAAAATAGAAGAAGACATTGACTACAAAAAAATGGATGTCTCTAAGCCAGTTACAAAGGGAGAACTAGAACAAGAGAGAGGGGAGATAGATGATGAAGCAGAATTGGAAAAAGAAAAAGAAAATGAAGATATTGCTTTAGAAGGTAAGCTGAGCAAACAAATTGTGGTTGTAGACATGTCAAAATTCAAATAGCTATAGACTGCTTTTCCAGGCAGAATAATACCAGTTCTTAAAACCAGCTATTGTAGAGTAATAGGGCTGGGGAAAAAACAGTGTTACATTACTATAAGTAGTTCTTTGACCATTGCCTGCCTGGAGTCTACTCTTCTTTGACCTTTTTGAATAGCTGCGTCTGCTGGGGCTGTATGCACACCTTGCCTCTGCCCTTATGCCATTCTTTTCTCCACCCTCAAGCAAGAGTGCACAGTCCCAACTGCCCTGCAGTTCCTTCTGACCAACCAAGGCAAAAAGCAGGAACGCTACAGTGTCTTTTGGTCTTTCATCAATCAACTTCTTCCTTTAGGAGAGAGTTTTTAATGCTTCTAATATATAAATATAGTTAGTTGTGCATAATGTTAGGCTTTATACCCCTTCTGGATATTTGGTCTCTTAAGATGCTATTGAAATGTTCTGACATCATTTCAGATCTAAGATGATCATAGGCAAATCTGTGGCTTTAAGCTATGCTTCTCCTATGACACTTTGTCCATCATCATTAAATGTATGTGGTGTTTCTCCTCCCTTGGGGAGAAGCTTGTTCCTAAGTATTCTATGTGCAAATTGTGTGCGCGCGCGCACACTCACTCACTCACTCACTCACTCTATCCTGGAGAGCTGACAGCTACTTCACTTTTTATCAGAAGCTATGAGGGTGTCATTTGCTGGCACTGAACTGCCTTAGGAGCCTGCATAGATCTCAGTCTCATTCTGCCAAGTCAGAAACCAGTAGATCATCAGGCCTTGAAATACTTTTAGACTTAGCTAAAACATCCCATGCCACTGGATCCAATACAGAGCGTGTTATTAAACCATTCTGATACCTTTTCACTTCACGGTAGCATTCCTCTCACCTGAAGTTGTATATAAGAAGAGGGGTCAGCGCCTTCCTTGAGCACGGTCTTGGCATCTGTCAAGTTCTTTCAGATGACTAAGGGTATGTCTACACTACGAAATTAGGTCGAATTTATAGAAGCCGGTTTTATAGAAATCAGTTGTATACAGCCGATTGTGTGTGTCCCCACATAAAATGCTCTAAGTGCATTAAGTCGGCGGACCGTGTCCACAGTACCGAGGCTAGCGTCGACTTCCGGAGCGTTGCACTGTGGGTAGCTATCCCACAGTTCCCGCAGTCTCCGCCGCCCATTGGAATTCTGGGTTGAGATCCCAATGCCTGAATGATGCAAAACAGTGTCGCGGGGGGTTCTGGGTACATGTCGTCAGGCACCTCCCCCTCCGTCACAGCAACGGCAGACAATCGATTCGCGCCTTTTTACCTGGGTTACCTGTGCAGACAACATACCACGCCAAGCATGGAGCCCGCTCAGCTCAGCTCAGCTCACCGTCACCATATGTCCTCTGGGTGCCGGCAGACGTGGTACTGCATTGCTACACAGCAGCAGCTAATTGCCTTTTGGCAGTAGACGGTGCAGTATGACTGGTAGCCTTCATCAGCGATCTGGGTGCTGGCAGACGTGGGGCTGCACTGCACACAGCAGCAGCCCCTTGCCTTTTGGTAGAAGATGGTGTATTACGACTGGTATCCGTCGTCATCGTACTGCAGTGGCTGTCAATCATGGGCACCTGGGCAGACATGCTCAGTCCTATCGAACTGTCTTGACGATGATGGCTATCAGTCGTAGTATGCTATTTTCTGCCAAGCGCCCAGTATTTTCTGCCAAGCACCCAGAAGATGCTGAGGGCTATCAGTCATGCTGCACCGTCGTCTGCCAGCTTAAGATGTAAAAAATAGATTTGTTCTGTATTCATTTGCTTCCCCCTCCCTCCGTGAAATCAACGGCCTGCTAAACCCAGGGTTTTGAGTTCAATCTTTGGGGAGGGCCATTCTGTGTGACAGTTGTTTGTGTTTCTCCCTGATGCACAGCCACCTTTGTTGATTTTAATTCCCTGTACCTGTACGCCATGTCGTCACTCGCCCCTCCCTCCCTCCGTCCGTCAGATACTAGTTTCGTGCCTTTTTTCAGACCAGACACCATAGCACTGGGATCATGGAGCCCGCTCAGATCACCGCGGCAATTATGAGCACTATGAACACCATGCGCGTTGTCCTGGAATATATGCAGAGCCAAGACATGCCAAAGCAAAACCAGGACCAGCCAAGGAGGCGATTGCAGCGCGGCGACGAGAGTGATGAGGAAATTGACATGGACATAGACCTCTCACAAGGCACAGGTCCCAGCAATGTGCAAATCATGGTGTTACTGGGGCAGGTTCATGCCGTGGAACGCCGATTCTGGGCCCGGGAAACAAGCACAGACTGGTGGGACCGCATCGTGCTGCGGGTGTGGGACGTTCCCAGTGGCTGCGAAACTTTCGCATGCGTAAGGGCACTTTCATGGAACTTTGTGACTTGCTTTCCCCTGCCCTGAAGCACCAGAATACCAGGATGAGAGCAGCCCTCACAGTTGAGAAGCGAGTGGCGATAGCCCTGTGGAAGCTTGCAACGCCAGACAGCTACCGGTCAGTCGGGAATCAATTTGGAGTGGGCAAATCTACTGTGGGGGCTGCTGTGATCCAAGTTGCCAGCGCAATCAAAGACCTGGTGATATCAAGGGTAGTGACTCTGGGAAACGTGCAGGCCATAGTGGATGGCTTTGCTGCAATGGGATTCCCAAATTGTGGTGGGGCGATAGACGGAACCCATATTCCTATCTTGGCACTGGAGCACCAAGCCACCGAGTACATAAACCGCAAGGGGTACTTTTCAATGCTGCTGCAAGCCCTGGTGGATCACAAGGGACGTTTCACTCACATCAACGTGGGATGGCCGGGAAAGGTACATGATGCTCGTGTCTTCAGGCACTCTGGTCTGTTTCGAAAGCTGGAGGAAGGGACTTTCTTCCCGGACCAGAAAATAACCATTGGGGATGTTGAAATGCCTATCGTGATCCTTGGGGACCCAGCCTACCCCTTAATGCCATGGCTCATAAAGCCGTACACAGGCAGCCTGGACAGTAGTCAGGACCTGTTCAACTACAGGCTGAGCAAGTGCCGAATGGTGGTGGAATGTGCATTTGGACGTTTAAAAGCGTGCTGGCGCAGCTCACTGACTCGCTCAGACCTCAGCGAAAAGAATATCCCCATTGTTATTGCTGCTTGCTGTGCGCTCCACAATATCTGTGAGAGTAAGGGGGAGACATTTATGGCGGGGTGGGAGGTTGAGGCAAATCGCCTGGCCGCTGATTACGCGCAGCCAGACACCAGGGCGGTTAGAAGAGCACAGCAGGGCGCGGTGCGCATCAGAGAAGCTTTGAAAACGAGTTTTGTGACTGGCCAGGCTACAGTGTGAAACTTCTGTTTGTTTCTCCTTGATGAACCCTCCGCCCCCCCCCCACCCGGTTCACTCTGCTTCCTTGTAAACCAACCACCCCACCCTTCCCTCCCCTCCCCTCCCCCCTTCGAGCACCGCTTGCAGAGGCAATAAAGTCATTGTTACTTCACATTCATGCATTCTTTATTAATACATCACACAACTAGGGGGATAATTGCCAAGGTAGCCCGGGATGAGTGGGGGAGGAGGGAAGGAAAAGGACACACTGCAGTTTAAAACTTTAACACTTATTGAAGGCCAGCCTTCTGATGCTCGGGCAATCATCTGGGGTGGAGTGACTGGGTGGCCGGAGGCCCCCCCACCATGTTCTTGGGCGTCTGGGTGAGGAGGCTATGGAACTTGGGGAGGAGGGCTGTTGGTTACACAGGGGCTGTAGCGGCGGTCTCTGCTCCTGCTGCCTTTCCTGCAGCTCAACCATACGCTGGAGCATATCAGTTTGATGCTGCAGCAGCCGGAGCATCGACTCTTGCCTTCTGTCTGCAAGCTGACGCCACCTATCATCTTCAGCCCGCCACTTGCTCTGTTCATCCCGCGATTCAGTCCGCCACCTCTCCTCCCATTCATACTGTGCTTTTCTGTAGTCTGACATTGACTGCCTCCACGCATTCTGCTGTGCTCTTTCAGCGTGGGAGGACATCTGGAGCTCCGTGAACATATCATCCCGAGTCCGCTGTTTTCTCCTTCTAATCTTCACTAGCCTCTGTGAAGGAGAAACATTTGCAGCTGGTGGTGGAGAAGGGAGAGGTGGTTAAAAAAAGACACATTGTAGAGAACAATGGGTACACTCTTTCACGTTAAATTTTGCTGTTACATTACGCAGCACATGTGCTTTCGTTACAAGGTCGCATTTTTCCTCTTATATTGAAGGCCTGCCGGTTTGGTGTGAGAGATCACTCACGCAGTGCCAGGCAACAGATTTCGGCTTGCAGGCAGCCATGGTAAGCCACAGTCTTTTGGCTTTTTTAACCTTCTTAACATGTGGGAATGGTTTCAAACAGTAGCGCCCTCATTTCCCATACCAAGCACCCGTTGGGTTGGCCATTTAAAATGGGTTTGCAATGTAAAAGGAGGGGCTGCGGTTTCCGGGTTAACATGCAGCACAAACCCAACTAACCCCCCTCCCCCCCCACACCCAATTCTCGGGGATGATCACTTCACCCCTCCCCCCCACCGCGTGGCTAACAGCGGGGAACATTTCTGTTCAGCAGAGCAGGAAGGGGCACCTCTGAATGTCCCCTTAATAAAATCACCCCATTTCAACCAGGTGACCATGAATGATATCACTCTCCTGAGGATAACAAAGAGCGATAAGGAATGGATGTTGTCTGCATGGCAGCAAACACCGGGACCATACGCTGCCATGCTTTGTTATGCAATGATTCCAGACTACGTGCTACTGGCCTGGCGTGGCAGTGTCCTACCATGGCGGACGGGATAAGGCAGCCCTCCCCAGAAACCTTTTGCAAAGGCTTTGGGAGTACATGAAGGAGAGCTTTCTGGAGATGTCCCTGGAGGATTTCCGCTCCATCTCCATACACGTTAACAGACTTTTCCAGTAGCTGTACTGGCCGCGATTGCCAGGGCAAATTAATCATTAATCATTAAACACGCTTGCTTTTAAACCATGTGTAATATTTACAAAGGTACACTCACCAGAGGTCCCCTGTGTGCCCTCAGGGTCTGGGAGCACGCCTTGGGTGAATTCGGGGGTTACTGGTTCCAGGTCCAGGGTGATAAACATATCCTGGCTGTTGGGGAAACCGGTTTCTCCGCTTCCTTGCTGCTGTGAGCTATCTACATTATCTTCATCCTCATCTTCCTCGTACCCCGAACCCGCTTCCCTGTGTGTTTCTCCAGTGAAGGAGTCATAGCACACAGTTGGGGTAGTGGTGGCTGCACCCCCTAGCATGGCATGCAGCTCCGCGTAGAAGCGGCATGTTTGCGGCTCAGCCCCGGACCTTCCGTTTGCCTCTCTGGCTTTGTGGTAGGCTTGCCTTAGCTCCTTAATTTTCACGCGGCACTGCTGTGCATCCCTGTTATGGCCTCTGTCCTTCATGGCCTTGGAGACCTTTTCTAATATTTTGCCATTTCGTTTACTGCTACGGAGTTTAGCTAGCACTGATTCATCTCCCCATATGGCGAGCAGATCCTGTACCTCCCGTTCGGTCCATGCTGGAGCTCTTTTGCGATCCTGGGACTCCATCACGGTTACCTGTGCTGATGAGCTCTGCGTGGTCACCTGTGCTCTCCACGCTGGGCAAACAGGAAATGAAATTCAAACATTCGCGGAGCTTTTCCTGTCTACCTGGTCAGTGCATCTGAGTTGAGTGCTATCCAGAGCGGTCACAATGAAGCACTGTGGGATAGCTCCCGGAGGCCAATAACGTCGAATTCCGTCCACACTACCCCAATTCCGACCCGCTAAGACCAATTTTATCGCTAATCCCCTCGTCGGAGGTGGAGTAAAAAGAAACCAGTTTAAAGGGCCCTTTAAGTCGAAAGAAAGGGCTTCGTCGTGTGAACGTGTCTAGGCTTAATTCGATTTAACGCTGCTAAAGTCGACCTAAACTCGTAGTGTAGACCAGGCCTAAGCCTTGCAAAGACTTTCTCTCAGTATTACTCTTTTCACTCCTTACTGAGGAAGTAACAGTCAAGAGGCAAGTGATTATCAGATTGTGTCTACACTAGTGTCTGCATCCTCTTGATGCCAGTGTTTTCTGGCATTGATGGTTGACCTCCGTGTCAAATGCCTTACCATTGGCCACCTCTGCATGGTGGATGCTTCAATGCTGATAGCTTTTGGCTGTGTTAGTGCTGGTGCTTTGGTACAATCTGTGGCAGCACTGAGCCTTTCCATCTATGCCTCGGCATCAGAGGCATTAACTGTCCCCATGCCACCTGTACTGTTGACATAAGCATCGATTGCCAGTCCAGACCCTCTGGCATTTTCTTTCTATTCTTCCTCTTATTTTGGCCTAGTCACTGTCATATTTCTTGCCCTTGAATAAAGAAGCCTCCCTTGCTTCTCCATTGAGTGCTTCCCTTTACTGTATCCTAATTGAGTTCATCTTGGAAACCAGGGCCTACTAGAGCCTACTTCACTGCTACCAGCATGGCAGTCTGGGATTCCTGAGTTACAGGTTCTTTCCATCCAGTTCAGGCGATGCTGCATCTGTGTGTGGGCTCCCTCTTAGTAAGAGTTTCTCTAGGGGACCCACCTTTTTCCTATGAACCACTGGCACTTTGGGCCTATTGGGCACTTTGCATTGTTTTATTAAAGAACTTTTAGTGCATCTCTTGCTTTTTTTCTTCCTCCCTTTTCCTTTATCTCTTTCCATTTCAGTTTCCTTCAGTCTGATTTTTTTAATATGTACGTTTTTCACTGCAATGTTCACTTCCCTACTTTGTTCTTTTCACACTTCCACTGATCGTCTCCTTCCTTCATCTCATTCTTTTCTCTTCTCCCTGTCTATTTCTGTCCTAGAGGAGAATGGTTCAGCCTGCCAGCATCTCAAAATGCCACTAGGAATTTAGAGAAACAAGGTGGGTGAGGTAATATTTTGTTGGACCAACTTCTGTTGGTGAGAGAGAGACAGAGCTCTTCTGCGGGTCTGTGTGGCTCTAAAGCATGTCTCTCCCACCAATAGAAGTTGGTCCAATAAAAGATATAACCTCATTCACCTTGTGTCTCTAATATCCTGAGACCGACATGACTACAACTACACTGCATATCAGGGATTTAAGCAGAACAGTACAGAGCTCACTAATCATACTCAGCCCACATGGCCTTGTCGAAGACTAGAGCAGGAAGAGTGAGCTGAACACTGATCACCCCCGCTCTGTCATATGATCTCTGCTAGTAATCCTATGGGAATGGCCAACTGCCCTGCAAGTCCATAGAAATGACTGCCCTCCAAAGTGCATTCACAGCAGCCCAGTTCAGGCCTGTTCTGCATAGTTAAACACGTGAGATGTGACTTTATATGTAATATCATGATGATGAAACTTAATTTAAAGATACAAGTAAAATAATCATATTTCTTAGACTACAGATTTCATACTGTACAAATAATCTCAATCTATTAAACCTCCAGGATTTTCCTCGTGTTGTAGTGTGATGTTTCCCTTTAGCAGAAAAGAGATTAGTTTTGTGGGAAACCGTCTTAATTCTTAAATCTGCATTAATCCTTATGCATTGAATCAAGCTGTACAACTCAGATACTCAGAATGCCATTCAAGATTTTTTCTGGTTTTATTCTGATGAGGTTTGAAATATTACTGAAACATTATTAAAAGATGGATCTTTTTCTGATCAATGACTAGCATTATCAAAGTAGATTTTGGAATGAAAGTGTAATACATGTGGTGCCAAATGCAAAGAAAAACTAACTTGAATCACACAACTTCTTTGATTAACTTGTTTAAGAATTTTGTCTTTGGAATGGCTGTTTACGGTCCGTACTGTTACACCAAGAAGACTCATTGGATCCAGTGTTAAAGCCTAAAATCCCAGTAGTAACTAAACACATACTAAAGAAAAGTCTTTAATTTCTAGACATGCAGTCTATTCAAAGGTCTTTAGACAACTTCTGTGCTTTGAGAGGAAAAAATAAAGGCTTTGTCATACATCTCTCCTTTTCCCTACTTTCCTATTCTTTACATGAAACTTGTGATTCTACTTACCAGGAAGAAGCAGGTAAAAACCTATCAATCAACCTTTCATACCTAAGAGAAGGTTTTGTTCCCTTTACACCATTCTTTTGCCTCTTCATGCCTGAAAGCATGGAGCACGTGGCTTCTGCTTTTCCCTGATTCTGTCTTTCCTACAGAAAGAAGACAAATTGAGGAGACGAAAAAAGAGATGATAAAGGAGAAAAAGAAGAAAGGAAGGAAAGATTCTCCCTTAGGTACTGAGACAGGGAAGTAACCTGGCCCCAGGCTTGAAAATGGCTTCTACTCCTTCCTTTGCTTCCTGCACCTTCTTGCTGATGTTAATACTTCAGGCTGATGGGCAGCAATTCCCATGCAGAGATGTAAAAGGCTTTCTACCAGACTACTTCATATGGAATCTGCAACGATAATATAATTTACTACTAGTTATCTACTTCTGATCTTGACCATAGCTGTCACATCTGCAGAGTCAATATCTGCCTCTTTGTTTCTGAGTAGAGAGTCTGGTGTTGATTTGACCTATGAAGTCTCCTGGGATCTGCCTGTGAGAGAAACTTCCTGCCCCTCCATGCAAGACAGCACAATTGCGAACAGCAGAAGCATTTGAAGTAGACCTTCTCAGTTTAAGGGTGTGTGTGGCTGCTGGCAGGATGTTATCTCTAAAGGGGCTCCTCAGCTTTGTGATTTGCTCTTCTGTTACTTTAATATGACATTTCTGTGGGGCCAGTGGGTGGTGATAACTTGATTTGGCCACACATCCCCTGGTTTGCCCGCCATTCCTCTGCATGGAGCTCCTGACACCTAAAGAAGCATCCAGGGAAAGGAGGTAACTCTGCCATGGAGGATAAGATGCATGTGCAACTTTTAGGGGACAATTACATCCTTATGTATTAGGTAATCAGTAACTAATAGTACAATTGTCCTGTTTATTCAGTTTCTGGCAATTGCTACTTTTGGTGTTTAGGTTTTTCTCTATTATTTTTAAATAATGTTAGTGCTTCTGCAAAGTGCTGGATTCACAGCACTAAAAACTGAAGTCTTTTTGACAGAATGTGAACAGTGGTGTTTTGCCACACTGTCCTTACAGTTATATAGCTATTTTTTTAAGTAAACATCTCTAAGTCTGCATCTATACCAGGAAAACTAGGACCTGTTGTTTTCTATTGGTACTATCTCTACTGTTGGTAGCACTGGTAGAGACTATGGTGCAGACAGGGATCAGGTGTTTCTACCACCATGTCATCTTTCCCTGCTCTGAATAAAAACACCTAATACCTGTTAATATTACTATTTCTACTACTGGAGTTGAACTGGTAGTGAATTATGGGTCGAAACTTCCTACTGTAGATCAGGCCAGAGAGGATAAAATGATTTAAGTGTTCATGCCCATTCAGTTCATGGCACCTCTGCTGAGACTACCAACAAGTGCCAGTTAATATTTTTTCTGACATGGATGTCTGTCACTAAGAACTACATTTTGATTACTAATGTTGATTTCAATGTTGTAGCTGTGTTGGTCCCAGGATATTAGAGACACAAAATAGGTGAGGTAATGTCTTTTATTGGACCAATTTCTGTTGGTCAGAGAGACAAGCTTTTGAGTTTACATAGAGCTGGTAGAGGTATTCAGAGTGTCACAGCTAAATACAAGGTAGAACAGCAGATTGTTAAGCATAAGGAGTTAATATGTGTGTCGAGACCATTCCAGGTGAAGTGGGCAATTAATCCTCTACACTCCTAGGACAAAAGAAGGTTAGTGGGTTACAGATTGTTGTAATGAGCCATAAATCCAGTGTTTGAGTCCATGATTTTTTTTATATCTAGCCGAGGTACCAATTTTAGTTCCCATGCCCGTCTTTTGGAGGTGTTCTGCCAGTTTCCTTTGAGAATGAGAACTGAGAGGTCAGAGATAGTGATAATTTTGTGAAGTGTGTTTGCCCAAGGGTGGTGATAGTTATTTTTTTTATCATTTTTCTGTGCGAGTTCATTTGAGAGTGTAGTAATTGTCTTGTTTCACCCACATAACTGTAGTTGGAGCATTTGTACACTGGATGTACACCACATGTGATAAGAATGTGTAGGACCCATCGATTTTGAAAGGTGTGTTGTGGGGGGCATTGATCATCGTTGTAGTGGAGATATGTCTGCAGGTTTTGCATCTGTACGGCAAGGTCTGGTGCTGCTTTGAGTTGGTGTGACCTGGTCTGTTAGGAGCTTGCTTCTGATTGAGGTTGTTTTTTGCAGGCCAAAATAGGGGATTCAGGAAACCCATCAAGTATGGGTGGTAACTGTTTAATGATATTCTGTATGATAGACCCATAATTCCATTGTCTGTCCCATGAACCATCCAATCTCCGTTTTGGACTAAAATTCCATTTGCTAAAACAGTTAGAGATTAAGGAGTAGATTCCTCCTTTTTGTGTCAACAGTTGTTTGCAGTTGTAGTAAATGTTGCTTGAATGTCTAAATACATGAATTGCTGGCATGAAAAGAGGCTCGGCTGAAATTGTCAAAATTGGGTACTAAAATTTGACAATGGATCTTACACTAGTTCAGTGATTCTCAAACTTGTATTGGTGACCCCTTTCACATAGCAAGCCTCTGAGTGCGACCCCCCCCCCTTATGAATTAAAAACACTTTTTTATATATTTAACACAATTATAAATGCTGGAGGCAAAGCGGGGTTTGGGGTGGAAGCTGACCGCTCGCAACCCCCCACATAATAACCTCACGACCCCCTGAGGGGTTCCGACCCCCAGTTTGAGAATCCTTGCACTAGTCGATGTTAAGAAATCTCTAACCCTGGTATCAGGGGGTTATGTTAGTTTGAACAGTTGCATATAAAATGGTCCATGTTAAAATTTGAAATTGATGTATTTTGCTTTAGTAGTGTATTTGGTTTTCTCACTTATCTTCGCATAAAATAGTCCATCTACTGAGTCGTCATGTTAATCTCTGCTCTAGAAGGTGAAGGTGAGGGTGAAGGTGAAGATAAAAATGATGAAGAGGAGAATGAAGCTGCAGAAGGAAGTCAGGAAGAAGAAGGTGACAAATCAAATAAATCTGGCTCAGAGGATGAGGTGAGCTACTCTAGAACAGCAAATAAGATTTGCAAATAAGCACAATGGGGGGGAAAAAGCAGGAATTTGATTGTTTCAGGGAAATATGTTTTACAGGGGATATAGTGACCACATCCTTCTTTCCCCCTCCAATTTATCCATAAAACCAGACCCCCGTCCACATACTAATTTGGATATTTTCTCTATTTATATTAGTTTGAATATTTATTTTATTATTTTAGGCATTAGAATTTATAGGCTTGTAAAATCTGTGGTTACAGCTTCCCCTGCTACATACAGCAGAAAGAAGCTTTGTAAATGATGTGTTCGGAAGCAGACTGCTGTGTTTTGGAAAAGGAACTCTTTCCTCCGTTGAGTTTGGCTGAAGTAATGCTATTTAAAAACTTCTTCTAACTTTCTGTAGAACTTGGTGGTGTTGACAGGGTTTGTGCCAGGGAGATTGAAAGAAGAGTACAGTTTTATATAGTTAGCCACTCTTCTAGCAGTTTTGAAAGTGTTGGATACTTTGGCAAGTAGCAAATCTCTTAATGCCTCGTTTTGGAAGACTTCAAAAATATTTCAGATTTTCTTATTTCTGCATATCTTATCCAGTTATTACCAGGATATGCAAACATTTTTATAATTATGACTAGCTGTTAATATCTAATTCACAGATTTCTCAAACTGTTGTCATTGCTAAGACAGTGCTATAGCTCAGGAACTTTAAATTAAAATGACGGGCCTGCCATTGGGTGTTGCAGGGAAGTAGGGTTGCAATACATTGGCTCATATAGGAGTTTCCTCTTGGGAGGACTTCTGATATGGTAATTACCTGTTTTCAAATTAAGAAGCACTAAGTCAGATATCTGTTTTGGCCATGCTGCTTACTTTGTCTCCCTGAGTAATGCGGCTGTGGAGTACCTAAAACCTCCAAAGTAAGAAATGATGGGTAGAATGAGTGCAGACTACTTTAAGGGGTGGGGGGGAGTCACTGAATTCATGACCCTGCAAATGAAGTTGTTTCTTTAGATACTACTGAGTAAATCAGGCAAGAAAAGTAAGAAGCTTTTAAGGATAAAACTTCAGTTTATACTCATCTTTTATATTCTGTTTATAGGACAGGAAATAAAGATTATTTAAGGCTGAGGAAAGGGACTTTACCATTGTGCATTTTGTAATACTTGCCAAGTGTTGCATATTGTCTATGGATAAAATACTGATTGGGATAAGGAAAATACCTCTCATTATTGCCATAATTAAATGTAGATTGCTGTTTTGATGAACCTAAACCAAAATTTTCTATTCCAGATGAAAGAAGCTGACGAAAGCACAGGGTCTGGAGATGGTCCAATGAAATCAGTACGCAAAAGAAGAGTACGAAAGGACTGAGTTATTTCCGACTAGTATTTTTAGTTCCTGATTATAGAAACATGGGATGCCATTTTGGTGTGCCTGACAGCTTGCAAGTTACTGAGACTTTATTAAAAAAAAACAAAAAAACTGGACTTATCACTACATAGCTTCCTGCTTCCATATCCAGCCTCCTTGATCTTCCCAAACTTTACCTTTTTTCTTCCCCCTCAGGAAAAATGCTATCTGTGAAGTTAGATGGTGTTTTGAATTTAGAATAAAAGTAAAATGGCAATTTTATTATCTGATTTAAAAGATTGATATTCTTAGAAATTAGTTAATATATTGGTTGATGGTCATTTTGGCTCTAAACCTTTTTTTTAAAACATGAATAGTAAATGCGATAGTATTTTTGCAGCTCTAGCACAAATCAGCTGCTTCCACTTCACCTGAAGTGCAATGTAGCATCTCTAGTAGTTCACAGCCCTAAAGAAATGGCCAGTTATATTTCTTTTCTGTGCAGAGCTAAATACAATAGTTGTTTTTGTATAATAAATATTCAGTGCTAGCAACACATTTTATTGTAAATGATCTACCTTTATAATATGTTTGTGGTCACATGTTCACTTTAGGCATTTGTTACAGTAATTTATTTGACAAAGTATCATTCACTGGTTAATAGCTAGCATAGCATGTTTTACATTTGAATGCAGACACTTTCCATCTACTTGAAGTAAAATGGTGTACAGGTAACTTTTTCAAACTTTTATAGTTCTCATGTTCCAAGCCAGAATGGCCTAATCCCAGTTGACAAAATATTTGCTAAGTGTACATTGCCTCTTGAAAATAAAATATTTAATATAATCTCATGTTTATCATGAAATTTATTAGTCTTACAGATGAGAATTTTGAAGGGTTTAGTTTTTATTATAGTCATAAGTAGCTGGACACCTTCAATTACACTAGGATCTAAATAAACAGCATGCTGCAAGAGAAACTTGTTTGCTTCTATCTTATACTTTACAACTACATCTTGATTAATTTTTTATCCTTGGACATACCACAATGGTCTTTAAAAGCAGGGTTTTCTGAAATTATTTAAATTATTGAACTTTGTCTTTTGCCAAAGAGAATTTATGCCAGAATTCTCAGTCGTGGGATCTTGGCTTTCTAGACTGAGTTTGACAGAACTCCTCCTAGAATTTTTGACCGTAAAGCGGTGAATCAGGCACTCTGTCATACACTGCCACCCCTTCATCTTTCCTGTTAAAAAAAAATCTACTCACTTTGCTTCCAAACCAGAAACAATGTCACTCGAGCTCTTTTTTTATAGCAAAGCCCTTCACAGGATTTAAGATTTTAAACTAAGTTTCTCATTTTCTTTGTTATTGTTTATTCCTCAAACTACTTCTTTCAAAACATTATTGTGGATTTTTAAAGAGGTTTTAGGGAGCAGCTTCTTTTTCTCTTCCTTCCCTGTCCTCCTTTCTCCTATTATCCCCCATCCACAGAAATGGAAAACAGCCAGGGGAAGCAGAAGGACAGTAACTATCCCCATTGCTTGACCCTCCTGTCCACGAGGCATTTGTCTGGGGCAAAGGTGAAGTTTCTGGCTTGTGTGCACCCAGATCCACATTGAACTGGCTCAGCAGAGGAAAGTCTCATCCATGTTGAGCAGCGAGCAAGTAAGCCTACCTCACTAAGACTGGGAGCCAACAGTAGGGAAGAGGTGATAAGTCTTGCTAGCCTCTTCCTAAGCATGGGATCCCCATTCCCACAGCTTGCAGATCTGTCCAAGGCCTGAATCACTAGGGAAGGCCAGGTTCTCCATGGCAACTGGGAGGCTCTGGAGAGGAGGGGGGAAGGTCCCCCCTCCAGTGCAGAGACTTCAGACCCCCTTACCTCAATTTTTATTCCTTTTGTGGTAACCAGTGTTCCAAGGCCTGATCTAGAGATTAATCACTTGGAAGAGAGAGATGTAGCTGTTTCAAAATTGAAAAAGCAGGGTTAGGCTTCTCTGGAAAAGCCACCCCCCTGAGCAACATAAGTTACAGCAACCTAAGCACTGCTGTGGCTAGTGCTATGTCAATGGGAGAGCTTCTCTCACCAGCATAGCTACTGCTTAGACGGAAGAGCGCTCTCCTGTTGGCATAGAGCATCTTCACCAGACGCACTACAGTGGCTCAACTGCCTCACTGTAGCACTTCTAGTGTACACTAGCCCTGAGTTGACTTATGTAGTGTTCAAGTCTGTAGCTTAAGAACCTAGATAGGGTACGCAAACCTCCAAAAAGATACTTTTAAATAAAGTGCAATGTTTCTGAATTATTAAAAGGGGCTTTTAAGGGCTTTCTTGGTATCCATTCTTCAGTTTATTAGGTTCTCTATCAGTGTGGTTTTTAGATACCCAAATCATTGGGCCCATGATAACTTATGGTTAAACATTTACCAATCTGACAGATGTTTTGGGTCTGATCCCACTGCAGTTATTGGAATAGATTGGGCCTTTTTAGTACCCACTATGTAGTGTTTAGAACACAGAATAATTAGTGTATAAGATCATACAGCAATGCAAAGTATTTACAGAAGAAAGGTTTCTTCTGGTGCACATGCAGCTTATTCAGGTTAATTACTTTGACTGAAACAAAGTTAAGGGAAAGAAGTGAATATGAATTTTCTATTGCTGACTAGTTTCACTGGATAGCTATGCATATTTACAACCAGTGTCAGGGCCCTAGATGGTGATAACTTACTGAAAAATACTATATACTCAGTGTAGTTAGCAAATGCTAATCATGCCTACTGTTTAAGTAATATTTCTATGTAGAACTTTTTCACGTTAGTTTAAAACGGCCTTAACGCTCAACGTTTACATCCGTAAAACATTCCAACCCTATATACTGTCCGTTCTAAGACAAACCAACTGAGACAAGTCAAAAGCTTTTATTAAATGTAAAATCAGAAATACAACACAATTTTTAAATGTTCATAAGTTAAAAGGCCACAATAGTGGGAAGCAAAATGTTTACAGTTGAAATGACTACTCTATATACATATGGCTAAAATATCACTATCCAATCTTACATTAATACAAAACATGATTAAGATTACTCCTTGATTTTAGGAAAGTGGCTCAACTCTAACAAGTGCACCAGGTGACAATGGTGGATCTTTCCTATTATGTAAAGGGGGTGTAATGCTATCCCTTACATCATAGGACAGTTATGGAGAAAGGAGCAAAAGTATATATATTTTTAAAGACAAGTGTCATGGGTACTGTTTTATACCCAAACACCACTTGCCTACGTAATTAGCCAGAAGATTAATCCTATTTGCTACCAGTACTTGAGCACACACAGGGTGTTTAGTAAGCACGAAGGGGACAGATAAACCCCAACGAAGTTTAAAATTACTGTTAGGGGTTTATAAGACCCAGCCACTATGTTGGCCAGGCAGTTGGGTTAAAGCCCTAGCCAGGTTAGGTCCCATTCACTCTACAAATTTAACCTTGTTGCAACTGGGGCCCTGACTCAATATCTGACTTAGAAGCTTCACTTTTGGCATCCCACTTGGAGCCATCTAAAACTGTGCAGGTATAATTTTTTTTAATAGTGGGGGGGAGAGGGGGGGGAACAACCAAGGCCCCATTGCCTGAACAGTCCCAATCTTTCATGGATGTGGTCTTATGTCACCACTCTGCTGTTGCTGAACTCTAGTTCCTTTAGCTACCCAAGGAAGCTCAGTCTGACATTGGTTTAACTCTTTATAGTTACATCCACTCACCCAAACATAATTCTCATGTTTGTTTTTATTTTACAGAATCCATCACAGTAGTGATGAAATGCAGCCTTGACAATAACACATTTTACTTTACCTCTTAACATGGGAAAAGTGATTTCCATTATTGAAAAGATGTTTTAACTAACATTCATAAAGCCACAGCAAATCAACTAGCTTGATATAAAGACATTTGGGAGGGATGTGTAAGTTTCAATACTGATAAATGAAATCTTACCAACTTGTACCTTTTGCTTTTTCCACTATTAATACTGAAGTACACACAAAAAAATTGTAAAACCTTTGCTGACCTTTACTACAGCCCAATCCTAGTAACAGCAGACCATTTAACACATCTACACTAGAAAACTGAGGGTTTCTATGTTGCTGAGGGTCACATAAATCAGTCCCCTTGAACCTGTGCTGAAACAGCATTTCAAATACTAATGTAGGCAGAATATCCCATCCCAGAAATACATAACTACCAATTTCTGCCCCTTCCTGATAGCATGGAAGTGTATTAGTGCAAAAATTGGAAGTTGCTACCTATGGCAATAGAAATCAGTATAAGGAGGCTGTTCGGGCACCAAATGATGTTTGAAATAGTAGGTTAGCTTCTGGCACCTACACACTGCTCCAGTGGCACATAGAGGCTAGGGCCAGGTCTACACTACAAAGATTTGTCAATATAGCCATATCCATTGGGGTGTGAAAAAACAATATAGCTATGCTGGCAAAGCCCCCACTATAAAAGCGGCTATGCTAAGATGAGTGGTTCTCAACTTGGCGTAGCACCACCTCCTTGAATGACGTTAGCTAACAGAAAAACTGCCAGCAGTTAGGGAAAAGAAACTGGTTTGACGTGTGAAAGATATCGTACACCTTGTAAACAGTTTAACATCCCAGTAATTCAGCACTCCTCACAAAATCTTTTACAAACTGGGGTTATCTTCAGTTTGTCAAGAACAAGCAAGCCATTGGAACCCTGCAGAGAACAGTCACATCTCTACTAGTTCATGAAAATCCTTAACCTGTTCAAAATATTTTTAAAAATGTTCATTTTTCATCTGTGAAGGTAATGTGTTCTAGACAGATACCTAATTATTTTTTGAGCTGAAGAAAAGGTGGTGCAAAGTAAGTTTGTGTTCATTTAAAATAAGATTAACACCATTTTACACCTCATTGTATTTATTCTGCTACAAGACACTATCCTAAAATCTTCAAAGTAGTTGACAGTCAGATGTTTGCTTAATCTGACAAACTGAATCCAGTTTTGACAAGACATGCCATTGTTGATTTTTGAAACAAATATGCAAGTCTAGTTATAAAGTCTCTACATTACATTTGCACATTGCTCAAAGGCTAATAATACACAAACTCATGGCTCCAGTTTATGATAATGTTTTTAACTGTCTATAATTGCCATTAATCTTCAAATATCCAGGGAAGCCACAAACTAAGGTATTTTAACTCATGTAGCCTATGCCAATGAAAACAGAAAAAGCAGCAGCAATACAATGACGTAATCTGGAAATCACCCCCTTACTTTCGTTTGCTTTTTGTGTCAGTTGTCTGGAAAACACTAGATGCAGACATAAGATTTTCTATATATTGTCCAAGAACTTGATTTTCTGATTTGAGTTTCAGGTTTTCTTCCTTAACAGCATCTACTCGTGCTGACAGATCTATTAAAAAAAAAATTGTTAACACAACACACTTAAGCCATGTGATACGCCCAAATCAAGTTTTTACATAAGGTAAAACTGCAAGACAATACATATGAAACACCACAGTAGCATAAGTGTCATCCAACAGTCTTTTGCTAAATCAAGTTATTTGCAACGTGACAGTGTTATCATATGGCAAACTTGTTACCCAACCATCTCATTCTGTTAGTTATCCTTCACTTTTCTGTTTCTGGTCTATTTAAGATTTCAATTGTAGATTTATTTTGTGTGATTCACCTAGTTTTTCAGGTGCTAACATGCTTATCTACTGCTGACTAAGCAGCCATAGAAATTTGCAGATCTTCAAGCACTAATAAATCTCATCCACAAGCATATTTAGTCTGACTAAAAGAAAAGTTACTGAAGCAGGTCCACTTTGACTTTTGAGTCATTTGGGAGCATAGCCTGGACACTAAATCATACAAATTAACAAAAATATGTTGTTTGATGCCAATGAAGTATCTGTCTATCATGTTTATGTATCTTACTCTGTATTGTGCGGTAAACATTCCCTTGGATAAAGACCATGGGCAGCAGTAGTTTAGATTGCCCTTTTGACCAATGGATTAAGCGTTACCATAGAATACAAGGAGTCTCCCTACAAATATTTGCATGCTGTTTAACATTTTCAACATTCTAGGATGGCAAACTGCTAACCTTCGAGTGTGTGCTGCAGTTCCAAAACTTGATTAATAAGCCGTGTTTTTTCTTCCAGTTCTACCTGATTTTCAGCCTCAACAGCTGCAATAAACCACATAAATTTTAGTGCAGTCTTTCTGGCAGAATTTGCTATTACACTAAAGAATATTAGTAAAGAAGAATAAAGGCCTTCTACCATCCATGTCAGCATTCATCATTGTGGAATGGGAACTTTCCACTCCTGGATTCAGGACTTCTGGGAGAAGTTCTGCTTAAAGAGAAAAAAAAAATAAGTCAAAAGAAGAACTAGTCACTGCTATAACGTAGGTGTAATCATCTTTAGCGGTGAATTTTACAGGGGCTACGACGGAGAGTCAAGTATTGCCCAGTCCCCATTTACACACAGACCAAAGAGAACAGCGAGAGGCTTTCAAACCGATTCCTAGTCCCAGTCCGCACACCATGTAGTCTGTCACCACACACTGGGAGTAAGTGACTCCCCGTCAATCAGGCCTGGGTCAGTTCACAGGACAGGCAGCTGGGCGCCTCTCCTGTGCACGGACCGGCTCAATGCTGTACTGGGGGCTGTGTCCTGCTTTCAGCCCCGGCACGGGCCCTTCCAACCGGCTTCGCTATGCGGACAGCCCACGCTGAACAGGGCTGAGCCCCAGGAGCTGCTCTCCCCCAGCGCAGCCACCCGGCCCGGCCTGCCGCCTAGCGTATCCTCGGCCCCGCCCGGCCGCAGCGACCAACGCCGCTGCCCCGGCCGGGCTCAGCCGAGCCGAATCTCGCTTACAGGGCGCTGGCCGGGTGCGCTCGGCTGGGAGCCCCAAGCGGGGCGGCCCCTCCCCACTCACCTCGGAGTCGCGCCGCTGCTCGACAGGTTGCGGTCCCCGGCGCCCAGAACCAACTCACCGCGGCTCCGCCTCCACTCCCCAGCGCGCCTGCGCAGCCTCCTTGCCCAGGGCCGGTGCGCACGCACCGCGCCTCGCTTACCCAACAAACGGAGCAGAGACTCTCGAGGAGGCGGGGCGGGAGGAATCAGTCAGCTCCGGAGGGCGGGGCGTTTCACGGGGACAGCCAATAAGCAACGGGAGCTAACATCTGTCCTAACGTCACTCTGGCGCTTTGCTTGATTGGATAAACTGTCCCATAGTGGGCGGGGCCTGGGAGACCAAAAGGAGGCTTGGGAAAGAGGGCGGGGCATAGGTATGCCAAAGCCTAGAGACCTGCTGCGGCCTTGGGCGGGGTTGTGCCTGTCGCAGCAGTGCTCGCGGGGGCGACAGGCCCGACCGAGAGCGGGGGCTGGAGTGCTCCGGAGCAAAGGGGGGCGTTGCCCTGGCAGCCCGCACAGCAGGCCTGATGAATTTGTCCCGTATTTACAATGGCCCCATCTCCTGTGACTGTCCCCGGGGCTGAAACCAGCACGGGGGCTGCCCTGTCCCGACAGCCCATCCGCATGGGGCAGCCAGGCTGCCCTTGCTAAAGTTACCATCGACCACGGGTGTCAAGGGGCTGGAGCCAGCCCACAGGCAAAACGGCTGCTAAGTGGTTGAGGGGCTGCACAGAGACAGGGACTGTGGGGAGCAGAAGAGACAGTGTGAAAGCAGGATGGAGCGAAGGATGGGGAGCAGAAAGCATATTTAGTGGTTTCAGGGGGGGTGCAGTAGGGAGCAGAGGAGGTATAGAGGATAGTAGGGGTATCAGATGGCAGCTTCCGTCTACCTGTGGGTGGGGAAGGGGAGTCCCCTCTGAGCATCGGGGAAAAGGTGGTGGTGCCAACTCTTGGAAATTGGTTGTGACAGAAGTGTTGCTGCTGGGTCAAGACAGCAATAGGAAATGGATGGCAGTTCCCTTATCTTAGGGATGAGACGAGGGTAAGTACTGTAGTCTTCATCTGAGCAGGCAGGGAGAGGTGTGTGTAGTTTTTTAGTTCATTAAAGATTGACTTTTCAATCTGAAATTATCACACACATATTGGCAGAGGAATAGAGGTTAAAAAGTCAAAACACTAAAAATATTACTTGGAATTTAAAAAAAAACATGATTTTATGGGCCAATTTCATTGGGGGGGGGGTTGACCCATTATTTTTGATCTCTTGAGGTTGGCAATACTGCATATGCAAAATGTGCCCCTGGCTGCCTGGTTAAAAGGCACATGCAAATTAGTTCTGAATGGGGAAAAAAGCTATGTAACACTCCACCCTCTAGAAGTGTTTCTGATATGTGCCAGTAATCACAAGGTGTATCTCCAAGATACAACAGTCCTTTGCATCAGGTATTGAGGGAGGGACACTTGTGTAGCATCTTTGGAATTTAATCTCTGGCTATACATGGATACTTATCCGAATCAGTCACTAATTCCCAAACCATTTGAAGTTCTCCTATTGCTTTTTATGCACATCTGTTGGATTTTGTGAACATCTTTATGTTTCTGTAAGTGCAGAAGTAGTATAGTACTTAATATTGTCAGTAGTCTCATTTACTTTAATGGGACTATTCATGGTAGTGGGTCCTCTACCCAGGGTAAATGTTCACAAGATGCAACTCATAACCTGTGTTTATCAGGCAAATGAGAAGCCAGCTACTCTGAGAGTTCCAATCAAGGCTCCAGATCCTCATCTGGATAGGGCAACTTTGGACTGAAAGCTGTCCTAAGGCTGGCTTAGACAATACTGAAGGATTTCCCCAGGTAGTTAGGAATCCTTAGGTGACCTAGAGCAGGGGAATCTCAACCTTTTTCTTTCCAAGGCCCCCCCAACATGCTATAAAAACTCCATGGCCCACCTGTGTCACCACAACTGTTTTTCTGCATATAATAGCCCGGACCAGTGTTATGGGGTAGCAAGCAGGGCAGTTGCCCAGGGCCCTGCAAAGCTCAGTTGCTCAGGCTTCTGCTTCAATCTAGGCAGTGGGGCTCTGGGGCGTCAGCCCCTGTGGGGCTCCAGAGCTTTAGACTTGGGCCCCAGGAAGTATAATTTGGTCCTGCTTGGCAGACCCCCTGAATCTTGTTTGCGGCCCCCTGGTTGAGACCTGCTGTGACCTAGAGACACTGTTGCACCTTGCAGCTCTCCCAGCTTCCTACACAGGGATTGGCAAGGGGGCATGGTTACGGATCTCTTCTAACCCAGCTGCCAGAATGGTCATTCAAAACTGTAGTCAGCATAAATTAGATCAGCCATCAGGCTTCTTTAATTTATGTTGGGAATGGGTTCAGTTAGTGGACCAACCCAAAAATGGGTGAGTGCACCTCCTCTTACACTGTACCATAGGATCTGAGATGAGGGCATTTTGTTAGAGTGCACTGGTTGGGAGACTGCTATGAAGCTCAAATTAAGTTACTGTTTTTGTTAATGTTTGTACAATGCTTCAATGGTATACAGTACTCTATGAAGCCTATGTAATTATTGTATATGGTGACATGGTGATGCTGCATTGTGATGTTTGAGCCTTCACCCACAATCAGGCTCACCTCTCAGTTCTACCAATGAAATGAGAACTAATGATGGTGTAAGAGAGACCTCTAGTGTCTAGTTAGGCTAGGCACAGATCTCTTTTCTTTTAAATAGATTCAGGAAAGTTCTTATTTGCATTTAGATATTTATTTCTGATTAGACTAGATTGCACAATCATTTCATGTTGTGTTAATGGTACAGAAATGCCATTTTATTAAAGTTAGGTTAATAGAGTGGAGCTGTATGTATGTAACCAGTAATTATCAATACTCTATTAATAATTTTAAATTAATACAATCTGATAATGTAGTATTCTGAGACCATAAAAATATTGCTAGAATGTATCATAACCACATAATAGGGCAAATACAAATACTACATGTTAAAGAGGCACAAGATTGTGATTATTTCTTTTGTCATCTAGACTTTCTACAGATTTCCATGTAAAAACACTTTTTCAATATTATTATTATTGTTGTTTCATTTAGTGCTGTAGCAGCTAGGAGCCCTAATCATGGGCCAGGACCATGTTATGCTAGGCACTGTACTAACGCAGAACAAAAAGATGGTCCCTGCCACAAAGACTGGACATTAATGTCAGTGGTATGGTATGCAAGATATTCTGTATCAGTACCTGAGCAATTTGGAATTTTTAGATTGGAAATCTTTTGATAGCTTTTAGTGTGTTTCAGCCAAAATCTGTCCTTGAAAGCACATACACGGCTGCCACCAAAGTCAGTTTGGACCTAAAGAAGCCACTAGTGTGTTTTGGGGTTTTATTTTTTTGTTTGGTTTGGTTTGGTTTTGCTTCTATGTTCAAGTCTCATCCTGACAATGCAATGTAGAGAATGAGATGTTGGATACAACTAACTGCAGGTTCTGAACTCTCCTGCCTTATAATCTGTTGACACCTCAAGTTTAGCTATCTCATATACCACAGTGTTATTTTCAAGGGGGATGGGACAGCACATAAGTACTAGTTATAGATAGATAACTTGGGTCACATGGGTATGTAGGTGAGTGTCTTGGACTATACACTCCCTTCCTGGGGAAGTGTGTTTTCTGCTGTATTTACACCTTGGAAAGTATTCCATGATACTGTACTATGTTGATGGATGCCTCCTAAATGCTGTGCTAATTTTAAAAACCAACAAAAATCACTCTTCTTTTTACCTAACAAGCAACAGTTTATATAAAAATGAACAAGTTTCTCAGGATATGAAAGGATTTATGGCTGATCCTCACCCTCTCTGTCATAGAGCCTTTGTAATTAGAGCTGCTGCAAGCTGTTTGCTTTTAGAAAAGGGTTTTTTTTAACCTCTCTAATCCTCTCTAATCCCTGCAAACAAGCCCCCAGTACGGTAGCTATGACTTTGGAGCTTGGCAGTGACACTCCTTGATTGGCCAGTGAGTGCTACTAGTAGAATGACAGAAGCTAGTTCTCTCCCTATGATCTTTCATGCTGCCCTTGTTATGCTGCCAGCCTGGCAACCAAGAGTCATCTTAGATCTCTGGCATAGACCGAGCATAGCACTGCTACAACAAAACCACCAGCACAATCCATTTCTCCTGTTTTTAATTAAATTCCTTCTAAACTCAAGAGCATGGACGGCTTTTGCATATGTATGTGTGCATATGTGGAGTTTGTTTACCAGGCAAAAACCACTCTGTTTTTGTCCACAAACAAAAAAATTGTTACAGGTGTTTTTAACCTGAGGAGGCTTCTCTTCATAGGTGTAGTAGTTTCTCCCTCCCATTATTCCCTGTTTTAAGATAAGGAGCTTTGGATCCTAGCAGTGCCACTCCTTAATCAGTCATGGGGGTTCATTTAACTAAAACACTGCCCCCTTTCTCCTCCTGGGCCTGAGTATGCTATTTCAGCAGGGCAACATGCTGAATACCCTCTATTCCTACTTAAATGAATGGGAGCTGAAGGTATAAGATATTCAGCACTTCACAGGCCTCTAAAGTGCAAAAGAGCTGGTTCTTGCACAAATTGCAGTGTTCACTGGTGTGGTGTAATTGCTAGGTTTCCAAACTAGTCTCCATCTAAACTAGTGGTTTAATAACCATTAATAACATTTATACAAATGCAAGGAGGAGAACAATGGGGAAGACTCCAAAATGACTATGGTAGATGCTGTTATTTTGTAAAAATGTTCATAAATTAATCCTAGAGGTCTTTTTGTTTTTTTAAGATGGAGTGGGCTTGCAATGGAGTCCTTGCTTAGTTTATGACTCTTTCTATGACTGAGTGTAACTGCTTGTAATAATAGATGTCCTCAGACCATTATTCTAGCTTGTTCTTTTGTGGACCAGTCAGTTGTCTGAATTATAAAATCATGTTGGATAAAACATTGGAAATTCTGGCTTGCCTTTGTTTTCCATTTTGTCATGTGGGGTGCTCTCAGGGGTTGTTTTACTTTGCTCAGTTTGGGGTAGGATACTATAATAATGTCTGTTTTCGATACATAACTCTGATCATTTGGGAGGGCAAATGTGCTTTGTGTTGTTTTATTGTATCTGAGGCTTACATTTCTCTTTTTATAAAATCGTATAGTTTTAGGCCTCAGCTGTTGCTGAAAATGAGATGATGGATAATTCATTATTAGGTTATTAAGTTATTTAAAGATGCACAGGGAATTGGGCAAATGTTTCTTTGCATGTGTTACTGTAGCACAATCAGCTAGATTAGCTCTTGGTAGTCTGAATAATATGCTGCCACATTTGTTTTGTAGGCATTTATATGGTCCCTATGACTATTGTATCTGAGTGTATCATTATCTTTAATGTATTTGTCTTCACAACAGCTCTACAATCCCACTTTTACAGATGGGGGACTGAGGCACAGAGAAACTAAGTGACTTGCCCAGGATCACATAGAAAGTTTGTAACAGAGCAGGAAAGTCCTAGACTAGTCCCTTAAGTACTGGGCAAATCTTCCGCATCAAAAGCCTTCTGATTCCGTGGTTCAGTGTTTTTGAAGTTAGCATAACGAGAAAGTAGAGGGTGGACAGTTGACTCTTCTGTACTTAAGTAATCTGTTTGAGATATGTGTGGGACGGAGGAGAGAAATATTTCCTTGGTGAATACATAGTGAGAATAGTTATGATGATGTTTTTTAAATGCTAGGGTAGTGAGGAGGAGCTTGGGACCTGAACCAAGAACATGTGTGTAACTATGTAACCAATAAGGCAGTGGTTCTCAAAGCCGGTCTGCTGCTTGTTCAGGGAAAGCCCCTGGTGGGCCAGGCCAGTTTGTTTATCGGCCGCGTCCGCAGGTTCAGCCGATTGCGGCTCCCATTGGCGGCAGTTCACCGCTCCAGGCCAATGGGGGCTGCGGGAAGGGCGGCCAGCACATCCCTCGGCCCATGCCGCTTCCCGCAGCCTCCATTGGCCTGGAGCCGCGATCGGCTGAACCTGCGGACTCAGCAGGTAAACAAACCGGCCCGGCCCGCCAGGGGCTTTCCCTGAACAAGCGGCAGACCGGCTTTGAGAACCACTGCAATAAGGGACAAATACCAACTATATGTATCAGAGTGCAGATCTGGAAAGTGAAGGTACTGTAAAAGGTATTAGAGAGACAAGGTGGGTGAGGTAATCTTTTATTGCACTAACTGCTATTGGTGGAAAGGACAAGCATGTAAGCGGCACAGAGCTCTTCCTCTGGTCCTTGCTTTGTGAGCCCTTGGGGGATCATCTGTGCCTGCCTGCAGCCCTGAATACAGATGGTCCCCCAAAGGCTGACAAGGGAATGACTTGAGGAAGAGCTCTGTGCTGCTTGCAAGCTTGTCCTTTCCACCAACAGCATTTGGTCGATTAAAAGATATTACCCCACCCAAATTGTCTCTCTCGTATCCTGGGACCAAGACTGCTACAACAACATTGTGAAAGATATTGTCAAGAAAGTGAAGTGGCAATGAGGTAACTGTTGGAGGAAGCTGAATTGGAAGCTGGACTATGTTTTCAACACTGTCAGCAGAACAAAGACGGAGGTAAATTTGTTTGCTTTTTAAATTTTTATAGTCTATGACAAGTGCATATATTTAAAAAAACAAATCTTGAGGATTTGTTTGGATGCCTGCAAATTCTACTCCTCTCCTCAGCAAAGTGTTACATAAATAGATGATAAATTGAAAAAGTACATTTTAAAAAAGTGAAACCAACATCTGCTAGACACAGCTGCTCTGTCACTTGTCTTTTTCCTTTTTCTTTTTTTTTTTTTTTACATCCTTCCCCCGATCTCATTTATAGGTTGTGTCCACTTAGACCCCAGTCATGCATTGCGAACTGTGCAGGCAGAATCAAAGTGAAGTCAGTGGGGCTCCTTGAGTTGGAAGCTCTCTGGGGCAGGGACTTTGTCTGTAGAGTACGTAGCATGCATATGGTGCTATAGTTTACTAAATAACAGTCATTTACCTTGCTTAATGCAAAGTAAATTCCAAGTAATGCCCCGCATACAGGGATCCTTGGCATTAGACACTATGTGGAACTTACCCTCCTTTTTAGGGAAGGTACATTTTGGAGTCTTAATTGACTGAGTCCCTTTTGACTGAAGCAGACCAAATAAATCCGTTGTGTAACTCTCCTGACTTCATTAGCCCACTGTGTTTCGCTAACCCCATTTCATCAAATTTATGTCACTTCTTGCTTTTCAAAATTGTTAGCACAAAAATCTTGTCTGGATAATTTCTAGGAGTACACTGAAGGTGATAGTGATCACCTACATTGATAAATTTGCCTCCTCACCTGGCCCCACAGGCAGGGCACTGTGAGTAACACAGCTTATTCTCCTCCCCCTCCACTCTCTGCGTCTGACTGCTCCCAACCGGAAGCAGCTGCTTCTGTTTTGGCACCACAGCAGCCCCTGGTGGCTAAAAGGCGTAACTGCAGTGCTCTCCGGCAGAATGTATTTTCTGAGGAGAAAAAAATATTTTTCGAGGGACATGAATTTTGCCTGTGTGCAGTGGTGCAGAATTCCCCCAGGAGTAACATGTATGATGTCAAATACCCATCTCTACATCCAATCAGATTTGCCTTTCTGAAGATTAACTACTCTTTGGCGAGAACCTAGAAGCAGATCTGCTGCCACCTGGCTCCCCTCTCACTGGGAAGAACAAAATCAAAAGGGCATATATTTATTTGCATATTAGTAAGTGCAAATTAGTCATCCTTGATTTTGGTTATTTGTTTTTGAGTAGTAGAGACTGTCTGAAAAATTCACCAGAAGGTTGAGAGATTAGGCATAAACTATGTTCATAGAATTTTGCTAGTTTATTTTTGTTTCTGAAATTCAGTGCCCTTTATCTTGAAGAAAACATTTTATTACTAATCACATATGCTGAAAATTGATTGTTCTGTCTTGTAAAGCAGTGCACCAAGATACTAATATCTACTCAGCGCTGTTTAAAGAAGAAATAAGAGGATTGTTTTTATTACTGGAAATACTTAAACACTGCCCTAAGTAATGTTCCACTATTCAGCCTCTTTGTTTATTAAAACTGTTTTTACATTGCACACTAGATCATTTACTTCAGCTAAGTGGATTTTCTGACTGAAGATTTTCACAGAGAGCGAGAGAGCCTATAATTTTTAGCAAGACATCAGTGACCCTGAAGTCAGAACTGATTTACATGTAACTAAGAACCAGCACTAATCCGTTTCTTATTAATTTTCTTTATAATATTATCTAAGGCATTTTGCCAGACCAGGAGAGGTATTCATGGTACTGTAGCCCATATTATCTTCAATTTACAGGAACAGCGAGTTTCACTGTACAAGAGTAATTATCTATACTTACATGTATCCCAAGTTCCAATTAAGATTTCCTAAAACTAGCTGACATTGCTTGCAAAAGGAATTAATGTATTCAGCTTCACTGAAAAAAGTATTTTCCATATAATAGCAATGATCTTTCAGCATCATTAATAGTCAAGATTATTTGAGTGCATAAATATGTACAATTATATTATGACTAGAAAGAGAGAGAGAATCTCAGCATGTTTTGGCTCCTGACACAACAGACAAACAGTAATATAGCTTGTCACGTCCTACTGGTGGTGAACACTTTCGGGTGTTTTATTTCTAAAACTCGTGTCTGCATCATGGTTTTTTCCATGACGCATGGGGTAAACCAATAAACCATTCACTTCCTTTTTGACAATGTTACAGGCACAGGAGGAGTCTGCTTCCACTGACTGACAACACAGGCTTCACTGTTCCCCATTAGAACAGGAATGTATGCTCCCTCTTCATCGACAATAGGATCTGTTGTGCCATACTCATTTCAGAATTTGTACATCACTTTTTAGACTGCAGTCTTTCTTTCTTTAACCAATATTGTCATGTGGGGGGGAAATGAAAAGGAATACAAACTGCTTGATACTTTTTACTAACAGTGCTAACTACTACAGGTCCCTAATATCAAGTCTTTTCTTTATCTGCAGAGATGACAGATGGCCTTTGATAAGACTTTCAAGTAATGCTGCTTTTGCCAGAATGCGATACAATTATTATTTCATTTTGCCACTAGCTATAAGAAGTGCTGTAAGTAACACATGGCACCTTCATGCAACTTGACAATCACAGCTAAAGAAAATTGACCTATACCAAAAGCAGAAAAAGTGTTGATTAAGATTATCCATAATAGTTTCATAATGGCAGTTTTATTTGCCAAACAAAATCAAGCTAGTGTTTGAATGAATGAGTTCTGTGTCACAGGTTATTGTACTAATCTGTCTCCTATTATTTGTATGCCAGTAGCACCTATAGGCCCAAATTGAAATCAGGGCCCCATTGTGGTAGGCATTGTATAAATACAGAATAGGAAACAGTTCCTGACCCAACAAGCTTGTAGTCTACTTATATTTCCTCTCTTTAACACTAAGTAAACCATTTAATTTAGGCAGTAAATGGACACTCTTCTCATCCCTTGAAGACCTGGACTTCGCAGATGATGTCGCTCTCCTATCACATACCCAACACCATATACAAGAAAGAACAATTTGACTCAATGCATTCAGCCTGCAAATTGGACTGAAAATCAACCACAATAAGACATATCATGATCTTTTAATATTGCCTCACCATCACCAGTATGGATAGAGGATTATGTTCTCATCAATGTAGAAACCGTCACATACTTGGACAGCACCATCAGCCAGGATGGTGGAACAAGCCAGGACATCCGGAACAAAATCAATAAAGCCAGGAACACCTTCAGGAGCTTAAATACAGTCTGGAAATCATCAAAATACAATACCAAAACCAAACTCAAGATTTATCAGAGCTGCATACTTTCAACACTACTTTATAGTGCAGAATGCTGGGGAATGAGAAAGTATGACATGTCCAAACTGTCTTCATTCCATACAACCTGCCTTAGAAAAATCTTCCGTATCTTTTGGCCCAGAACAATCTCAAACCAAGATCCGTTGACATAGTGCAGCCAAAAGGATCTGAGCATCATCATTGCCAGGAGGCATTGGAGACGGATCGGTCATGTGCTTCAGATGGAAACTGATTCCATCACCAGAGTAGCAATAAGATGGACACCTGAAGGCAAGCGAAAACAAGGCCGCCCGAAAACAACATGGCGAAGAGCTGTGGAAGCCGAGCTGAAAAACCTGGGGCACAGCTGGGGAACCATTGAAAGACTTGCCAGAAACAGACAGGAGTGGAGGACCTTCGTCACTGCCCTAAACACCAGAGGCGTAATAGGAACATGATGATGATGAAAGCATTTAAGTAAGAATTTTTTTAAAAAATGGAGACCCACCTGCATGTGAGAAAATGTGTGCATGCATGCACCCTCATTTGTACACATAAATATGGCAATTGCATGTTCAAACTGTTTGCCAAGAACCTATTTGTATACAGAATAATCCATTTTGTTCACCCAGGAGAGCTGGATGTGCATTTTTCCCAATGCACAAATTGACATCCAATTTTTAAAAATTTTGTCCTACTGATTCTCCCCCCAGCTTCAGGCTATGGATGACAAACATAAAGTACATGGCATGGTCTTGGCATTTTGCTAATGTAGCCCTTGTACTGCTGTGTTTTGTGAGAAGACCTTTCAATGAGTCATAGCTCACCAAAGCTTTAATGGTGACCTTACAATGAGGGGGAAGTAGGTTTTTGCTTTTTGCTTCTTTGTGAAGTACAACATAAAGAAGGCCTGAAAGGTCTGTGGTGAAGGGTTTTGTTTTTCATGTCCAATTTTTTTTTCCATTAGAAATTCAGCTCTTGTTTACCCTGATTTTCTTGTACGTACATGCATATATAAAACACCAATCCACAAAGCAGAAAAAACGTCGGGCCTTCTTTATACATTGTAAAGAAGTAAACAGGCACAAATCCAATGTTTGTTCCAGCTCATGTTGCCTTTAACGCAGTGTACAGAATGGCAGTATCCTAGCTTCTACAATTAACAATAAGTGCTGTTCTCACCATTTAGTTGAAATTTTGTCTTTATTTACTTTACACAATCAGTTGGGTCTGTAAACTTCTTTGAGAAGTTTGTAAAGTGTTGTTAGTATGTAAAAGAAAAGGTATCCCTTTACTTCTTTACCCAAATGTGGAAATACTTTTACCTCTTCACAAATATCTAGGTGTGTTGAGAAGCAATAATTTATGTCTGTGCTGCTACTATACTGCCGCTGAAGCTTATCTTTTACTACCATTTTGTATTAGTTGTCTAATTCAAATTAAAAATGAGATTTAAAAAAAATGAGATTAAAAAAATCTGGGTTTTAACAACAAAATGGAGAAATGCTGCTGTTCTGAAATAACAATAGATATTAAATATTCATGGCTTGCAGTCAGTTAATCAGAATCAGTAACCCTGTTGCTTAGCCACAGTTTTCCCTGGCTTTTTGCTATGCCTACAATAAAGAAACTTTGACATGTAAACTTGCAGTTTATATGTTTGTTGGTCTGATATGTTATCGGGTAGCACACACATTTAGCACAATATTTTTCTTGTAAGCTATACTTATTATCTTCATCCGTATTAAAGTTCTTTATTTTTGTCTATTTCTGATAGGATTGGTGCAAAAATATTGACTACAGTTTATTAAGATAAGTGTCTTTCTGTGATCAGACGTTAAACTTAATTTAACTGGAGCATTTGCTTCTGCAATCACATCAGCTCATGCTCAAGCAAAGTCCACTTGCTTATCATTCATTTCAGG
Source organism: Terrapene triunguis (assembly GCF_002925995.2). Classification (NCBI taxonomy): domain Eukaryota; kingdom Metazoa; phylum Chordata; order Testudines; family Emydidae; genus Terrapene; species Terrapene triunguis. The sequence goes on along the minus strand of NW_020664417.1, from coordinate 15,810,025 downwards.
GTCCTGTTTCAAATTGCCCTTTGCTTTTGCTCCCTCCTTGCACTGGCTGTTATTAATTTCTTGGAATTTTTTCTCTCTCACTCTAATTCCCTTCCTTCTTTCCCCGTTCATCTGTAATTGGCCTCATCTCTGTCTTTCACCAGTCTTACCACTATAGCCACAAGACCCTTCTCTTCCTCAGTTCCTACCCTCCAGAGTTATCATAGTTAATGCTAACATAAATTTTGGAAGTGATCTTAAACCTTATGCTTCAGGGTTTAAACCAGTATCTAACTACTAGGGATTAGGTGGTTTCTTGCATCTTGCTCTGAAGCATCTGGTTCTGGCCACTGGCAGAGACAGAACACTGGACTAGATGGATCACTGGTCTGAATCATATGACTGTTCCTAGAACCGCATGCCTGTGCCCCTGTTCCCCTGTGATTTCAAATCCTATCTGAAAACATCACTTTTCTGTCTTGCCTATTCAGTACCTCTTAATTTCTCTCTCCTGTGCTATTATTAATTATTGCTCCTGCTGTTGATTCCTGGGACAAAAATTTCTGGGGTCAGTGGCAGACCTGTCACATTAAGGGACCCCAACTCTGGAATTCACACCTCTCCATGGGTCACCAGGGCCCAAATGTAGCGCACTTCAGCTTTTGATGGAAAACATATTTATTTAGTTTAGCATGTTTAATTCCAAGTTTGGGTGTTTATATTTGTGGGTTTTTTAATTACTGACAAATGACATGTTAGCTATCAATATTATAGATGGTGGCAGCAGCTTTGTTTGTGTTACCCACTCAGGGGACTTGGGGGTCTTGGGATGGAAGAACAGGACTGGCCTCTATTCTTGATGTGACCACAGACTTCCTGTGTGATTTTGGACAAGTCATATCAGTCAAGTATCTAGTGCATAACTTTTGAGATGCTTAGGATGTGATTTGAAGAGGTATTGAGCAACTACATCTAGTTCAAATTAATGAGCTGTCAGTGCTCAGCACCTCTGAAAATCAGATCCTGGGTGCTGTAGCACCCATGGACTTCAACTAAATATATGTGCTTGGCCTCTCTGAAAATGAGGCCATGAGGGTCTCAAGTTGGGCACCTGAAAAATGACATAGACACCCAATGTCAGTGGACACTTTAAAAAACATAGGCCTGAACTTCTTTGTGCCTCCCTTTCCTCATCTGTAAAGTGGGGATAATATTTTCCTTGCTAACAAATGTGTTTTGAGGCTTAATTAATTAATATTTCTAAAGCATTTTGAGATCTTCCTTTGGAAGGCCAGAATCCACATGCCAGTCCAGTCTGAGAAGGTGGGTGTTGGGTAGATGCAGATCACCCTAAATCATGGAGCCACTGTGGGTATGCCTGCACTGCATACTAAGCCAGGGCTCTGACTCAGAGCCCCCCTTCTGTCCACACACAAATCAGTCTGACGAGGGTCAATGGGCACTCAGGACCTGGGACCCAGGACCCTGCTAGGGGGGTGAGTCAGAGCCCAAGTCCCACTATAACTCAAGTCCAAGCCCTGTCATTTTGCAGTATGGATACAGCTCAAGCCACAGAGCCAAGTCAGAAGGTCTGTGTAGTGCAGTATGGACACATTAGCACAGCTATGAAACCTGGGTGCAGCAGTTGTAAACCTGGATTTACAGTGCAGTGTGAAGCAACAGAGTGTCCTGTGGCACCTTTAAGACTAACAGATGTATTGGAGCATAAGCTTTCGTGGATGAATACCCAGTGCAGTGTGGATGCTCAAGCACGGGCTTGGAAACACTGAATCCAAAGCCTGGGACCCACAGATTAGGGCTTAGTGTGCAGTGTAGACATGCCATGTGTTCCTTATGCATCCCCACCAAAGGGCAGAAAGCTAGATGATGTTTCTGTGGCTCCGTCCCTGGCCTGTCCTTGCCATGCCACCACCTACATGTCACCACATGAGCAGCCTCCACGAAACAGTATTCCTTGCTGTGCTGGGGGTGTGCACACTCTTTGCCCCTTACCCTGACGTCCTGTATCCCATTACCCAGCAGAACAGCAGTAGGTCCACTGCCAGGGGATCCTTTATGACTGCAGGATTTGCCCCCTGTAAGTATAAAGTCATTTTATTGAGGGTAGTTTATGCATAGATAGTGCATGAGTCTTTCATTTGGCACCCTGGAGCGCCGGAAGCTCTCTAGAAGAGTGGGGGGGCCTCCAGCACTCAGACCATGGTCCTGCCCCGAGTCCCCACCCTCGCTTCACCTCTTCCTGGCCCTGCCCACAGCTCACTCCTCTCTGCCCGTTCCCCCCCACTACCCGCACAGTCATTCATCCTTAAGGCAGGAAAAAATGGAGAGGTATAGTGTGTGTGTGTGTGTGTGTGTGTGTGTGTGTGTGTGTATAGGTAGGTTGTGTAGGCTGGTATTCTGTGTGTGTGTGTGTGTGTGTGTGTAGGTGGGTTGTGCAGGTGTTATAGTGTGGGGGGGGGGGTTGAGCAGGAGGGGAGTGCTAGACAGCCATGTAACCGATACTCTGTGAATCCCTCTTCTGCCCATCCCTCTTTATTTCCCTGCAGAGTCTGGCCTGGGGAAGAGCAGCCCGGTCCCCAGCTGACCGGGAATTCAGCCCCTCCATCCCAGCCGACCAAGAACTGTGGTGGGCTAAGTGGGTGCTGCCCTGGGGCAAGGAACAAAGGCTGCCATTCTCCCCACCCCTTTGCTGGGCGACCTGCCACCCCCCCAGCCAGCTGTGGTGGGGGAACAATCCACTGGCTTGTTGGGCTCGCACTGCCTGGGGATTGTGGCCAGTGAATCGCAAACACGTCCCCCCAACCCCTCCGTTCTGTGCAGCCTGCCCAAACACGGACCTCAGGGGAAGAAGTGGAGCAGATGAGAAGAGGCGGCATGAGTGTGGGGCCTTGGGGGGAAGAGGTAGGACAGGACGGAGTACGTGTGGGGCCCCAATCTGGCCACCGGAGGCCCCCCCACACTTCTAGGGAGCTTCTGGCGCTACTGCACAGGGCACAAAGGTGGCAGGCTGGCACGCCTCTAAAGGGAGGTGACCTGTGCCGTGTATGGCATTTGCCCCCTGCACGGCCAGCCTTTTTTATTTTGGGGAGGCCCCAACCCTCTGATACACGCCACCCATGAGTTTATGTAAATTATAGTTTCAATTTCGCATATAAACTCCTAGCTATTATAGTGATACATGCTTTCTAAAGCAATAAAATAATACTTAAGGGTCTGATTCTCTGCTCCATCACACTTATATGATGCTGGTAGAGAATAAGATCTTAAAAGTCTGAATTATGGGAGACAGTATGAACAAAAGACACTAAACAAAATAAAATGTTATAATAAAGAGTCATATGGTAGAATGAGAAGAAATGGGCCATGCTTTACACAGTAATCAATGAGCCACATTTCTGCCCTATGTAAATCAGCATTGTTCCATTGAGGTCATGCTGATTTATGCCAGTCGAGAATCTGGCCTGTCCTCTTTAATAATTTTACTACATATGCATGGTATAACACATTTAATTTTTCCCATAAGTAGAAATATCCTATTCCTCATTCCAAACAATTTTTTGGTCCACAAACAGGTGCCCTTACAGTTTCTTAAAAACAATTAAATGCATAACAGTTGGGGTTTAACTAGATTATGTCATTCCAGTCACTAATTAATTTGTGACACTTTGTGTGACCTTTATCTGCTGTATATTGATTATGGTGCTAATCTGTATTCAATGGTTATTTTATTTTATTTTTAGCATTAACAGCTACTGAGCTAACAAACATACTGTATTTTTCCTACTAAAATAGTGGAAGGCTACACAATTTCCAGCTGGGAATACGTGTCACCATACACTATTTAGACTACTTCCACAACTCCCCAGAAAAATCTCAATTTTTATTCAAATCACAAGGCTTATTCAACTAAACAACTAGAAAAGTTTACTCAAGGACATTTCCTAAAAATAACATTCTAGTGGGTAATGAGAGATCTGCGTGTGCACGCACAGACTTCTTGTATTACCTAATATTATTGTTTAGTCTTGGAATTTGTTGTGTTCTATAATCAAATGACTGGCTTCTTACCTGAATCATCTGCCAAGGAAATGTTGGTGAAAGTGCTGTCTTCCTCTTCCAGAGGTATCTCCATTTTGTTTCAGTTTTTCAAACAAATTTGTTCATCAAACAATGGCATTTGTCACCCATATTTCAGCTTGCATGTGACATCTCTTGTTAAAACTTTAATGATTCCATCCACCAAATTGGTGCTACCTGATCCTTCCAGTAACTATACACGTCTTTCTTTCAGTGTGATCTCTTGCCTGAACCCTGAGCTCTTTCCCGGAAATTGTTAAACTACAAAGTTAAAGAGTTATAACAGCTTGATCAGATACATGCAGAGCAAACACTATTGTTTCAGACTGGCTGTGTGACAAGTACTGTACTTTCTGCATAATGAGGTTTCTTTTCTTTTATCTTTTCTTTTCAAGACAGGAAGAGGTATAGGAGAAAACCCAACTTTAAGAGCTCAAATAGATAATTTTACTTGTAGCCCAAGCAAATGCAATGATCAGGTTTAGGAGCTGCAGATTAAAAGCCTAGTCCTTCAAATATTTAGACACATGAGTGATTTTACTTACATGAGCAGTCCCATCAAAGCTAATAAGACTAGTTGCATGAGCAAAGTTACTTGCATGTCTAAGGATAGGACCTTATGTGCTGTGCTGTAGGTAGGAGGAAAATGGAGAAGTTGTCACAATATAGACAAATCCTTCTTTATTCTTTTAGGTTTCATTTTTAAATTGTCTGTTTTTTATGAAATTCTGTGTATATGTTGAATTTGATATGACAAACTAGAAAATGCACCTTGAACTGTGTACCCCTCAGAAACATACTTTTGTTGCATTCATGGAACTAAGTGGCTACTTTCTAGCACCTGTTTTAGAGCTTGCCTACATAGTGGGGTAATGCATACTACAGTGGTATGATTTCTAAAGCACAATAACATGTTGTGCATTAATTGGTCTTTGATGACCCGACAGGTGTACCCTAAAGGACCAGCAGGGTCTACGTGAACCAATGAATGCAAATATATTAGTGTGCTTTAGAAATCATACCTCTGAGGCACACATTGCCATGCCATCTAGACAAGCCCTTAAAAGGTTTTTATTAAGAACTCAATAACTCTGGTCAAAGATAGTATACTGGATTGTGTCTACTTCATGGTTAGCATGTTGTGAGTTCACTTTTGTGAGTGGTTTTACGCCAGTGTTTAGATTTGCATACCTGGGACTGCACTTATTCATAAAATTGAGCATTTGTGTAAGTGTTTATCAGGACCAGGGCCTAAAGAGACTAAACACACAGGGTGAGGAAGGATGCAATTTACAGAGTGGTAGATGGCAAACATGCCAGTTAATATGGAGATTTTCAACTTGATCTACAAATACTTATGCATATGCTTAATTTTACTTGCATGCATGGTACCACTGATGTGAATGGAGCAATTCATTTAAGTTAAGCCCATAGTTCTCAGGATTGGGGGATAAGTCATTCATTTGAATTTGGTTCAAATCAATAATGACCAAAAATGATTATCTGATTGCTTTTCAGTGCTCTGCGTATAGTACACCTCTACCTCTATATAATGCTGTCCTCAGGAGCCAAAAAAATCTTACCGCATTATAGGTGAAACCGCGTTATATTGAACTTGCTTTGATCCGCCGGAGTGCGCAGCTCCCTCCCCCCCGCCCCCGAGCACTGCTTTACCACATTATATCCGAATCTGTGTTATATTGGGTCACTTTATATCGGGGTAGAGGTGTAGTTGGTAGATTCCAAGACCAAAAGGGATCATAGTGATCATGTAGCCTGACCTCCTGTATAACACAGGCCACAGAATTTTCTTAGAGCGTATCTTTTAGAAAAACATCCAGTCTCGATTTAAAAATTGTGAGTGATGGAGAATCCACCATGACCATTGTTAAGTTGTTCCACTAGCTAAAATTTCACTGTCAAAAATTTACGCCTTATTTCCAGTCTGAATATGGCCTGCTTCAACTTCCAGCCTTTGGATCATGTTAGACCTTTCTCTGATAGATTGAAGAGCCCATTTTAAAATATTTACTTCCCATATAGACACTTAAAGAATGTAATTGAGTCACCCCTTAACCTTCTCTTTGTTAAGCTAAATAGATTGAGCTCTTTGAATCTATCACATGTTTTCTAATCCTTTAATCATTCTCACAGCTCTTCTCTGAACCCTCTCCAGTTTATCAATATCCTTCTTGAATTTTGGATGCTGGAACTGGATACAGTATTGCAGCAGTGATCACACGAGTGACAAAGAGAGAGGTAAAATAACCTCTCTACTCCTACTCAAGATACCCGTCTTTATTCATCCCATGATCACATTAGCTCTTTTGGCCATAACATCATATTGGGAGCTCATGTTCACTTTATTATCCACCATATCCCCAAATCTTTTTCAGAGTCACTGCTTCCCAGGATAGAGTCCCCCATTCTGTAAGTATGGCATATGTTCTTTGTTCCTAAATGTATACATTTACATTTAGCTGTATTAAAATGCATATTGTTTGCTTGCACCCACATTGCCAAATGATCCAGATCACTCTGAATCAGTGACCTGTCCTCTTCATTGTTTACCTCTTTCCCAATTCTTATGTCATCTGCAAACTTTATCGGTTATGATTTTATGTTTTCTTCTAGATCATCGATAAAAATGTTAAATAGTGTCGGGCCAAGAAGCAATCCCTGTGAACCACACTGGAAAAACATCCGCTTGATGAAAATTCCCCATTTAAGTTACATTTTAAGACCTATCAGTTAGCCATTTTTTAATCCATTTAATGTGTGCCATGGTAATGGAATAAAATTCTGTTATTGTAATCAAAATGTCAAGTGGTACCAAGTGAAATGTCTTACAGAAGTCTTAGTATATTAAATCAACAACTGTATCAATCAAACTTGTAATCTCATAAAAAAATCTAGTTAATGTGACAGGATTTGTTTTCCATAAACCCATGTTGATTGACATTAATTATATTACCCTCCTTTAATTCTTTATTAATCAAGTCCCGTATTACCCATTCCATTATCTTGCCTGGGATCTATCAGACTAAAATTACCCAGGTCATCCTGTTTACCTTTTTTTAAATATTGTCACAATATTGGCTTTCTTCCAGTCTTCTGGAACTTCCCTGGTGTTCCAACACTTATTGAAAATCATTAGGGCTGTCAAGCAATTTAAAAAATTAATTGCAATTAATAGTGCTGTTAAACAACAATAGAGTGCCATTTATTTGCATATTTTTGGATGATTTCTACATTTTCAAATATATTGATTTCAATTACAACACAGAATACAAAGTGTACAGTGCTCGCTTTATATTTATTTTTGATTACAAATATTTTCACTGTAAAAAGAAACAAAATAAATAGTATTTTTCAATTAATCTAATACAAGTACTGTAGTGCAGTCTCTTTATTATGAAAGTTGAACTTACAAATTTAGAATTATGTACAAAAATAACTGCTCTCAAAATTAAAATAATGTTAAACTTTAGAGCCTACTTTTCCACTCAGTCCTACTTCTTGTTCAGCCAGTCGCTCAGACAAACAAGTTTGTTTACATTTGCAGGAGATAATGCTGTCTTCTTCTTGTTTACAATGTCACCTGAAAGTGAGAACAGGCTTTTGTTCACATGGCACTGTTGTAGCCAGCGTCGCAAGATATTTACGTGGTAGATGCGTTAAAGATTCATTTGTCCCTTTATGCTTCGACCACCATTCCAGAGGACATGCATCCATGCTGATGATGGGTTCAAAGCAGTGTGTTCATTTTCATCATCTGAGTCAGATGCCATCAGCAGAAGGTTAATTTTCTTTTTTGGTGATTTGGGTTCTGTAGTTTCTGCATCAGTGTGTTGCTCTTTTAAGACTTCTGAAACATACTCCACACCTCGTCTCTTTCACATTTTGGAAGGCACTTCAGATGCTTAAATCTTAGGTCGAGTACTATAGATATCTTTAGAAATCTCACATTGGTACCTCTTTTGCGTTTTGCCAAATCTGCAGTGAAAGTGTTCTTAAAACGAACAACATGTGCTGGGTCATTATCCGAGACTGCTATAACATGAAATATATGGCAGAATGTGGGTAAAACAGAGCAGGAGACATACAATTCCCCCCCAAGGAGTCAAGTCACAAATTTAGTTAACACATTATTTTTTTAACGAGCATCATCAGCATGGAAGCATGTCCCCTGGAATGGTGGAAGCATGAAGGGGCATACGAATGTTTAGCATATCTGTTCTCACTTTAAGGTGACATTTTAAATAAGAAGCGGGCAGCATTATCTCCCATAAATGTAAACAAACTTGCTCATCTTAATGATTGGCTGAACAAGAAGTAGGACTGAGGGGACAAGTAGGCTCTAAAGTTTAACATTGTTTTGGTTTTGAGTGCAGTTATGTAACCAAAAAACCCCTCTACATTTGTAAGTTGCACTTTCACGATAAAGAGATTGCACGACAGTACTTGTATGAGGTGAATTGAAAAATACTGTTTCTTCATTTTTACAGTGCAAATATTTGTAACCAAAGTAATAATATATAGTGAGCACTATACACTCTGTATTCTGTGTTGTAATTGAAATCAACATATTTGAAAATGTAGAAAAATATCCAAAAATATTTAAAAATTTTAATTGGTATTCTATTGTTTAACACTGTGATTAAACCTGCAATTAATCGCAATAAATTTTTTAAACCATGATACATTTTTTTTGTTTATCATGTGAGTTAATTGCAATTAATCGACAGCCCTAAAAATCATTTACAGTCTAGGGAGCTCCTTAGCAAGCTCCTGGATGCAAGTTATCTTGATCTGCTGATTTAAAAAATGTCTAACTGTAGTAGCTGCTGTTTAACATCCTCCTGAGATACTAGTGGAATGGAAAGAGTGTTATCATATGAGATGACTACATCATCTGTTTTTCTCCAAATATAGAATAGAAATATTTGTTGAATGCTTCTGTTTTTTCTGCACTATTACTGATAATTGTATTATTTTCATCTAGTAATGGACCAATGCCATTGTTAGGATTTTTTGTATTCCTAAGATACTTTAAAAACTCCTTCTTATTGTGTCTAACTCTACTGACCATAGATTTTTCCTTGTGTCCCTTTGCTTCCCTTATCAATTTTCTACATTTCCTAGCTCCTGATTTATATTCATTCCTATTCATTTCCTCCATTTGTTATATATACTTTTATTATTTTTTATAGCTACCTTCACTTTCCCTCTAAACAGGCCATTTTTAAACGGATATAGCCTTCTTCCTCAACTGTGGGATTCTGGCTTTTGGGCATTTAATGAAATGTTCTTAAACAATTCCCAATTATAACTCACATTTTTCTGGTTATAGTCTTATTCCCAGCCGGCTTGGCTCATATTTCTTTTCAGCTTTGTGAAACTTGCCTTTTTAAAGCACCACATGTATATATCACTGACGAGTTGCTGACACAGAGTAGTGAACCACCACTGGGCCTCTGTGTCACAAGCCCAAATATGTAGAAGTAGTGAGGAACGTTGCATCTAATTTTTGTGAAATCATATGTCTGTGTGACTAAGGGATGTGCATTGTTTGAACTCTGTAGCCCTTATCTAAAATCTTTAATTAGCATTTCCTCCCAATGTCAATATGTTTCTATTATATTGGCCATATGGTCTCCCTCTTGTAGATAATTTACATGAAAATGAAGGGCTGATCTTAAACAAAGACTCACTGTAGTTTACTGAACACGGTTGCTGTGATGTCTTCTTTCACTCCTAGCACTGGGACACTAGCAGAGATATATTTTATTAGACTCTAAGAGAAACTTCTTTCCTGTGAAAGAGAATTTGGTCCAGTGAGTCTCAGCACCTTGGAGGATCAGGTCCCTGTTTCCATGCCACTTGGACTCTGTATTATACAGGCACAACAAAATGGGACTGGGGAGATGGAGGTGGGGTTCCTGAGGGAACAACTCTTATTGGTTTACAGAAGCCATTATAGGTTTATGAGTGAGGCTGAGGAAAAGAACTATTCTGTGAGCTGTGTGTGTTTTAAAACTGACTAAAGACCTACTTAACATGCCTTGGACCAATTTGTGCTCCCCACTCCCCAGTTCAATGCATGATTGAGGCTATTGTTCCCCCACTGGCCCTGGAGAGATTATTTGGAAAAGGTAGTAATGCCTCCATGGTGGAGATCTCCCTTTAACAGTCATATTGCTAGAGACTGTATGTATATATGGGGGGCATGCCTTTGTCTTTCACAGGCATCTGAGATCTGTTTTGTTTGTGGAGACCCTGACAGCCTGCTCTGTAGGAGCTGGATTCTTTCCTCCCCTGCAGAATAATGTGGAACGAATTTAACAAAATGAACCTCATGAAGATTATCTCCCTTCACTGCCTCCCTCCAGTGGGTTTTACTGTGAGAGGGGATGTAGGACGTGGGAATTGCTATGCTGGATGAGACCAGTGGTCTACTTAATCCAGCATCCTGTTTCTGACACTGGCCAGGGCCAACTGCTTCAAAGGCAGTGGATGAACTGGCCCTTGTTTGGAAACTATAGATGGGTGCTTTTGTGGTTTTGAGAGTCATTGTTAATGAAGCAGTGGAGCTGTGCCCAGTAAAACAGGTGAGATTATAATGCTTAGGTGAGTTTGTGATGGGTTGGACCCCCCTATCAGGGTGCCACCAGATGTGCTGGGGTCCCACTGAGCCCGCCAGTCCTACCAGCCTGGGTTTCCCTTGCACTGGTTTGCTGTTCCAGGCTCTCAAGCCCCTTTCCAGCAAACACCAAGGCAAGGCCACACCTAGCTGCAGACACAGACTGAAGTCAGCTCTTTTGTAGGAGGATTCAGCTACGGGAATGGCCAGCACTCTGGTGCACACAGCATCTGTAATGTAAACCCTAGGATAATACTGTCTTGTGCTGTATAGAGAGACCCGTACAATGCAAGCTCTTAAAAATTGCACCCTCCCTCAATGTGTAGGGAGATATGCACAGCTTCTCCCCCCACCTTTCCCCCAGATATTAATTGCACAAACTGGGTTTTGAAATAAACAAGAAATAAGTTTATTAACTACAAAAGGTAAATTTTAAGTGATTATAAGGAATAGCAAACAGAACAAAGCAGATTACTAAGCAAATAAAACAAAACATGCAACCTAAGCTTACTTCACTAAAGAAACAGGTTACAAAATGTAATTTCTCACCCTAAATATTGTGTTAGGCAGGTTGCAGAGTTTATGCAGCTTAGAGTTCCAGTTATTTTTCTTTACAGACTAGACCCCTGTCTAAGCCTGGACTAAGTCCTGGCCTTTCCTCAGCTTAGTTCCTTTGTCTCTTCAGGTGCTTTCAGCAGCCTTCCTTCTTGGGCAGGGAGGCAATGGAAAAGAGCCCTGATTGGCTTACTTCCCAGCCTTAAGTAGGATTTACATAAGGCAGGAATCCTTTGTTTCCAATGGAAAAATACTAGCAGTGTCCAAGGTGGTACTCCATATCAGCTGACATCATCAGGTGACCCTGCAGTGTCAAAACAACATCCCAGGAAGCTCTTCAGGAAGGTGGGAGATTAGTATCTTCAAAGTTCTATTGTCCTTCTTAAATGTCTCATTCAGGCCTACTGTCTGGTGTGTGTTCCCCCAAGTACGCACACAGTTGTAATTGGTTTGTAATTGTAATTGTCAATATTCCTAACTTCAGATACAGAAATGATACATGCATACAAATTGGATAAGCACATTTAGTAGATCATAACCTTTTCAATGATACCTCACATGACCCATCTTGCATAAAACATATCTTAGTCATGCCATATTCATATCATAACAGTATTTCTATGAAGAATATGGGGTATAATGTCACAGGGTTCGCTCTGCCTCACATATTAAATACCTGCCTCTGTGTTCCAAAATGCTTTTTCTTGTAGGGAAGAGTGAATAACAGGCTTAGTACTTTATAGGATTGTATCAGATGAAGGAATTGTTGTGAGGTCATAGCAAACTTGAAAAAGCCCCTTTAGAATGGCTGCTTACACTGGTATCCCTAATGAAAATGTGTTATGTCAGTGGCCAGACCAGAGATTCTCTGTGAGAAGCGGGAGTCTCAGCCTGAAAATGTCACTTGATGGTTAGACTATAAGCCTATAGAAAGTATAGAGAGAGACCCGCTAGAACCACAAAACTTTGCTTCATGGAGGTAATATGGTGTCAACAAGGTGCACAAAATTTATGGTGCTAGGGACTGGCGAAAGGCCCTAAACCTCTAATGCTTTCATTAAAGGAGGAGGGGGATGAATGGATTGCCAGGGTGCAGTGAAGGGTCATTCCAGAGGTTCAGGGGCTATGTGTAGTTTTTAATTATATGAAACTACCTGTTGTCTTCCCTCTGGGAATACTAGAGAGTTAGATCTGAAAACTGGACATGTGTTTTGTAGCATTAAAGGCACCAGAGAACTGAATCTATAGCTTGTTTGTCTCGTGAACTCTGTGAAAGTAGCGGACTCTCAGTCGATGCCCAATGCTTTAGAAGTGCTTTGAGAACTTTGGATAGAAGGTGCTATGTAAATGCAAATTAGACGTATTATTATTTTCTTATTGTGAATTATTTATTTTTGTTTTCTGAAGAAGAGCAGAGAGGAGCAGCTATAGTTGGAGAAGGAACGCTAAACAGAACAGTTAGGCTGAAAGGAAATACCTGCACAATGGAATTGTGCCTGAGCACAATTAGTGTAGCAGTTTCAACATGTGAATTATTTTCACTTGGGTAACGGCCATTAATGTAAAGTAAAACTTGGTTATAAAATGTTTGTTCATCTTGTTGAGATTTTTATTATTTTGTTGATCAGAAGTAGTGGCGTGTAGGGCAGCTAGTTGGACATATCTTACATCCCACTGCATAAGCTTTCTGAGGAAGTGGGAGAGGAGTGGCTGCACACTGAAGAGGCTGTCTCAGCAGGGAGGACCATTTTCATCTAAAGCCTTTTGTGTTTACATTGGAACAATATAATATAATATAAAGACTTTGGGTATGAATACACTTAAACCGTTGCAACGGTACAGCTGCAACGCTGTAGTGCTTTAGTGTACTTACTGCATATGCTGAGAGATTCTCCCATCAGCGTAGGTAATCTACCTCCCCAAGGAGGGTAGCTAGGTCGACAGAAGAATTCTTCCATCGGGCTTGGGCTCTCTACACCGGGGATTAGGTGAGCAAAGTTGCGTCTCTCAGGGGTATCGATTTTTCATACCTCTGGGAGGTGTAGCTATGCCGATATAAATTCCCAGTGTAGACCAGCCCTTCAAGTGATGGTAAATAACTTATGGCACTAGTGGAGGGCAGGGATGAAGTATGTGTAAGGCTGTGAGTGTTTCATGGAAAATGTTAATACATTTCACAGCAGAGGTGTAGGGATATTTATGAAATAAAAGAATTAAAGTTAGCTTAAGTTTGGGTAAGAAAATAATATATTTGCTTTATGGCTAGTAAGGAAAAGGCCCCAATCAGCAAGTAAAAGAAGGCCATGAGAATAATAATGTAGTGTGGGAAAGATGTATGGTTTAAAGAGTAACTGATAAAGTGAAAAGCTGCAGTAACAAGACAAAGGAAAGCTGTCTTAAAAGAAACAAGCACAACCCTTCCCACTGTTCTGCTGCTAAGCAAGGACGGGGGAGGAGATAAGAAAGGAAGGCCTTGGAAGAAGGAAAATATCAAGGCTAAACTGCTTCAAACTGGGTTTTTGCTAAAACTAGCAAGTTAGCTGAAGTGTAGAGAGAGAGCCATGAATTTGAAGGTTCTTTGTCAGACCCTACCTGCTCATGCTGGAGCACGCCAGGATGATATAGTTTTCCCTAGGTCTGGCCTGTATGTAAGTATACTGATCACATGCTTACAAATACTTTATTACTGTATTGGGTGTAGTGATTGCTTATTTTTAGGCTGTTACGCATATTTAAAGCAATTTGTATAAAATATCATTTGGCCTTGGACTTAATAAAGGAATTTATGGTTGAATTAGTGTCTGGTTTCCCATGTTAATAATTTCAAATTTTATTAATTCCAAAAAGAGGTAGGGAAAACAAGGATGTGTTGTGGAAAGGGAGTGGGGGTGTAAATTGGACAATGAGCTCATTTTGCAGTGGCAGCTCCTGTCCCGTGGTGCTGGGGGCCTGGCTACCTGCTCTGAGTGTTGCAACCTAGCCCCCATGGTCGCAATGTCACTAAGGTTTGGCGCATCTGTTCCTCTGTAGATGGAGACAGAATGGTAGAGGGCCAAATGTCTTTGGTGTTGCAACTTAGCACACTGGGTCACAAAGGTTGGATGTGTCAAACCTGAGTGACCATGTGGGCCAGGTTGCAACACCTGCAGGGGAAAGGAACTGTTGTGGCGGTTACAAACTTTATTCAAATTCACTATTACCCTGAACACCTGATTTCTGTGCCAAATATGTAGCCTTAAGTGGTAAGTTAGACAAACTGGTTTTGGTAAATGATGTAATGGGTAACCTTCAGTACTGGAATGGGTGGGGGGGGGAACCTCTGGTGGAGGAAGGAACCTCTACTCATGCCCCTAAGGCTGTGCTCCCTCCTTCCATCTTCCATTTTTTGGTGGTTGCGGCCTCTCTTTCCCCTTCCCTGGACACTCATTTCAGTGCCTGGAACATAACTGGAGATATGTGATGTCACAGTTCAGGGCAACTGCACCTGTATTCATCCTCTGTGGTCCAGCAAAGGGCACCCACTTTTAGGCTTCCTGCTCCCAGCTGTCACCTCTCCTGGGCAGAGACCTGCTTCTCATTTTCTGTTGACTGGAGTTTTTCCAGGCTGCACAGTTCCTTGCCTACACTGTGATATACTCAGCAAGCCAGGCTGTCTAGCTAGGCGAGTGTCTGCATTTGTTTACTCTTTAAAATCTATGAACAACATAATTGCCAGCAGTCATGACTTACCACACAGCTTTTTCTAAGCAAGCTCATTTATTCTTAAAGTGAAAGCATTACAGAGAAGACATATTAAAAACAATAACAATGGTAACCCATCATCTTATGGGGCTTCAAAAGGCCAAAGTCCTTCAAAATCCTCCCAGCAAGGATGGGGGCCCCCTTGGACAGAAGGTCCTGTCCTTTTCCTGGATCAGAAAGAAGGGCCTGAGTCAGTTTAAACTCAGGCTTATCCAAAAGCCCTGTCGTTGTCTATTGGTTCCTGGAGAATCCTGTTTGAATCAGTACATGTGAGCCTCTCCCCAGAGATGGTGGTACTTCTCTGGAGATGTTACAACCTGAGTGAATTTGCCTGATCACCCTCCACTCTTCTTAGTTCCTGGAGGACCTGTGGTCACCCTCCCCCATGGAGTTACGTACAGTCTCTGGCCCACAATGATACATAAACTTAATACAGAAAGATCTCCCAAAGATATTGCAGGAAATTGCTATATCTGTCACTTATGGGTTTGTGCCTTTTTTTATGATGTATAATGAAGACTTGGAAGGTTTCTATATCTATACACACACAATTCTGCTTGTTTTCACCTTAGAAATGTTAGATACACCAGGTATCATTTTCCCTGTTTTGCTGGAGGTTTCCCATGGAAGATACAGATATGGATTGGGAACTCTCTCAACTAACTGTAGAGGTGAGGTGTCAAATCTTAAAAAAAAAAAAAAAAAAAAGTTTTTCCCAACAGTTTGGAATTTGAATTAAATAGATGTTTACGGTCTTCAGGGAAATCTGGGATAGACGATACTTGAATTTCTGATGTAAAAGGACAATCAGAACCCCCGCTTAATTTTTTTAAAACTCTCAGGGTTTCTTCATACACCATAAAGAAGTAGATCTACAGGCCCAAACTTAACTAATTTTTCCTTGGCTAATCAACTTTATAAAAATAATAAAAATTGGTAGAAAGATTTCCAGATACACATCAAAAATATATATGCTGCTCATGCCTATAGAACTGTGTAAGTGCCTGGTGATCGGTTTAAGGATCTTACATTTAACTGGTTGGTTCAAGGAATCTATATATTTCATAAGCCAAATAGCTCTGGGTTTTTTCTTTATTTTTTCTCCCTTTTTTTTTTTAAAGCAACAACAAAACATTAAGAAATCAAATTGACTTTCAGAAGACTTAAGTGCCTAAGCAACTTTTGAAAATAGGACTTAGGTTCTTAATGACACTTAGGACTAGATTTGTAAAGGTATTTCGATGCCTATCTCAGATGACTAAATACTTTTAAAAAGCTAGCCCTTAGGTGCTTTAGAACAGGGGTTCTCAAAATGGGGGTCATGACCCCTCAGGGTATCATCAAGGTGGTTACACAGGGGTTGCGTGGGGCTGACAGCCCCGAGCCCCCATTAAATCCCCCCACCCCATTTTTAATTTATAGGGGGGGTGTAGGAGGGTAGTCACCCCGCTCTGGCCCTGAAGGGGTTAAAGCAGCCCTGGAGAGGGCCGTGGCTGGAAAAAGTGGGGCTGTTTGGAGAAGCAGCCACAGCTGGGACCACACCCCAATCAGGCCACGGCTGATCCTATAAGAGGGCTGAGGGCCAGAGCCTGTAGAAGACACTCTGTCTCCAGCCTTGGAGGGAGAAGGACCGAGCTGCCTGGGAGCTGAGAAGGGTACCTAGGGTAAAGCAGTGCTGGGGAAGGGCAGAGGGAGCTGGGGAGCTCCAGCCTAGCAAAACGGCAGACCTTGTTAGGGTAGGGTAGTGCTGGGGGAAGGGCAGAAGGAGCTGGGGAGCTCCAGCCTAGCAAAACCCCAGGCTGCAGGCCTAGTTAAAGGCCTACAAAAGGGTACTGGGGCTGCAGAGAAGCAGCCCAGAGATAGGCAAAGGCAGCAGGTCCTAACCCCCTTGCCGATGATGAGTGGTTTACAGACTGCAGTCCGCCCCAGGGAGTGGGGGCTAGATGATGACTGGCAGTAGTCACTGAGGCAAGGTGGGGATAGAGGGTTGGGGGTTCCCCTGGGAGGGGAGACCCAGAGACATGGGGCAGAACCCTGAAGTAGAGGGGCACCGGGGTCCAGGAGGGACACGTGGTCCAGCGGTAGGCGAGCCACCAGCCTGCAGAGGGCACTCTGGGCTGGAAAGAGCTAATTCCCGAGATGACCAGCAGGAGTCGTCGCTCTGCCACAAGGGGTCACACTCAGCCACAAGGGGTCACACTGCTGTGTGAAAGTGGTCACCAATACAAAAAGTTTGAAAACCACTGCTTTAGAAAATTTTACTCTATGCCTTAATTTCAAATATTTTAGATTAGGAAGGAATGATATTTTTTATTTTGCCTTAAGATATTTCCACTACAATTGCAGATAATTATAATATTTTCTTAGTCACATTTGTAAATATCCCAAAATCATTTTACAAAGGCCTGTTCCTCCGAACACTTACTACTAGGTATCCTATTCATTCTTGTTGGAAGTCAATGAGGCTAGTAGTCTTTGTTCTGTGTTTGTACAATGTTTAGCACAATGGGGTCATGATCCATGACCGGGTGTCCTAAACACTCTACAGTAATACAAATAATAATAATACTTTAGTAAGCATTTTGGGTCTGATCCTACAAACACACACATGTAACTTTACTCACACAGGTAACATCACAGAACTCATGGGGTGAACTCATGTGATTAAAGTTTACGTGCCTGTTTGTAGATTAGGACACTAAGCCATTAAAGCATCACAAACACCTTTAAGAAAAGAAAGGAGCCTGATCCAAAGCCATTAAAGTAAATGAAAAGATTCCCATTGACTTATATGGATGCTGGTTCAGGCTCCAAATGCATGTGATACACATTGTATTAGGGTAGGTCATTGTAACTACCAGGAAGTAACATTTGAATATTCCCATTGGGTTACATTGCTTCAAATCAGGCTGGTGCTTTTACTTAGTTCTCCATTTATGTTGTTATATTGTGAATTAGCAAGGACTCTCTAACTTTGAGGCCGTTATTACAAATATAGAGGTATGTAATCTAAGCACCATAGCATCAAGTATACCATTTAAAGATTTTGAAGTGGGAGAAAGATGTGGTTTGTATGTAGAAGAATGTTTGACTCATGACATGTTTCTTCCAATTAGTTGTAAATGCATTATGCTACTTTTACTATGTAATTATTGGAAAATCCATTTCATTATAAAGTGATGAATTGTAATTTTTATATTTTTAGTATTAAAAATGAAAAGAAGTGCAACTGGGGCATTTAATTGTAGTTTGATTTTTCTGTATGGTGCCATAGCTTGGGGTATATATTAAGGAAATTTTCCTATTTCTGGTTACATATTCACAGTGGATAAGTAAATTTTAAAAGATCATCATTTTGATTTAAATTTGTTTTCAGTAAAGGCAGTGGAGTACTTCTGTAGGTAAAGGATTGCATAATCAAGCCCCAAACGTGATTGTATAATTACGTTTGCTTATTTGAGTTTGTCAGCTTTTCTTCAGTTCAAAATGAGAATATTTTTAATTATTTTTCTTTTACAACATTTGGTAAGACTTCTCCAATTTATCAATCATACATAGTATGTAAAATACTGTATTTTTAAATCAAGTGTCTTGTTAGAAAATGACAGCTGCCAGTGCATTTCTGTTATAATGAACTCTGACGGAAAGAAGCTATGGCTCATGTGTTTAGTGCATGCTAATAAAGTGGTGATATTGCTAGTAAATTCATGGCATGTTCAAAGCTAGTCTGTCTGACAATAACCTACTTGCAGAACAACAGCTTACTAAGGTGGTGACAGAAGTGCATTAGAAGTGTCATTCATGGTCTTAACCAGTGAACTGAAGTATATTAATGCTTGTCAGTCACTCTGCTAGGCATAGTTTCCCCCTCCTCGCTGCTTACCAATTTGAGACACTTGCACACTGTGCTGGGGTTCAGATGGTTCCTGTGCGCATTCAGGGACAGATTTTTGAAAACTGAAGGTGTGTGTGCAAAAATATCTAAAAATGTGTACATGTTGTTACCACAACTGTGTGCCCAAATGATTGATTGGGCACCTAACTAGCTATCTGTATTCACAGTTATCCCATTTGGACATGTAATTTTGGTAAATGCATGCACACTTTTTGCATGATCAGATTATTTTTATGCAGATCTGGACATCTGCCTTCTGAACATTTGGCTCTTAAAGTCCAGATGGATATTTGCCTCTTCTTAAAATAGGGCCAATTTTTAAAAAATGTTAGTATTATACCAGAGCTTTTGATGTGCAGCTTTCTGCATGGTTCTTCTGCATATTCCTCTCCTTCTCCTGCTGTTGCCAATCCCTTCCCTCCTTTGAACCCTATTCTTCTCTTCATATAGCAACCCGCTATCCTCAGCCTTAGCAAATTCAGGTTCCATTTCATCAGGCTGTCTGATTTCTCCAGTCACTCATGTCCTTGCTCTGATCTCATTTGTTCCGCAACCCTGAATCAGCTTTCCCAATCAAAACAGCTGCATACTTGAATTGGTCTTCACCAGATATTGTCTCTTTCTTTCATCTTTGCCTAACGACAACTACCTCCTTACCTGAGCCGCCTGTCCATCAACAACTACTCATTTTTGGCTCTCAGTCCTTTTTTCTCCACTTTCTCTTCAGTTGTTGCTTTTCTCCATTACAAGCTATTTGGGGCAGGTACTCCCTTTTTTTACACCTTTTTACAGCACCTAGCTCAATGAGGCCATACCCTACTTGCGGTGTTTAAGCGCTGCAACAATATAAATGTTAAATAATAACAAATTCCATGCTAGAGAGACAAGGTGAATGAGGTTCTATCTTTTATTGGACCAACTTCTGTTGGTGAGAGACACAAGCTTTTGAGCCACACACAACTCTTCTTCCAGTCTGTTTGGACCAAAAGCTTGTCTCTCTCACCAACAGAAGTTGGACCAGTAAAAGATATTACCTTACCCGCGTCGTCTCTTTAATATCCTTGGACCGACATGGCTACAACACTCCATACAGCAATGGAAAATTCCATTCTGTCCTCCGCCCTCAGCTCTTTTACCCCCTCCCAAAAGAACTGTCCAGTCAACTCCTAGGCCTGGTTCACCTTCAACTTCTGTTCCCCTGCTGCCCTCGTGCAGCTGTCTCTGGTAGGAGGCCTGAAACCATATGGACTTTTTTCACCATAAATTAATACTCTCCTCTTTTATCCCCTCTCCCCTTTTTAATGGGCTCCCCCCCAAGACTCTATCCTTGGCCTATTACCCTTCTCCCACTATACCATATTTCTGGGTGCTGTTATCTGCTTGGTTTTGATTACCTATTAATTCCAATGACTCACAAATCGGCTTCTCTAGCTAATGAGCTGTCTCCCTCTATCCAATCTAGCATCTCAACCTATCTTTCTGACATCTCTTTGTGGATGTCCTTTTGTCAACACAAGTTTCTCATTTCTACTTTTAGGTCTCTTCACCATTTAACTCTGCCCTACCAATAGATCTAGTATTGCAACGTTGTTTAAAATGATTATTTTTTTTTATTTGTATTATTGTAGTGCCTAAGATCCCCAGTCATGGACCTGGACCCCGTTCTGCTAGGCTCTGTACAAACACAGAACAAAAAGACAGTCCCTGCCCCAACTTTCACCACTGCTTTAGCTCCAGTCCATTGATGCCAGCCTTTACTTCCTGCTTGTCCACTCTTCCCTCAGACAGCTTTGAGCTTCTCTCATCCTGCCTCCTACCCCAAAATCCAAAATCTCACCCCCATGTCACCTTCAAATCCTCCTTAAAAGTCACCTTTGCTGGGCTGCTTACAAGACATTGCTATCTGACTGTAGCAAGGGTGGTGGTGGTGAGCTGGGACTGATGCTTGACCTGCATGTTCATTTTACTGTTACCTGATTCTCCTACTTCCCAATCCCATTGCTTTGTTTCTTCTGCTTACTGAATCCTCTCATCATTCTAAACTGTGAGCACATTAGGTTCCTCGTCCTTAATTAGGGCTTCTAGGTGCTACTGTGCTACAATAAATAATAATCCTGTTAGCCTACTCTTTCTCGTTAAATAAAAACCAATCTCGCCCTCCCCCCTTTTTTAAATGAAATTATGTGACAAAGAGGTGGAACAAATGGATTTTTATTAAAGGAGAAAAGGGATAAGATTATTTTTATTGTAGTACAGTAGTACCTAGAAGTTCCAATCAAAGAGGAAGGTTGCTTTAGGTAATTGCTACATATCAGATGTCCATAATGAACAAAGTTATAACCCATTTCAAAAAAAATTGTTGATGAATCTTTTGGAGAGTACCAACTTATATACTGACAATGCATGCATGCTTTTTTGATGAGTGTACAGAGCCATATTATCTAGGTGTTTATTTTGTTTTCCCTCACTCATATATAGTGTATAAGTGAAGGTGGATTGGACAGTATATGACAAATGAGTACAGAGGATCAAACAGTGAGTGTGACCCTATCCTGGATAGGTCTGTCTTTTTCTTACATTTTTTGGGAACACTTGTCTAGTTTGTCATGACAATAAGGTCTCATTGAATTAATACATCAGAACACCAGAAAGTCTCCCCTTTTTCCCGGCCCCCTCCAAGGTCCCCCAGGATTCTCTGTTACCAACAAAGCTTTGTCTACCCCACTCCGGGCAGTTCCAGAATACAGTTAAATGTGTAGCACTTCAGGCTTCAACTGCTAATTGCTTAAAACTTTAATCTTTAAATGGCTGGTAGAGATCCAGTCCAGTATGAATGATTTGATTGATTGTTTCAAAACCAAAATTCTTATAGCTCTTACTCTGCACAGGAATTACACCGCTACCTTGATATAACACCACCCGATATAACACGAATTCGAATATAACGCGGTAAAGCAGTGCTCCGGGGGTGGGGGCGGGGCTGCGCACTCCGGTGGATCAAAGCAAGTTCAATATAACGCGGTTTCACCTTTAACGCAGTAAGATTTTTTGGCTCCCAAGTACAGCGTTATATCGAGGTAGAGGTGTACAAAAATTTGCATGTCTGAATTTTAACATTTATAGAGCAAAATATATAAATACAGATTTAAAAACAGTTTAAAGTTTTTAAAGTTAGAGCTGGCTGAATAAATATGAGTATTTAAATTTTTCAAAAAGTGTACCTTTGTGTCACCTGGATTCTGTCTGCCCTGGGGTTGTTCTAATTTATGGTATCCACCTGGATTCCAGCATGCCTGCTATGCTAGAGGCTGTGAGGAAGGGTAGTATAAGACTGTGTACGCTGGCCCTGTGCAGTTTCTGCTCTGGGGGAATTTTCTCATGGGCTGTTGTAGCTCTGTACATCACCACAGCCGTCTATAGGAGCCTGGACAGAGGCCCTAAGCAAGTTTGGAACTCATCTATTTTTCTGTTGGCAACCAGTGCAAGGAGTGCACAACAAGCAGAATATATTCAGAGATGCTCACCGAAGTGAATAAATATGCTTCCACATTGTACAGGCTGCAGAACTGCTTTATTGACATCCTGGAGTAGTAGAAGTTACAATAGTCCAGCTGCAAGTTATTGAGCGACTGCATAGCAGTGGAAGGTCACTGCAAGAGAGAAAGAGGAAAATTCTGCGTGCACACATTTAAAAAATTGAGAAACTTCAAATGTAACTAGTATGCCAGCAGTTATTTGTAAATATCTGATTTCACTATTTCCTGTTTCCTTCTGCTGTGTTGCCTGCTTTAAATGCCAAGTTTATTATTCTCTCTTCACAGAAATCCCTGGTGGAATGCAGCCATGTGACATGGTGTTTGCTCAGCCATTTTTGTTTTATTCTTGGGCCTTGTGTATGTAAGCTTCAGCAGTTTTTCTCCAGTACAGTAGAATCTCAGAGTTACGAACACCTCGGGAATGGAGGTTGTTTGTAATGCTGAAGTGTTCATAACTTTGAACAAAACATTATGGTTGTTTCTTCAGAAGTTTACAACTGAACATTGACTTAATACAGCTTTGAAACTTTACTATGCAGAAAAAAAATGCTGCTTTCCCTTTATTTTTTTAGTAGTTTATGTTTAACACAGTACTGTACTGGGTTTTTTCCCCCCTGCTACTGCTGCCTGATTGTGTACTTCCAGTTCCAAATGAGGTGTGTGGTTGACTGGTCAGTTCGTAACTCTGATGTTCAGAACTCTGAGGTTCTGCTGTACAAGCCTCCTGAAAGATTTTTGCTGATGGCATCTGTGGCTGAGGTTAGCTCATTCCTGGAGAGAAGAATTCTATAAGATGACTAATGCTTTTAATAGACTAAATGTTCGATAATGTTGTTAATAATACAATAGTGGACAAAGCACAGATGGGATAGAATATGGGCATTATTTAGAGAAGATGGTATCATCTAAATGAAAAGTTGTTGGAGAACTTTTTCCCTCAGCATTACCTGTCGGGATGGCTCGAGCGCCCTCTGTTGCCACACGCCACTGCATGCTGGTATAAGAGGCAGAGCCACCCCAAGGTTCCCTCTCAGTTCCTTCTTACCACCAGTGACAGTTGTCAGAGTGATCTCAGATTTGTTGTCATAAGCTTTTCTCACTCCTTTGTATATAGATACCCTGTTATTGTTAGGAGGTAGTTATGTAGTTGTAGGGTGACCAGATGAGAGGAAGAAAATATTGGGACACATTGGGTGAGGGGAGGGTCCGCCGGCGGAGCAAAAAAAAGCCGAGTGCTGCCGGCAGAGCGAAATATTGGGACAAACACCTAAATATCTGGTCATCCTACGTAGTTAAGTTTATGTTATATTAGTTTTAGTGATAGATTTTAGTCTTGGGACTTTTTGGACTAGTTTTCATCTTTTGTTACTGGGATCAGTACTGGAACGATGCTGTTTTAAGTTTTAAGTCGTCCCACACTTAAACTAAACATATCCTGGTCAGTGACCCACATTCAGCCTGTTTGAAATGTTTGGGAGAATACCACATAAGTGATAAATGTCACATTTATAAGGGATTTAAGCCCAGCTCAAAGAACGCGGTAAAGCTCAAATGTCTACTCATGAAGGCAACAATTTGCCCCCACATCGGACTTTTCTTACTTGTACCCCAAGCAGTACATCAACCTCAGTACAGAACAACACCAGAGAGTCTAGAACTCCTCAGTCCCATTTGCCAGTATCAAAGAAAAGGCTTAGATCCTCCTGAGGCTCCGTACCTTGTTCGGGGGTGTCAGTGCTGAAGCCTAGTAGAGAAAAGTTCTCCGACAATTGTGCATGAAGCACGCCCACACCTACAGAGGAATGGATATGTGCAACACATCTCAAAGAACACCATTTATAGAAAGGTAGGTAATTTTTTTTTTTTTTTTTTTTTTTTTTTGGGTAGCAGGGGAAAATCTATGGTCTCATTCAGTCCCAGTGTAAGTGGAAACTGCTCCAACAAATTGTGCCCATTTATGCTAATTAGTGTTGCCAACTCACAGAATTTTATCAAGAGTCTCACAATATTTGGTGTTTTCTTAAAGCCTCAGCTCCTGGAGCAGGAATGTAATAACTTCAGAAGTGGCAGGTGGCAGCTGCTGAACAACTCTGCTCAATATTATAGGAAAGGAAGTGAAGAATACTGTATCCAGTGGAGACTATGTATACACAAATTAATGAACAAATCTCTTTCTTAAATGCTCAGAACTTTATGCAACAGAAGTACTATTTTTAGAGTTCTTTGTGTCCTGTGTACTAAGAGCCAGATCCTGTGATGCTTACTCAGTTCTTATGCTAGCAAACTCTTTGCCTGAGTAAAAACTGAGTAAAGCATGTCAGGATTTTCCCAAATAGCAGTTCCCTCTCAATCCATGAGAATTCACCAGATCAGAGTACACAATTAAAGAGTAAATTGGATTTTAAAAGGGGGAAAAACATGTTTATGTCTAGTACTCTATTCACAGAAGGTCATCTTAGTCTTTATTGACTTTCCCAATAGACTTTCGTCCTTTCCTTGTATTAGTTCCCAGTAGAGCAGTACTCTCACACATCAGCAGTGTTCTAAATCAACAGTCATTGTTCACTGATGAGCTTTAAATTCATTAATGCTAATTATACATGCTCTGCGTACTGTATGCTTTGCATGCATATGAAAACTAGATCTATTTTGTTAGACTTGCAAAAAACACAACCTACACATTTTTATTCCATTTCTTTTGTGCACACAAATTAAAATGCTCTTCTCCACCCAAAAAAGTGAAGGCAGAGCCAAGAGATTTTTAAATATATCTTTAATAATTTTCCATGGTCATACAGCTAGGAGCGGTAACCTTGTCATATCTTATAAACTAACCAGGTCTGGTCCTGGACTCTGCTGCACAAAGAGGTGGAGGTGATTCATTATAATGAATGTCTCCCATTTCTAAGTCAGTGCTGAACCAAGGCTGTAGCATATGGGATGTTGTGCTGCTACCAGCTTTTTGTTGAGACTTAAAACCAAAGTTTAGATCAATTCTGTTTTGGACAAATTCCAGTTTGATTAATTATTTGCCTCTGTAACTTCTCTCTGAAATTTCAAGTGGACCTAATTCTCTACTGCCTTGCATGTAGGGTAGTGATTTACACCTGGCAGAGTAGATGTAAAACTCTACCCTGAAGATTTTGTAGAGAATTAGGCTTATTGTGTTAAACAGTTGTAACATTTCACTCCAGAAATGGCTGCAGCTGTGTGGATGTACGTGGAGTGGTGTGTGTGTGTGTGTGAGAGAGAGAAATTTTAATTCAATATTCCTC
The DNA here is from genome assembly GCF_002925995.2 of Terrapene triunguis. Taxonomy (NCBI): domain Eukaryota; kingdom Metazoa; phylum Chordata; order Testudines; family Emydidae; genus Terrapene; species Terrapene triunguis. The sequence continues at coordinate 15,784,303 of NW_020664417.1, read as the reverse complement.
TTCCCCCGCAGTCCTTTTGAGAAAAAAAATCACCTTTGGTTATATTCCAGTGATCTTCAATGGGATTGTCCTGATATTTTAGAGCAAAATTTGTCTCATAGTTTTCAAGGTCTTCTGGTATGAAAGGTGCTAGATGAATGTGTTTCATAAATATATCGAGCAACAAATAGAAAAATATTTAACAAAATCATCATTCTGACATAATGGCATTGATTTAAATTAGGGATGAGACGATGTTTAGGAAAATTTCATTTATTTTAAGTTAAGATTTTACAAAATTTTGAGTATCATAAAAAAAATTCCTCAATTAAAACCAATGCTACTCAAAGAAAATTTAAATGTCCAAAAAATATTTCTAACTAAATGGAAGTCTGTGCTATGAAAACCAATAAATACTCTGGTTTTGAAAATAATTCTTGCCTTGTTTCTAGCTTTGCCAAGGTAAGAGTGCAGCAGTGAATTCACACTTAGCCAGAGCCGAAGAAGTCAGACATCAAAGTTTCTCGTTCTGTTTTATTTTTGTGACGCTTACCTCTGTTTCATTGAAGCACTCTTCTATTGTAAAGTTAGAGTCCACTATTTTTGAGTGGGTTCTAAAACATGCTCATATCCCTAACTTCAATTAGTCCTTTGTGTGATGTTGCTCAAGTTAGTATGTAACACAGGTGTCGGCTGTACACATCAATTTGAAAAGTTATGCCTTAGGAGTAATGGATAAATAACAGGAGTTAAGATCTTCAAAAAGCTAAGCAACAAACATGATGACCATAGAGTAGTCAGTGTCAGTGTAAAATACTATGAAGTAGACAGAAGAAGAGGGCTGAGGCCTTGTGTAGAAAAATGATTAAGTATTGTGTTCTGTTGTGCACCAGTGGCATTGAGTAGCCTTCCTTGAAATGTGAAATGGTATGCTAGCCTTAACATCAGCAACATGGATTATTCAATAGAGGTAATGTGACGGCCTCAGAGATGCCATAGGCACTGAGACAAAACAATCACTTTCAGCAACTCGTCATCCATGTGTAAGCAGAGTCAGGATGAGCTCTACCCTGACATCTGGTGGTGAATTGTTGCGAGTTGTGGAAAAGAACTTCAGGGGCTGATCTTGTTTGCATAGGCACACCCACCCCGCCTAGCATGAGCCCACAGCAGCCCAAATGGTCACTTCGGCTGCTGTGGGATCCTGAGTTTCTCTGTTATTGGGGCAGGAAGAATAAAGTGTTGTTACCCTGATTATGTGACTCAAGGACAGTGGAACTGTTTTATGACAGAGGGACTCACAATCAACTAAGTAGCTATCACTAGACAAGGGACATGGGTTCCAAAACCCAGTGAATGGAGAGAGGCTGGGGACAGGCATTTGTACCTGATGATATGGGCCCCCTTTGAGGGCCTGAAACACCAATTGCACCTCCTCCTTTCTCCACTGTGGAATATCAGAGCTAATTTTGATTCCATTAGGAGTCTAGTTACAGGCTGCTGAGCTGAATTCACTTTGGGCCAATGGTGCACCAGCACTGATGCTCCCCTACTACAAGCTAAAATCACTAAAGAGCTAAAATTACTAAGAGCTGAAATCACTGAGTGCTGGGGTGGGGGTGGGGGCTGAAGATATATTGCTGAGTGGCTAGCAGAGCGGTTTGCGGGATGGCTGGTGGAGTGGAGCGGAGCGGCTGGCGGAGTGGAGCAGTTCGCGGAACGGCTGGAGCGGCTCATGGGACGGCTGGTGGAGCGGAGCGGGCGGAGTGGCTCGCGGTGAAGGCTGCAGCAGAACCCCACGGAGAGGCAGGGCAGTCGGCCTCGGACCACGTAAGGTGCCCCCTAACACCTCTGTGCTGCCCCCCCCATTTCCACCCAGGCTGGGAGGTAAAACTCTGCAGATAAACTTTTGAACTCTGGGGCTGCACTGACCAGGGACAGAGACTTTTGGGTTGTTGGACTTTTGGGTGATTTTTGGGTTGCTGGACTCAAGACCCTGAGGGGAAAAGGACACTGCCAAACTTACTTGGGGGTGGGTCTTTTGCTCATGGTTTGTGTTATGAATCCTGTTTGTGGTGTTTCCCCAACATAATGCCGCATTGTTTCCCTCCTTTATTAAAAGGATTTTGCTACACTCAGACTCCATGCTTACGAGAGGGGAAGTATTGGCTCTTAGAGGTGCCCGGCAGGTGGTATGTAATTGTCCCAGGTCACTGGGTGGGGGCTTGAGCTGGTTTTGCATTGTGTTATTGAAACGGAACAGCTAGATACTGAACCCTGGCCCTTGTTGCTGCCAACTCAGACGGGCAGAAGGGTTACACATGTATCCAAATTCACCAGAATTATATAAGATGTAGAAATAGGTCACTGTTGATCAGTAGTATCAGTACATTGAGTACAGGTCTTTTTGAGTGCAATGCAGGCTTGAGGCAATCCCCACAGTTATTTTCCAGGAACTCAGGCACGTGGCAATTCATTAAATGCAGGAATAAATAATGTACAAGATTCCTGGGCACCATTGTTTTTACACTGTTTTTATATAGCTCACCATGGTACGATAGGAGGCTTCTCCTCTCATATCTCTGCAGATCTCATGTATATAGATTTAGTGGGTTGGCGCTATATAAATATAACAGTTGGAGCATACTGCATCTTTTGGAGAAAATCTTAGTGATACTTATGGACACAAATCTCACTTTGCAGGACACTGCTATAGAGGATTAGCTACATTTCTCTACCCTATTTGTCCCTTATTGAAAAGGAGAAAACTTAATCTCATCTTGTCAGTGTCATGGTTGACCATGCTCTCTAGCTAATACAAAGCTATACTTTCCGATTCAGCCCAGTATCGGAGAAGGATATTCTAAGTAATGCTGGATATTCCCAGTAACTCTACTTCACCTGAGAACAAACACCAGCAGGGAAGGCGCCTAGGAAGACAACTGAGGGGTAAGGGAGTGATAGAGGTGATCATCTCAAGAGATCCTCTCATTATTTAGTGTAGGAAAAGAAAGAACAAGATGGACACAGAAGTCAAACCAGTGATTTAGATATGAAGGTTTTGGAGTGACAAAATGTTGGAACAGCTGGATCCAAAAACCCATTGAAGTGAATGGAAATGATCCCATTGACTTCAGTTGACATTGGGTCAAACCCTGAAATAAGAGGGCTTATTAGACATGATTTAAACTAAGCAAGACAAGGGGAGTTTTTCTTAACTCAAAATGTCATAGGGACTTCCAGCAAACAGAGTATAGCAGAAGATAGAGCTGTTCCTAAACAAAAGAATGAATAAGGAGAGTGTTGAAGTACTAAGACGTCTGTATATAAATTCAAGGAGCATAGGAAACAAGCAAGAAGAACTAGAAGCCATTAAGTGATAGTGATTACTTTCTGTTGGGCATAAATGTAACCTGGTATGAGGGTTATCATAACTGCAATGTAGATTGGTACAATGTGTATATGAGAAATACAAAGAGGTGATGGTATATATGCCAGAAGTAATCTGATGCTGCAACAAAGAGTATGGTGGTGATGGATTCTATTTGGGGGGTGGGGTACAATAAAAAGAAAAATGAAGGAGAAACTAATGGAGTAGATTGAGAACAGAGAGTTCTTGGACTATATATCTGATTGTTAAAACCCCAAATATACCAGTGTTGTGGGGTTTTACCTGTCCCAACTATCTGTTGAGTAAGAAATGCAGTTGACTATGAAATATCAAAGAGTTTCTTAAATTACATAGCAGGCAATTTTATAATCCAAAAATTAAAGGCCCCGATTAGAGCATACAAGTATCTATACGACATCAGCCTACCCATCCCCATGTTGGGAATACAGGGGGAAAGGGCATAGGAGCCAGTTATACCAGCTCTATGCCTGTTTGGGGCTCCGCTAAGGCAGGGGAATAGCCTGTTGGGAGTGTGTGGCCTTTTTCACTCTGTATCTCTGCTCAGCAAATCTGTCTCAGTAACTCTTGAAATGTTATTCATAAAAGTAATTCAAATCAGCTTACATGTGAACAGTCATGCAAATTGAAAACTAGCTGAAGAAGTGAAGGTATAAAGTGGAGTGCTGCAGTGTATTTGAGTTAAATCACATTGTCCTTAAAATCTTATTTAACGATCTAGAGGAGAAAGTAAACAGAATATTAATGAAATTCACAGGTGATACGAAATTGGGAAGAATTGCAAATAACAGTCACATTTGAGAAATGGTACAAGGGGACCTACAGAGATTAGACTCAGGAGAAGATGATAACAAAATGAGATTCAGTTTAGAAAAATGAAAATTAACATATGCTGGGAGGGAGAAAGCCAAAATAATAATGTTTTATGTAGAGCGCACTTTAACTCTGTGTTTGTACAGTGCCTAGCACAGGGTTTTTGGATACCAGCACAATATACTGGTAAATAATAATGGACAGCAAATTAGACAAATTTTTGGAAAAAGGTAAAATAATTTGGCACTGCATATAGACAGGAGAATAGTAGTCCCTTTCTAGTCAACTCTCCTGGAATAGGGCTTTGATTTTTGGTCACATTACAAAAAAAAAATTGACAGACGAGAGAGCAACAAAAGTGCTTGGGGATTGAAGGGAATGATTTGTGAGGCAAGATTAGAAGAACTGAATATGTAGAGTTTGGCCAAGCAACAACTAGAAAGAAATATGACTCCAAATATTTGGAGGGTGTAAATAGCAAGGACACAGAGGAATTATTCAGAATGGTGTGCTAGCAGTAATGGGATGAAACTTAGAAAGGCAAAACTTAGGCAAAACTTCCCGATATGATATGTATTAGACTGTGGAAAAATATCCAAAGGAATGTAGTGAAAACCCCATAATTTGAGACTTTGAAAACCAGGCTAAACAAAATGCTAGGAAATGCTTTGTACAGAAGGATATTTTATTTGGGAGGAGATGGGCTAGCTGAATCAATGGGTCTTTTCCAACTCTAACTTTTATGATTCTATTAAATTTGTTCATGTGGAACAAAGAATAATGAAAAGTCCTGTGGACAGGAAGGAGAGGGCCTTAACTGCAACACTTGAGGGTCTGAGAGCCTTTCCGTTAAAAACATTATTTTCTCGGGTTTCCACCTATTATAATTACTTCTGCAGTGAAATTTGCCTTTAAGAGCTAAGCTAGGGAGTTGTTTTTCTTTGCAAGTTTTCAAAAATGAAAAACAAACTAACCCAAGCATATCTATTTTGGGGTGCTTTTTCCTAATCCCGTAGCTCTGAAAATTCTGCATAATTTCAAATTAAATTTTGTCAAAAATAATATTTATTTGCTAGAAAAACCACCTGAAGATTTAATTATGTCCTTTAAAAACAGTATATCTTCAAACCAGGGAAAGATCCATAAGTACATCCCTCTCTTTTTTTTATTAGTATAACCTAAAGTTATTGGCAAGAATTATGGCTCTGGTTCTGCAGTATTTTCTCAAAGAAATTGTGATTCTGTATACATTTATTAGTAATTATTTATATTACTGTAGCATGTAGGAGCTCTAGTCATGGACCAGGATCCCTTGTATTAGATGCTATACAAACACAGAATGAAAAGATACTCCCTACCCCAAAGAGCTTACAATCTAAGGGCTTGTCTTCTCAGTGAGTTAATGTGTGGCAAGCCAAGCTGTGATTCTACAGTATAGCAGCTTTCCATGCTGTAACATCCCATATGGTCACTGCTACAGCTCAATGAAAGTCCTGGAGTGCGACTTAGCATACTGCACTTCAGTAGTAATCTAAGTCACACTCCAGGTCTTTCACTGTGTTGTAGCAGCGACCACAAAGCCATTACTGCACAGCAAGTTGCTGTGCTGAAGTGTCGCATCCTGGTTTGACACACACTAACTCGCTATGTAGACAAGCTCTAAGACAGACAACAGATGGATACACATAGACAAACGGGAGTACAGGGAAACAATGAGACAATATTAGTCAACATGATCAGCAGTGGTCTCAGCACACCAGCAGCCAGTTCTGAGGGGGAATTTGAAGGAAAGATGTTAGTTTTATTTATCAAGTATCAGAGGGGTAGCCATGTTAGTCTGGCTCTGTAAACAGCAACAAAGAGTCCTGTGGCACCTTATAGACTAACAGATGTATTGGAGCATAAGCTTTGGTGGGTGAATACCCACTTCGTCAGACGCATGTCACCCACAAAAGCTTATGCTCCAATACATCTGTTAGTCTATAAAGTGCCACAGGACTCTTTGTTGCAGTTTTATGAATGTTTATGGAGAGCTTCTCCCAGGCATATGAGGGTGCTTCCTTTAAAATTTAACTAGTGGGGGATGAAGGCTAGTGTCATTGACCTATTGGATGGAGCTGACATCTTGATAGCAAATGGGAGATGATTGGTAAGGAAGGGATAGGTCATGAAAAACCTGGAAAGTGAAGATGTGATAGAAAAGAAGAAGCTAGTGGAGGGAAGCAAAGAGATGGGTGACATGGTCAAAGAGACAGGCTAGGAAAATAAAATGATCTTTGCAGAAGCATTGCAAAGTATGGGGAATAAGCAGGAAGAACTCGAAATGCTAGTAAATAAACACAACTATGACATAGTTGGCATCACAGAGACCTGGTGGGATAATACGCATGACCGGAATATTGGTATAGAAGGGTATGGCTTACTCAGGAAGGACAGGCTAGTAAGAAACGGAGCAGGTGTTGCCTTATATATTAAAAATGCATACACTTGGACTCAGGTTGAGATGGAAATAGGAGACAGACTTGTTGAAAGTCTCTGGGTAAGGATAAAAGGGGTAAAAACAAGGGTGATGTCATGGTATGGTCTACTACAGACCACATAACCAGGAAGAAGAGGTGGATGAGGCTTTTTTTAAACAACTAACAAAATCATCCAAAGCACAGGACTTGATGATGATGGGGGACTTCAACTACTCAGAGATATGTTGGGAAAATAACACAGCAGATAGCAGAGATTATCCAATAAGTGATTGGAATATATTGGAGACAATTTTTTATTTCAGAAGATGGAGAAAGTTACTAGGGGAGAGACTGTTCTAGATTTGATTTTGACAAATAGGGAGGAACTGGTTGAGAATTTGGAAGTGGAAGGCAGCTTGGGTGAAAGTGATCATGAAATGATAGAGTTCATGATTCTAAGGAATGGTAGGAGTGAGAACAGCAAAATAAAGACAATGGATTTCAAGAAGGCAGAATTTAGCAAACTCAGGGAGTTGGTAGGTAAGATCCCATGGGAAGCAAGTCTAAGGGGAAAAACAATTGAAGACCGTTGGCAGTTTTTCAAAGAGCCATTATTAAGGGCACAAGAGCAAACTATTCTACTGCATAGGAAAAATAGGAAGTATGGCAAGAGACCACCTTGGCTTAACCAGGAGATCTTCAATGATCTAAAAATAAAAAGAGAGTCCTACAAAAAGTGGCAACTAGGTCAAATTACAAAGGATGAAAATAAATAACAAGTATGTAGGGACAAAATTAGAAAGGCCAAGGCACAAAATGAGATCAAACTAGCTAGAGACATAAAGGGTAACAAGAAACATTCTACAAATATGTTAGAAGCAAGAGGAAGACCAAGGACAGGGTAGGCCCGTTACTCAACAGGAGGGTTGGGGAGGGGGCGGGGAAATAATAACAGAAAATGTGGAAATGGCAGAGGTGCTTAATGACGACTTTGTTTCGGTTTTCACCAAGAAGGCTGGTGGTGATTGGACGTCTAACATAGTGAATGCCAGTGAAAATGAGGTAGGATCAGAAGAGGCTAAAATAGGGAAAGAACAAGTTAAAAATTACTTTGACAAATTAGATGTCTTCAAATCACTAGGGCCTGATGAAATGCATCCTAATACGCAAGGAGCTGACTGAGGAGATATCTGAGCCATTAGCAATTATCTTTGAAAAGTCATGGAAGATGGGAGAGATTCAGAAGACTGGAAAAGGGCAAATATAGTTCCAATCTATAAAAAGGGAAATAAGGACAACCCAGGGAATTACAGACCAGTTTCTGTACCCAAAAAGATAATGGAGCAAATAATTAAGCAATCAATTTGCCAACATCTAGAAGATAATAAGGTGATAAGTAACAGTCAACATGAATTTGTCAAGAACAAATCATGTCAAACCAATCTGATAGCTTTCTTTGGCAGGGTAACAAGCCTTATGGATGGGGGGAGACGGTAGACGTGGTATGTCTTGACTTCAGTAAAGCTTTTGGTACTGTTTCATATGACCTTCTCATAAACAAAATAGGGAAATGCAACCTAGATGGAGCTACTATAAGGTGGGTGCAAAACTGGTTGGAAAACCATTTCCAGAGAGTAGTTATCAGTGGTTCACAGTCATGCTGAAAGGACATAAGGCGTGGGGTCCCACAGGGATCAGTTCTGGGTTCGGTTCAATATCTTCATCAATGATTTAGATAATGGCATAGAGAGTACACTCATAAAGTTTGTGGACAATACCAAGCTGGGAGTGGTTGCAAGTGCTTTGGAGTATAGGATAAAAATTCAAAATGATCTGGACAAACTGGAGAAATGGTCTGAAGTAAATAGGATGAAATTCAATAAGGACAAATGCAAAGTACTCCATTTAGAAAGGAACAATCAGTTGCACACATACAAAACTGAAAATGACTGCCTAAGAAGGAGTACTGCTGAAAGGGATCGGGGGGTCATAGTGGACCACAAGCTAAATATGAGTCAACAGTATAACGCTGTTGCAAAAAAAGCAAACATCATTCTGGGATGTATTAGCAGGAGTGTTATAAGCAAGACACGAGAAGTAATTCTTCCTCTCTACTCCGTACTGTTTAGGCCTCAACTGGAGTATTGTGTTTAATTCTGGGCGCCACATTTCAGGAAGGATGTGGACAAATTGGAGAGAGTCCAGAGAAGAGCGACAAAAATGATTAAAGGTCTAGAAAACATGACCTATGAGGGAAGATTGAAAAAAATGGGTTTGTTTAGTCTGGAAAAGAGAAGACTGTGAGGGGACATAACTGTTTTCAAGTATGTAAAAGGTTGTTATAAGGAGGAGGGAGAAAAATTATTTTTCTTAACCTCTGAGGATAGGACAGGAAGCAATGGGCATAAAGTGCAGCAAGGGAGGTTTAGGTTGGACATTAGGAAAAACTTCCGAACTGTCAGGGTGGTTAAGGACTGGAATAAATTGCCTAGGGAGGTTGTGGAATCTCCATCATTGGAGATTTTTAAGAGCAGGTTAGATGAACACCTGTCAGGGATGGTCTAGATAATACTTTGTCCTGCCATGAATGCAGAGGACTGGACTAGATGATCTCTCGAGGTCCCTTCCAGTCCTATGATTCTATGATTAGAGAGCACTAGATTATGGAATGAGAAAGAGGGATGGAGAATGAGGGAGTCCATATAACATCAGAGAAACTGAGGAGGTCAGAGATAGAAAACAGGACATTGTGTATTGAATGATTGTAAGTACTCTAGAGTAGGGACTGTCTTTTTGTTCTGTGTTTGTACAGTGCCTACCACAGAGGGGTCTTGGTCCATTACTGGGTCTTCAAAGCTCTGTGGTAATACAAAATAATAGATAATATGAGACTTTTGGGCTGCCCTGTGTTCTGCCTTCCAAGGGCATAGTCAGCCACTGCATCTTGGCTTCACATCCCACAGCCACACTTGAAAAATATTCACTCTTGTGACATTCCCACCAGACTGCCCCATCAGCTAGGATATCAACACACTCTTTCCACCAGGACAGTCAGACAGTTTGGACTTCCAGCACAGCCATCAGTTCCATGTCCCATACGTTTCTGCTTTGTTTCCCTCTCCCCCAATCCAGGTGTGTTTTGTTTACTATTATTCATTATAGAATGGATGCTATAAATGCTATAGTGCTGTTTGAGTGATCATGGAACACAGATTTCCTTGAAAGCCTTTTTATTGAGTGTCCCTGAAATCTTAGACGCTAGAGAAAAGATATTTCTTTATTGCTGTGCCAGCAAAGAACTTTACAAGGAAGTTCCCCCTCCCCAAAAGTAGATTGATTATAATAATTATAATAATTATTATAAATGAAAGATAGATGGGGGCACCTTTGTCATTACAGGCCTTCTCACCATTCAGGCAAAGTCAAATAATGGAATCAGTTCTCCGTATCATTCCCAACAGCAGCAGTGGCAAAGTACTGGCAGAGGGCATCCCAAACTATATTAGTTCTCCTACTATTGGTAGCAATTACCAGTTTTGGCTGGTGAAATCCTGTGTCCTGTAATACCTGCTCAGCCCACTGCCTGTGGAACACTTCTCCTTGACCTTCAAAAATCTAGCATGATAGAATAACATAGAAAGTGTCATTCTGCTTCAGGGGGTATTCCCATTTTGCTTTGAGACTGCCAAAGACACATCCAACTGCTACCCTGCTCCTACTGAGGCAGTCATTGATGTGACATCTCTCCTTGTCGGTGTAATCTGAAAAAGATTTCACAAGCCAGAGGAGTGGGAGGTAAGCAGGGTCTCCAAGGATCATTCTAGGGTTATGTTTGTGATGTGGACTGAGATGACTGCATCATTCTGTCTCCAAGAGCTCCAAATTCTTGAAAATGTATGTATCTTACATGTAAGCATCCACTGCAACTTGTATCACAATGGAGTAGTTTTCAGTTAATATATTCCATTGTTTCCTGGGGTGGGCACAGACTAGTGCATTTATTTCATCTGTAGCTCCACCACAGTTTGGGAAATCTCACAAGCATTCAAACCCTTCAGTTAGCTTACGGACATTTTCCACTTGGGTCACATGTTTCAATAAGACTCTATGTAGTGACAGCCACACCTGAAGAACAGTGGACTTGCCCATATCAAACATATGCCTCACGGAGCACAGAGCAATCCCCTCTCTCTTATCTACAGCAGTTGAAACATTTGTCCAGTTGGGCTGGCACACCACTAATAGCAGAGGTAGTTAGCCAGCCAGGGTTGGCAGAGCCTCCATGTTTCTGCTGAGTGCAGTTGCAGAGGGGAAAAAATTCAGAAATCTTTAGGAGAGAAAGGGCACTTCCACAGGGGAATCTCACAACAAAGAAAGTTAAAGATTTCCATCCTCCTTCAGAACGTCAGCAGCACTGCTCCCAGGCCCTCATAATCCTTTCATACCAATGAGTAGATGTGGTCCTAGCCCCAAAATAATGGACCAACTGCAAAGGGTTCATTAAGCTGGATATTAATTGGCATCACAAGTTGTCTGCTCCTTTTTGGGGGGCTAAATCCTGTTCATATTGTATGTAGTGTTGACAGTCTAGCAACCCTCATTTTCTGAGGAAATCACACTCCTTTCCCCACAAAATTGCTAGTGCTGTTCCTTTTTGCCTCCTAAGAGCAATTATTTCTTTCCTCTGTTATTTTCACAAATATTTTAAAATATAATTATTGCTTTATATTCAAGTGATTAGAAAGTATACATCAGGGGTAGGCAACCTATGGCACGTGTGCCAAAGGAGGCACGCGAGCTGATTTTGAGTGGCACTCACACTGCCTGGGTCCCTGCCACTGGTCCGGGGGGCTCTACAGTTTAATTTAATTTTAAATGAAGCTTCTTAAACATTTTAAAAACCTTATTTACTTTACATACAACAATAGTTTAGGTATATATTATAGGCTTATAGAAAGAGACCTTCTAAAAACGTTAAAATGTATTACTGGCACATGAAACCTTAAATTAGAATGAATAAATGAAAACTCGGCACACCACTTCTGAAAGGTTGCCGACCCTGGTATACATTATACACCTGTTGTTGAAACAAATGCTTATTTTTGCTCATACAAATATAATACAAAAATAAGACATTGGTATTATCATTATTCTTACTATAACTCTATAGAGATATTGACCTATACTGTACATGTAGACTGGGATTTTCAAAACCCTTAAGCCCTACTATTGACTCCAGTGGGAATAAAATTAGGCCAACACTGAACATTTTTGAAAATCTCACCCACATTTAATATTTTTTGCATATATATACAGAGAGAGAGAGAGAGAGAGAGAATGCATTCCTTCTGTGTAGGCAGGGCAAAACAAGTGCAGGAGCTTCCATTTCGTATTGGTGACACTGTCTAGAGTTTTTTTTAACAAGACTAAAAAGGACCTCTGAAGTCTCTGATGATGACACAGTTTTATTGCAAAGCAATCCTCTGCTTTTTCTGCTGGATGAAAAACTGGGTCAAATTCTGTTTTCACAGGTACATGGGCATCCCTCACTGAATGAATTTTAACAAGACCAAACCCATCCTGAAATGTCTTCTTGTCGCAGAAATACACCTGTGATGTTAAAATCATTGTTTAAAAGATAATAAATTATGAAAAGTGATCACCAGAGATACATCAACCGTCACTCTCCTCCTTTTTCAGCAGTAATCAGGCCAGTGGCTAATGCCATTTGCAAATGCAGCTCTTCAATAATGATACTGTATGAAACCCCAAGCGTATTTTTCATGTGTTCATTAAGATAAATTGGTTTCTGACTGGTCAGGATGATGTCCCACTCTCTCTTGGGGCTTGTTCCTGCACCATTAAAATTAATGGGAATTTTTCCATTGACTTGAATGGGAGCAGGATCAAGTCCTATGGAGGATCAATATTAATAAGATACATATTAAGACAAAATTGATATGCCTTGTTTGTTTCTTTTTAAGTCTTTTAAATGCATCTTGTTGGCTAGGGAGAGTTGCCACGTTGAATCTCATTCTATGAATGTGTGTACTTCAGGTCACTCAGAAGTAATTAATTTTATTTATGTCTTAAACAAAATTGTTTGGCACAATGGTAATAAAGTTAATGGAATTATAAATTGTGATTTGCATTGTGGGTCTGCCACTCTGGGGGGAAAAAATCTTGACCGTGTCTCAATGTCTGTTCATTTTCAATGTACCTCAAGGTAATCTTTCAGTGTTTTAGTAATTCCATTAAAATCAAAGGGGACTAGCTAGGCAGAGCCCCCCTGTTTCTACTGACAGAGGGGAAAAATCCAGACACACATAGGAGCGAAGGGGCCCTTCCTCCTCTCCCAGAGAAAGCAGTATAGTATTGTTAAATATAGTTCTGTTTTACTTAGGAGGGTGGAGGTCCCTTTTTCTTCTAAGTTCTTCTGGACTTGTTCCTCTACTCTTTGCTTTCCATAGTTTAGTTCCTACAGAAGCAAGGAGCCTGCAAACCAGGCCACTGAGAGCAAGGGGGAGGAAAAAGTGAGCACAAATACTTAAGAAAAAGAGGACTTGATCCTGCATTTGAAGAGACAGTGGTACTAGCTCTAACATGCTAGTTTTTCATTCTGGGGGGTAGGCAGTGTGCTGGAACAGGCGTGGGGGGACACGACAGGGGGCCATGGCCCTCCCACTTTTTGAAAGTGGATGGGCCATGGCCCTCCCACTTTTCGCTACAGTGGGCCCTACCCCGTTCCTCTCCTCTTCCCTCATGTCCCCACCCCCTGGGCTCCCCGCCCAGGGCAGATGGAGGTGGAGGATCCACCTTGGCTCCCCACAGCTGCCTGCATGGCTCTTATCCCGAGCCGACTCCAGCAGAGGGGCGGGGTCCTTGAGCCGCAGCCCAGCCATAGTAAGACCTGTGCAGGCAACTGTGGGGAGCCTGGGTTCCTCCGCCTGCTCTGGGCAGGGGGCCCAGGACCCAGGGACATGGGCAGGGGGCTGCTTTTGGCCCCACCGGGCGGGGGGGGGAGCGGGCGGGCTCCCTGATCCTGCTACGGCTTCCAGCTTGTCTGGGGGGGCCTCTGGGAGAAGAGGAGGGGCAGGGGTGGGGCCTTGGGAGGAAGAGATGGGGAAGGGGCAGGGCTTTGCGGGCAGGGGCCCCTACTCCCCACTTTTGGGAGGGCACTACGACCCTTGTCCTAAGTGATTTGGTTTGACTGCAGGTCAGTCTGCTGACAAGCTTGAGGTAGCATCTATGCCCTCTGTGGGGCTCATATATTTTTGGGGCGGTAATCCAAGAAAAGTGACACCAAAATTGCCTCATGACTTATTATATGGGGACAGTGGGAGTTGGGTACTAGGAGGTTAGGGATGGTGAGAGGTGCTGAGGGCTGGCTGAAAAGCTGCTATGTGGGGGATGATGCTGGGTTTGGAGTTGGTGAGGATGCTACTTGGAGGATGGTGGGTTCTGGGTTTGAAGACTGTTGGGGAGGCGGGTACTTGGAGGTGTTTTTTTGTCTCTCTTAGCTCCTGCTCACCGACGCAGCTCTGGACAGCACTGCTCTTCTAGAAGTATCACTTCCTCTGCTTTCTAACTGAGTGCCATGGGGAAGTGAGGAGAGTGTGATTGGGATTGCAGTGAGGCAATTGTTTCTTCCTTCCACTGTCCTGGGTCCTAGCAACTGCAGAATACTTCAGATTTTCCCCCTCAGTGGGGTGCAATCCAGCGGATGCCCCAGACATGCTCCTCTGGTTAAGAAGTGTTTCTCTACCCTGGGACATTTTGTACCTGTTTTTTTTCAGCTTTCTATCTATGCTATATTGGATGTGGGGACACAGATAGTTTTGAATGATTTTGGCACAAGACTGGGGCTCGGCAGATCTGGATTCAACTTCTAGCTCTGCTACAGACATCATGTGCGATCTTGGGCAGGTCACTTAATCTTTGTGTGCCCCAGTTGCTCCTATGTAAAATGGGGATAATATCTCTTTTTTTTTTCTCCTATCCTTTTTCTTTTCAGGATGCTTTTATTATGTTATTAACCAATTGTAGCTGATAAAAAGAATAATAGTTGGTCAGTCATTTTGCTGTGAAAATTATATATATATATGTGTGTGTGTGTGTATAAATATATATATAGAGAGAGAGTAAATGAAACAATGAATTCACACTACTATGGCTCTTTTTGGTAATGTTGATTGCTAATTTGGTTCTTGAATCACTGAGGTCGGAGTATCACTGATTTAGACTGTAAGCTCTTTTGGACAGGGACTCACTATCTTAGTTAGATATTAGGTGCTATTGTAATACAAATAGTAATAACTATTCCTGTAACACAGGCATTTGTCATAGTCAAGAAATCAGTGGACGAGAAGCTGGATATGAGTCAGCAGTGTGCCCTTGTTGCCAAGAAGGCCAACGGCATATTGGGCTGTATTAGTAGGAGCATTGCCAGCAGATTGAGGGAAGTGATTATTCCCCTCTATTCGGCACTGGTGGGGCCACATCTGGAGTATTGCTTCCAGTTTTGGTCCCCCCACTACAGAAAGGATGTGGACAAATTGGAGAGAGTCCAGTAGAGGGCAACGAAAATGATTAGGGGGCTGGGGCACATGACTTACGAGGAGAGGCTGAGGGAACTGGGGTTATTTAGTCTGCAGAAGAGAAGAGTGAGCAGCCTTCAACTACCTGAAAGGGGGTTTCAAAGAGGATGAAGCTAGGTTGTTCTCAGTGGTGGCAGATGACGGAACAAGAAGCAATGGTCTCAAGTTGCAGTGGGGGAGGTCTAGGTTGGATATTAGGAAACACTATTTCACTAGGAGAGTGGTGAAGCACTGGAACGGGTTACCAAGGGAGGTGGTGGAATCTCCATCCTTAGAGGTTTTTAAGGCCCAGCTTGACAAAGCCCTGGCTGGGATGATTTAGTTGATGTTGGTCCTGCTTTGAGCAGGGGATTGGACTAGATGACCTCCTGAGGTCTCTTCCAACCCTAATATTCTATGATTCTGTGATTGTTTTAGGTTAACTTTTGGTTGCTTTTCCTATTCCAATATTGATAAGAATACTAGCTGGCATCCTTCTAAATTTCATTGTCTAGGTTTGAACATCAGGTGTTTGCATAAAACTCCTTAATTTATTTTTCTTCAGCGTTTCTTGGAATGAAAGTTCTCATTTCCTTGCCAATGGAAATATGTCTTGTTTCCAAACAGGTAAGTGTCTAGTACAGTGGTTCTCGATCTATTTACCACTGTGGGCCACATATGTGGCCCACAACATGTTATGTGAGCCATATACAATACCACCTCTATGGCCCTGCGGATATCACATGGGCCACATCTCTGTGCTGATTGGGCCGCAGGTTGAGATAACACCGTATAACTCCCAGAACCACCCCATGACGCTGTAAATCAGACTATCACAAATATCCTTCATCTTGGACAGGAAAGGCTCTCTCCACCACAATGTGCCTGTCTGACTTTTTGGCCCATAGGCCAAGTCTATCCTATTAAATACATGTTCATAACATGGTCAAGAGGTACTTGGTTTGAATTCAGATGTTACCACCTTCAGGAAATGATGCAAGAGCCACCTGTTGGTTGGTTGTTTCTGTCAGTCTAAAAGTTATGTTATTAAACCAGGGATAGAGACTGAGTTTGAGATGAATTTGTGTTTTCAGCAGCATGTTTTTTATTCTAACATGTATTTGGGAATATACCGTACATTTGTGGGTTTATATATATATCATGCCTATGAGCATTGGGTAGGCTGAAATTTATATTTATTTGTAAAATGGAATAAATATATTTGAATTAAACATGGTTAAAATAAACTGTAATGCACCAATATAAAAAGTCACCAGTATTTTTTGTGGGATCCTCCTTTGGAGGTATGGTGTCAGGTCTGCCTGCCCATTTTCAGATTCCCCAGCTTTAACACTACCAGGCTATAGTGCTGTTCAGATGCCTGCCAAAGTGCCACAGCATGTTTCTGTGCTACTGTAAACAAGGAACAGTGGCTGCTTTTAGGCAGTGAGGATTGAAATTGTTCAGTAGTAAAGAGTTTTTATGACCCTGGCTCAGCTCCCCCAGTGGACTCTGGACCAGCTGCTATGTTGGATCCACCCATTTGATCCTACGTGCTCTTAGGCTGGCTGAGTCTGGAACTGGCTTTGACCCTCTAGGCATACTCTCAGGGGGCAGATCCTCTGCCTAGAACCCCTTCCTGGTATATGGGACTTTGTAGTCCAAATGCATAGGACCTCCTAACCTTCCAGATCTCCCCCAAATATACCAAAGTTGTGGCCACTCTGGATTACTGTTTTCCCCCATCAGAGATTACTTATCAATGACAGCAAAGGATGCACAGACTTTGCAATGGAATTGCTAAACAAGTCACACTTTACTCACAGACAAAGCATAGGCGATAGGCAGATCTATACAAAAATAACAAAAACCTGCATGCTAAATTCTCCCTTCAGTGACTTCACCATTTTGAGAGCCCTTTGTGTTTTGTTCAGGGTTCCAGGGCTCTCGCCTCCAGTCTCCTCCACCTCCTCCTTCTGACTAGTCTTGTCTTTTGGTTCTGGTCTACTCTCTTTCTAAATGGCTGATGAGAGAACCTGCCTTTTATAAAGTTTCAGTCCCCCGTCAGATGACATCTCCTACTCCAGTGCCGCTTCTAGTCCCTTGTCAGGTGATTTGTTGCTTGGTTACAGCCCACATAAGGATCAGACTGGGAAAACTGGTATCCTTTGGCTGCAGCCAGCTCATTTAAATGGAAGATCACTCAGGTTAATGACTCTTGATTGCTGTCCATTGTTAGCCCTCTGCTAGGTGCAGAGATTTCTTCTGACACCCCTTGGGCATTTCAGCTCACGATGGAGGCTTCAGTGCCAAAGTAAAGGCACAATACAGTCTTACATTGAAAATTCCATTCACAAAATAGAATGGAGTTTACAGATTAATATAGACATATATCAGTCCTTCACAATAATTAACAGCAATAACATTTAAATGTTTCAGAGTCAGTGATGACATCATTAGGCTTCAGAGTCAGTGCACCATTACAGTGAATGGGAGCAGATAGAATCTTTCTTAGAGTTTTGCCATTGACTTCAATGGGGTCATGATTTCACGCATAGTTTCTATCAGTGGACTTCATAAAACACCTCTGCATTCGGACACATTCCGTTTTCTTCACAGACATAACAATTACACTTTTTAAAAAATGTAAATCTTTAATTCTGCAGACGCTGCTGGGGTGGTTAGCAGAGAAATGCTGATTATGGTATACCAGCTCTGGCTCCTGGCTGCAGCTAATATATCTCATCTCTAAAAAGTGTGGGGGAGGAGTGATAAAGTAGAATACTTATCTCCCAAATGTGCCATTTAAATTCTTTCCAGAAAACCTAATTAAATAAATAAACAGACTGTATAAACTCAGAAATAAATTAATCCTTGGTTATCAACAACTCTGGTTCTAATATCACCCTCCTTGGCTAATAACTGAATGTTCCCTTAATAACAACATTTGTAGTTATGATATACCCATGACAGAGGATGTTATAAGAGAAGACATTCCAATGAAGGAATATATGACACATTTCTTATATAATAGAACTACTAATTTTGTGTCTATTTGAGTCAAATTGTTAAAAACAGTGGGGCAGAATTTTTAGAAGTGATTTAGGAGCCTTCTAAGTCATTGAGACACTGTTGAAAATTACCCAACATTACTTTGACTTTTCTATTCTTTCTCTTTTTACCAATTGTGCCCTGAGTTTGTAGAGCATGCTGTTATCCAAAAAGTATGAGGAAGATTGAATGTCTCATTATAACTCTTGTCCAAAGTGTCCAAGAAAACATATCAAGTAACAACCAAAATGTCACCAGCTGAGTGAAACACTTATAAGCTTACCTGCTACCACCACTTGCATGAGCAAGGTAAGTAGTAAGAATGATGTTAGAAACATTTTCATATTTATTCCAGTGTTTTATTGGAAGAAGAAACTGTGGTTTTAATACAGTCTTGTAGGCCTGTCTCAATTGCCTTACCTTATGTAGTCATTTACACCTGTGAAAACTGCTACCACCATTTTGAGAGGAGAATTCGGCTTAGTAGCATATTACACACATTTTGCAGAGGAATAAAGGACTGCACAGGGGGCAAGGTAAGGGAGAACAAGGCCCTCTGACTGTAGAACCTTAGCCTATTAGTGACTTGGGAACTATTAGGGGCTGGAAGGCTCATATCAGGGGTTTGGGCTCAGTTTCTGGAAGAAGATAGGAGAGAGAGAGAGAGCACATATTCAGCCAAAGAGGGTGATATTAGAACACCCCTTAGTAGTTAATAACTCTGTGACAGTCAGGGAGTAGATCGTCCCCTGCATGGTAATTTATTGGGCAATGCACCTGTGGCCGATGGAGGGCATAATGACAGTACGAATCAAAGGGGGGCGTCTAGTGTGATTGGTCTGTGGTTTAGGGAATTGAAAACGCCTTCGCATGCTTCCTTTGTTGGAAGAAAAAGTGTGGCAGAATGCACGGTCTGCTTGCCCTGCCTCGTTTAAAAAAAAAAAAAAAAAAAAGTTCTCTCTTTCTAACAAATTATGCCTAGTAGAATTTGTACTATAGTAAACAGACCTACCTGTGTGTGTGGTATAAAGATTTCTAGAACACAGATTATTTTTATTTTTATGGGGATAATTTATTTTGATTCCTAATGACACTTGCTCAGAATATATTCCTGTCTGGTTGAGATTAATTATGCATACATGAATAACAGTAAGTTACACTTGTACACTATTTACAAAGAAGGTGTAATAATTCAGCAGTCCTAAAAATTGCTGCTGCTTTTTTCTTCGCCTTGATTTTCACATGTGCAACATGCATCTTTGTAAAACACATATTTGCAGATGTCACTTTAAATACTATTTTCCAAGATTTTATTTTCATAGAAAACAGATGTCTGTAATTATCTCTTCTTTGACCTCTGAGACTTATCAAAGTCAAATAGGTAATCATCCAATCAGACGGGCTATCATTATCAGAAGAAAAGTAATTATAATCTGAATATGTTTGAACATGATTATTATAAGCCTTAAACTGTTACTTCTGATTGGGGCAGAACTGAAGACATTATCACTTCATAATTCAAATGATGTAACGTCACTTGTTTTTTTATTTTGGAATATGGAAAGCCAAATTTATTTAACAATGTAATTCTTTCTTTAAACATGAACAAATTATGCAATAGTCTCTCTAAAACCACAAGAAGGCTTCTTAAAATCTTGACAGTGAAATTAGGGGAAATGGTATTTAAGAAAATTAGAGCTAAGAATCTAAATCAGACAGATCTCAAAATGAGAGGATGAGGCTTCCAGGAGCAAGAGGAAGTGCAAGTACATTCATGTGAAAATAAATTTGGAGAGATGTTTTACTGCCTTAGGGATTAATTCAGCAAAACACTTAGAATCTCCTATAAGAGGGCTCTTAGCATCCAGAGAAAGGTTCTGCTCGACACCTCACAGGATAAGGTTCTAGAACCATATACCTCTTTCAATCCATTCATGGAACTCTCCCTTCCACCGGTATTACTGGGAATTACACACATTCACCAAGGGTAAAATAGGGTCATAGTGCTCGATTTTGAGATGGTGATCTCACTACAGTCCCTAGAAGGTGGATGTCTGCAACAGAGGGACCACTATCACAACTGGAACTCATTAACATGCTTGCTGGCAGTTTCAACATAGAGGGCCAGGATTTAACAAGGATAGGACCTGATTCTCCATTGCCTTGCACCACGTATGATTATAGCTATGCTAAGTGTGTATAAACTGCTACTGTTCTGATTTAATAGAGTTTTACAGTGAGATCACCTTCTTACAGGAGGATCTTTCAGCAAGCTTTTAAGATAGCTGGTCCCTTAATCTAGGAGAGGCAAGCACCTGTACTCCTAAAATGATCTTTTTGTATCTGACTGCTGCAAGTTGCAGCTCCCTTCCTTCTAGGTGGCATGTGTTTTTTAGCTTCTATTATATTTTCCCCTATATTTCCTTCTGCCATATTCCCGAGAAAGAATTACATCTTCTCAGGGCCCACTCATCTCCATGTGTGCTGCTTTGTGGCTCTTTGGTCCATTAAGACCTATTTTCCTTATGTACCCTGGACTCCAGTAGTAAGTGTAACAAGTAGGATGCCTAATCTTTCCTTTTCTCTCTCTGGAGTTATTCATTCTTACTATTCTTTTTTTTTTTTTTTAAATGGGAACTGCCTTTCTGTGTGTCTCATTCTGAGCCCTGGATGTATCTCCATTTTGCTATTGCTGCTCCTACCCCATATTACGCACCTATTTCTCAATATGAATTGAATGTGTATATAATATGATCACCAAAATTCTTAGACATTCAAAGCTTTCCTTACCCCTTATGTGATGAGTTCCAGATTTTCTGCAGTTTCATCCTTGGGGTTTGTTTAGGTTGCTTTATTTTTCCCCACATACAGCATGAGGAGGTTTTATTATCTTCTCTGCTAATGATTCACTTTGTGATCTTGGGCAAGTCACTTAAGCCAAAGTATTCAAAAGTGTCCACTAATTTTGGGTGCCTAGATCTATACACTTAGAAACTTATCAGAGGTGCTGAGCATCCATAACTCCAATTGTATTCAATGGGAGTTGCAAGTTACCATTGTTTAATATTTGCAAAGTGCTTTGAGATCCTCATATGAAAAGTGCTGTAGATTGCAAAGAAGTTCACCCAAATGTCAGTTCACGTAAGGGAACCATCTGTAAGTCTCTGGATAAAAGTGATGGCTCCCTAATCTCTTCACCCTTGACAACTAACTAATACCCACCATTAACAATTTAATATATAGTGAAGTTTTTTCTGAACAGTACCCATCAGCTAACCGCAACGACTCTTTTCTCAAGATGGTAGGTCAAAAAGAGATAGAACTACCTTTTAAAAGCATATTCATAAATCCTTTCCCTCACAGCATCACAAAGTTTGCTGGCCTAATAAATTCTACTTTACAGTATGATTAACCTTCAGCTATTAAAGCAGCACCAACAACCATTGTTGGTCTTGTATATCAAGACAAATTTCTAATAATTAATATTTAATCTCACTTTTGTCTTGTTCAAAGCCTTTCCACATTCCTTGCAAGACTTTGTACATTCAAATTAAGAAAAAAAGTTGGGCTGTGATTGACTGAAATTAATTTGTTTTCTTGACATTTCTTAACTTTCATTCTAAAGCCTCTTCCTTTCTAGTCAACTCCATTATATTACCTGCTCCTAGGTAGCTCTTAGATGCTCTAAATCTACTCCATATGTAATTTTTTTCTCTCTTAGGTCACCTTAATTATATCACAAAAATCCTTCCCAAGGACTCAGCTTGATAACTGACTTCAGCTTGTGTCTTCTGTCATTGTGGTGCACTGCTGTGTACCCATAAATTCATTCTTCTGAGCAGAGCTTCATCTTTTAGAAGACATTACCACCTTCCTTTCCTTTGATTTCATTATCTTGAGTGATGGTTTATAGCTGTTTACTGAAGATTCCCTCACAAAAGATAGTTCTACCTCTTACAAAAGGTTCCACTACCTCTATCCACTTATTTTTGCCTTTTTACTTGAAATTTACCTCATGGTCACACCTTTCCTTCTTTGGAGAGGAAGTCTCTCTGGCCATGTAAAGAAAGTAAATGTAGATAATCTACCAAGAATCAGCATTATAATAAAAAGTGATTCCTGTTCTGAATGTATTATGCTGCAGGCAGCTGTTGAACCTCTCTAAACTGTTCATTCTCCAAATATCAGAATTGATATTATGAAGTTTTATTATGAAAAACTGCTATATCATGAGTGCCTATATGTATGTGGATCCACTATTGCTGACAGGGACTGTAGCAGGAACAGACCAGACAGGTACCATGGAGTGCTTAGAACTCAATGACCCTATTCAGGTGCAAACACTTGGGACAATGGGTGAGCTGCATTCTTAGAAAACCATTTAGCGGACTCCTCTAAAGGGAGGGGATAAAGAAGGAGCAGCATTGGAAAGCTACCAAAAAAACAGAACAAAGAAGGTCAGTGGGGGTTTAAAATAGTGAGCCACCCAGCAATGGGGTAGTAAGATAGGAAGAGGAAATGTGGGGCAGGAAAGGGGAAGGTAAGAGAAGCTGGGAAGGTGTTCTGTGAGGGAGAAAGACCTGCGAGAGTGCAGTAGCCTGCATGAGGAGGGGTTACCCTGCCAGCCTTAGTGGACCCAGAAGGTCCCCAAGGACTCACAAGGGAAGGGTAAGCTAGTAAGAGGGCCATTGTGATGTCAGGTGTGTATTATTTTGGATGATCTGGACTCTCCTGTATTTTGTATGATTAAGTAAAAGAGCATAAAGGAGTTACACACACACTTTGCAGTGTGTGTGTGTGTGTAAAACTTCTTCAAAACTGATGGAGTTAAACTGTAACCAGAAGCTTCACACTGTTTGGGTGGAATTCTGGGAGACGGTGTGTTTAAGTAACTGGAGTACTGTGGGGGTGCTCGGTGTTGGTCCTGGAAGCCTAGAGCAGGTGGGCCAAGGAGCTCCATTTCTAAGAAGGGGTGGCAGGCTGAGAGTCAGTGCCCAGAAGATGAGCCAGAAGGGCCGAGGGAGAGACCAGTGCTGCAGCCTGCCGAGACCCAGAGAAGCTTGAAACAACTGGGAATCTAGAGCACAGGCTTGGATTCCCTTCACGGCAGTCCTAGTGGGTGGTCAAGGGGGAGTGCTCACTAGGATCTATGACAACCTCTACTAGCATCCTTGACTTCTCTTCTTTCCTGGTGTGTGCTTTTCCTGGGTATTGCTTCCTGGCTTTTACTCCTCATTCTCTGCTAAAGTTACTCTGGAATTCTTGCTTTCTTTTTAAAATTCCATAATAAATATATAATTCTTCTTTTGAAAGTATTTCCGCTTGTTAACTATCTGACTTAAGTTTAAGTTGTTGTCCTTCTAGAAACTGTTCCTAACATTTCTTCTTTTATATCAGTCTGTTCCACGTCCCTTGGGGCATGTCTACACTGCCTTGTAGCTCAGATTAATGGGATGTGAATAGTATTGCACCCAAAGTTCTGGACTATAACTCCTTTTGTGGACACTGCGAGTGCTAACTTAAAGGCCCCTAGTTCACACTAATGTAGTCCTGTTTGAAGAGGGTTACAGTAGTGTGAACTAGGGACCTTTAAGTTAGCGCCCGCAGCATCCACACAGGGGAGTTACAGTGTCCCACTGGTGCACACTGCAATTGTACAGACACCCCCCGGGTTACGCAAACCCGATTTACTCAAATCCGCACTTACGGAAAAAGTTCCGTAAACTAGAAATAGGAGACGTTTTTGTTTTGTTTTTTTGCGTAATGGTCAGGTATAAGTTTCCGACTTACGCAAAATTTGAGTTACGCAAGCGTTCCGTTCCGGAACACTTGCGTAAGTCGGGGAGCGTCTGTAGTCCAAACTGCAGGGTAATATAGACATGTCCTTATTTTATTTTGCAGACAGATTTCTTCCACTAAAGAGTATCTGTTCCACTCCTCTCTCACTTTCCCCCTCTAACATCTTAAAATAACTTTTTTTTTTTAAACTAGGCTTCTTATCACTGGTTATGCACTAACACTCCCAAGAATGCCAATGGCTTCTACATTTTTCTAGAACTAGTTAACTTTCTCTCCTTATATAGACGGAATTTTTGTAGTAGTATTTCAGTTGGACATTTTTTGCTTCATCAAGGGGTATCTCTACACTACAAGTGCTAAAGCAGCACAGATGCAGTGCTGCAGCTATGTCACTGTTGTGCAGACACTTACTACAATGACAGAAGTGGTTTTTCTGTCACACTAGTAAATCCACCCCCTCAAGAGCCAGAAGTTATGTGCACCTACAGTGAGGGTTATATGGAACTAACTATATCGCGCAGGGCATGAAAATTTTCACAGTCTTCAGTGATATATCTTGGGCAGGAGCTTGCTCTTCCCTCCCTTCACCCCCACTCCCACCCCCCACTCTGGCCAGAGCTTGCTCTCCTTCCCGCAGCCCGGGAGCCAGGAGGAGCTCACTCTCCCTGCCAGAGCGGCCCGGGGCTGGAAGATTCTGTGTCCCTGACAATTATTGCTTGCCACCTTCACTTGTGCATGCCCCTGGATCAACCTAAATTTTAGATGTAGACCAAGCCTGAGGCTACGATCTTTCTTCCTCTTCAGCCTGTCTTACTCCTACTCTTTATCCTAGGTTGCTGACCTTTTCCTCCATGCCTATGATGCTATAACTGAACTAGAAAAGGAGTCATTAATTTCTACTTTCACACAGATTTCTCCATTATCATGAGGCTCTGCAATCCTTTCTTCATCTTTACTTATTTTAAAGTGCCATATTTGACAGTTTGTTCAAAGATATGTGCTAATATCCTGCTTCTGATTCTAGTACCATCTACCTTTTTTACTAAGAAATTATCCACTCATTTCTAAGCAATCCTAGTAGCTTTTTAGTAAGAAATCTCAATTCACTTAATTAAGCTACTTAGTTGATGCCTCTCTGAAAGCCCACCAACTCTACAGCATAGCTAATCCTGAAAATTGACATGGGTTTGTGTCTAATTTATTCTGAATTATTCTACCATATACTTTAACAACTTCTGAAGCAAGATTGTTGTTTCATATAACTGCCAGGCAACTCTACTCCAAGTTTGAGACCAAACTATTCATAGTTTGATATAAATAGTACAATGGTACATTGCTAGTGCTATATAAATTATAACAAGTGATTAATAGTCTAATCTCAATTCCACTCCAAAGGATGATGCTTTGAATTACTGAAACAAAAGACACAATCTTGCAAAGACCTCAGAGGTGTTGAGTGCCCTAAATTCGCTTTGATTTTAGTTGAGGGTGCTCATTACCTTTTAAGAATATTCCCGGGACCTCGCAGACTCAAACATAGTGCCCATAAACAGGAATTCAGAAGGCACGTCAACATCAGTACACGTGCATCTTGGAAGTTTACATCCCACTGTCTCCTTTCTTCTTCAATGTGTGTTCATTTTAAGTGCACCTGCACCACCACATTGCAGTGCTTCCAGAAGTCGTCACCTTTGACTGGTTGGATAGAAGTTCTTGACCAGTGACCAAACCTGGGCAAGCTGATTTTGAGCCCATACTGGTAATAACCTATTACCAGTAGCCTAATCTTGACCCTTCCCTAAAGGCATTTCCCAGTCTCCTGAATGGTGCTTACTGACTGTTCTTCAGCAGGTTATTAACTAAGAATTAAGAATCCATTTGAAGGAGATTCTCGCCATAAATTATGTATCTGACAAAGAAAACATTCAGTTGTATCTATGAACTCATTTTCATCTAACAGAATGATGAATACTTAGTAAATGTTGAAATTGCTAAGGTCAGTTAATGAAAATTGGGACAGAAATGAGCATAACACCATGTAAAGGTGTAATGCAAGAAATTAATAATTATTTGCTTCACAGTTTGTTTGCATGATTTCAAGGTAATGCTAATGATAGCTATGTTGATCACATTATGGGAATAGTTGACACTACCTGGGTATAAGAATAACTCATGTGTGTGTTATACACAAAAAACTTTGTCAGAAGAATATTATTGAGGTTGCACAGTCAAGCACTCAAACATTAGGAAATGACAGAATTAAGGTTGTCTGTGAAACCTTGATTTGGCCCCTTGTGTGTATGCATTATGATGCCGTTTTTAATCACATCATCACATTATTTTTTCCATGTGCCTCGTTCTGTGCATAGAGTGGATGGTGCTCACGTAGCAGCTAGCTATTCAGTATTTTGTTTTCTCATTGTTTAATGTGTGGCCCTGTGCCTTATTTACTGCACATTATTCAAACCCTGCTCTGAAGACAGAATTATTAATTTCCTCATGAGCTTTTCTGTGGCACTCATCACTATGGTATCTAAGGGTTTCACAAATATCATCACATTTATTTTCACAAAACCCCTGTGAGATGAGATACCCCTTTTATAGATGGAGAACTGAGGTGGAGAGATGAAAGTAAAAAGTATCCTCTAATTTTGGGTGCCCAATTTGAGATACCTAGGACCTGAGTTTTCAGAGTACTTAGCAATATATATAGCACTTTATATGTTCAAAGAACACCCCAAATTCAGTTGCAGCTGTGAGTGCTAGCACTTCTGCAGATCAGACCTCAGGGTCTCAAGTTGGGCACCCAGAAAAATGAGGAGCACATGGGTTCCTCCCTCCTCCCTGCCCCCCGCTATTTCCTAGCTGTTGAGAGCTTGACTTTAAAAGAACATTAATAATGTTGCAAAGTTGTTTTTGTGTATATTTTTCTAGGTTAAAAAAAAATTTAAAAACCCACAGATTTCATCATGAGTTATCACTGACATTCACATGGGTCGTCAGGATGACTGGAACCTTCATATCCACCACACAAACCTATATCACTTGAACTATTGAAGTAACTAATAAGTCGTCATCCCTTATATGGATCAGCACTATGGGGGGATGGGACACTTCATCAGTGGCTTTAACAGGATGTTTGCTGACACAAGAGGAAAGATGAGACTTGAGAATCTTGGGTTCTATTCCAGGCCCTGGAAGAAAGTGTGCTTTAGCAAGCATCAACTCTTCTGCTCTCCCCGCCCCTCCCTTCCCCAAAGTTTGATCCCTTTTGTCCCAGCCCCTCAAGCATGCCCATTTTCCACTCCTGTCTCTTTCCCACCCCAGCTGCTTGTCCCAGTCCTGTTCTCTTCATGTACCCAGTCCCAGACTCCTACCCTCAGGCTTCTGATGCTAATTTCAGGCTCCTTGCCCAGCCAATCCCAGGTCCCATCCTTTTGGCTCCTCATTCAATCTCTCTCTTTCTCTCTCATCTCATCACTAGCATCCAGTTGCACTCTCTTGCCTATGTGTCCTGTCCCCACTGGCTCCCAGTCCCAGGCTCTCTCCACCCTGGGCTCTTTTTTTCAAATCTCAGTGCCTCCCACCCCCAAACGCCTTTTTCCAGCCTTTTTGACCAGCCAGTCCCAGTTCTCCACTTGCTCTTGGACTTCTCATCAGAGCTGCCGTTCTTCACCCTTCATCTCCTTCCCTCTGGTTCCTAGTCCCAGTCCCAGTCTCTCCCCCAGCTCCTCATCCAACCTCAGTCTCCCACAGCCCACTGGCTCCCACTCTCTCCCTTACCTCCACTTTCCCTCCTTGTCTCCCAGTCCTAGTCTCCTTGGCCAGCCAGTTCCATTCTCCCCCTTGTCCCCAGTTCCCGGTCCCATTCTCCTTGTTCAGCCAGTCCCACTCTCCTCTCCATCTTCCAGTTTTCTTCTTCTCTCTCATGCCAGCATTCAGGCCCAGGCTCCTTCCATCGAGGCTCCTTGTTCCATCTACTCCCTGCTTCCTGAGGTTCAGTTCTTGTCCCCCCCCATCATTTGAATCAGGCAACTTTCTCCTACTCCGGGGTGGGCAAACTTTTTGGCCCGAGGGCCACATCGGGGTTGCACAACTGTATTTAGGGCCGGGTAGGGAAGGCTGTGACTCCCCAAACAGCCTAGCTCCTGCCCCCATCCACTCCCTCCTACTTCCTGCCCCCCTCAGAACTCCCAACCTATCCAACACCCCCTGCTCCTTGTCCCCTGACTGCCCCCTACCGGGCCCCCCACCCCCTATCTAACCCCCCTGCTCCCTGTCCCCTGATTGCCCCAACCCCTATCCACACCCCCACCCCCTGACAGTTCCCCCGGGACTCCGACCCCGTATCCAACTGCCCTTTGCTCCTCGTCCCCTGACCACCCCCTCCTGGGACCCCCCCACCCCTAACTGCCCCCCGGGATCCCACCCCCTTATCCAACCCCCCCGCTCCCTGTCTCCCCTGACTGCCCTCCTGACTCCATCCACATCCCCGCCCCCTGACAGGCCCCCTGGGACTCCCACTCCCAACCCTCCCTGTTCCTCATCCCCTGACCACCACCCCCCAAACCTCCACCCCATCCAAACACCCCCTTCTCCCTGACTGCCCCCCCCTGCTCCCAGCCCCCTTACCAGCAGCAGGAGCTTGCAGGCGTGACACCTGGCCAGAGCCATGTGCGCTCCCCACGCTGCCTAGTGGGAGCAGTGGGCCAGAGCGCGGCCAGCGTGGCTGCGGGGGAGGGGCCAGGGACTAGGCTCCCCGGCCAGGAGCCGGGCAGGACGGTCCCGCGGGCCAGATGTGGCCCGCGGGCCGTAGTTTGCCCACGTCTGTCCTATTCTTTGCTCTAGCCCAGCAGGAGGCATGTAATTGAGAGCACAGAATAGAGAGGTTCCCTGCTGTCATTTCCAGAGTCTGACCCTGGCTCATGCTGCAGCAGCCCAGAGCTGCAGTTGCTAAGATTGTCCTGCGCAGCTCAGCCCTTGGCTGGGGCATGCCCAGCGTGGATGGATTCTTCTGGGAATTGAGCAGCATAGCTCTAGCAAGTCTCTACTGAGCACGTGCAATCTGATTTTTTTTTTCCAAAGGCCTATAACTTGGCCAAATTTGTCTATATTTTCATGGGGATGGCAAAAAGCACATCCTTGACACAGCGGCCCCCCCCTGCCAGATTTCAAGTCACCGTTCCAAAGAATCAGGGTGCTAGAGCATATAAAAATAAAGGTCACCTGAATTTTTTAACATGGTCAAAACAACATTTTCCCTTAGCATCATTCTCTGAAATAATTTAACCATTATGATTTAAATTTAGCCCCAAAAATTCAGCCTGAAGTAGACACCTGGCATGGAAAACTTCAGCTCAAACTGTTGACGTTTTGCAAAGTTGTAAGCAATTGGATACAGTGTTTTATCGTGGAAATTGTCAGATAATCTTAATAATAGGGGGACTAGACATAAACACCCAATCAACTTGAAGGTAGCTGATAGGTTTGATAATATCACCATGAAGATCTAGTCTCAACCATTCTGAGGAGGACCAACGCACCCAGCACAGTCATGGTTCAGTATCCCATTTTGTAGAAGGCCAGAATTAGACAGAAAATCATATCCCTGCTGTAGAGTTCTATAGGATGGTTTAGATATATAATATAGAAAGTATATCATTCTCGATTAAATTTTATAGGTTTTTAGAGTCATTTGTACAGAAGCCTTTTACATTTATGTAGAACCCTATTAATTTCATTCCCATTAAATGGTGTAGGATGTTTCTATAAGGATAAGTTCCATCAGAAGAGAAGAGGAAATGCATTTGCATCTCCAATCTTGACTCCTCATTTCAAGTTATATTATGAGCCAAGTGAAAAATGGACAAGAGGAAGGAAGAGTCAGAATACCTCAGTTGCCTGCTTCCAGCCAGCTAACTACAATGGTAGAAAAGTCAGGAGGAGGAGCTTGGGCAAAGGAAAAGTCGCTATACCACATTGTCTTGTTTTGACTTATGAGTGACCAGAGTGAGAGGGGGAAGGAAGAGGACAGACTGTGAAATCTGGACTCTGTGTGTGCATGTGTGTTTGTGTGTGTGGTGTGAGAGTCTTTCTCTCACGCATTCAGCATGCTAAGTGCAGTGATGGACTGCCATGTGTCATAGCGTGACTTGGTAGCTTTGACTGGAGGAAAAGCAAGGACTCTTTCTGGGCTGGGATGGAGGAAAGAAGAGATAATTTGTTCCTATCATGAGATGACAGGAATTGTCTGAATGGATCCTTGTAAGTTTGTTGATGGAGCCAACATTTTGGTGGATCTGGGCTTTGGTCTGCCTCTGGTTTTGTGATTTTGCTGTGTTTACCTTGACGTTTTAAATATTAACCTGGAAGACCAGACTTTCTTTGAGGTCTGCAAAAAGACTCGCAAGGATGTGTTCTGTGGTAGTACCATACTTCTTAACTTCAAGGAATATTTTTAAGTCCTAGAGAATGGGATAAACAGTACCATTTTGGAAGTGGAGTGAGGATAAGGGGCATCAGCACTGTCTTATTGGTATATTTCCTATTAACATTTACTTTGCGTTGACTATTTTGTGGCATGTTGGTTTTTCCAGGCAGACCATAGAATATGCATGAGCCAGGAGGAAGGAATAGTATCCCTGAGGTACAACTCTGTTCTTGTTTAAAAACAAAACAGCCATCTTAGCGTAATAAAATGTCCAATGGAATGAATGGAGGTGGTTGGATTTTTTCAGGTAAGAAGCTCTCTTGCCCACAATTTAGTGCAGAGTTGTGCTGTTAAACTGCTGTTACGTACCACTGCATGAAAATCTGCATTTCAGCTATGAGTGAAGGATTCTAATGTATATAGTCTGTAAAGCACTTTGGGAAAGAAGGAAGGAAAATATTTAGAGCAGCACAAATCTGAAAATTAAACTGGGAGAGTTGGGAAATATTTTGCCCTTCTATAGTACATTCTACCTGAGAATCTATAAGATTACATTAACAAATGAATCCTTACAATATTCTTGTAAGGTAGGTATTTTTACTTGCATTTTATCAATGGGGAAATGAAACAGAAATATTTGTGGGCTCGCCATGGTCACGTAGCAAGTCAGTCAGTAGCAGACCCAGGAATAGTATCCAGCTCTTCTGACTCCTAATTGTGTGCTTTAACCATTATATTATGCTCCTTCTGATGTACAGATGTAGACTGTACACCTCTGCATCTTCAGTCTCTTATTATTACAACGTGCCTGCTCTTCCAACAGTTAAATGTTAGTCATTAATGGACATTGAAAATATTTCTTTGGTAGTCTCAGAATCTGATTCTCTTGTTCTTTATAGAATGAATATGCAAAGATGTTAAAATAGATTTCACACTGATGACACACATGCTGCCACCCCCTAAGAATCACTTAGGAAAAAAACTCTATTGTCCACTGGAGATCACGATCCACTTAAAATTGACATTTACACCTGGCTGAGTAGTTCTTGTAGCCATGCAGTAATAGTGACTGGCCAGTAGATGGCGCACCTGCAGCAGGCAGAGTAAGTCTATGAAGGCCAGGCAAAGGGATGAAGACAGCAGAGACACCTTGTTGCCTTGACTCCCCCCCTTGCTTGTCAGCAGCTGGACGCCTGACAGGGACCGGGGGAAAAGAGCAACATGGGAAAGAGGAGGAGGAATGGCACTGAGCCAGCCTTCAACACAAAGCCCCCAGCGGCAGGCTCAGGCTTTTCCCAGCACAGGGTGTATGTCCTGCTGGTGACAGCTCCAGCTTGAGAGAGGGAGCCATCTAGGAGAAGGAAGAAGTAAGGGGGGGGGTCCTATCCCCCTTGCAGAGTATAGCTACCTCATCCCAAAGCCTGCAGCAGCCAGAGGGGCTTTAGCTGCTTGCTGGTGTTTTGTTTTTCCTCTGTGTAAATGGATGTAGGACCAAAGGAGAGGTGGAAATCTCAGAGTGGCTGCCTCCTGCCTCACAGACAACTGGGGACAATCAACAAATAAAGCAGCAGCAGACAAGCCTCACGCTGCTGCTGTTGCCACACAGAGGCTGGCTTCTACCTGCCCACACCCAGACTTACTTTAGTTCCCGTGGCAAGCTGCAAGGCTACAACATTCTTGTTAGAAACAGGTTTGGTGCATGTGTGTTGGTGTTGGGAGGGGAACTCTTGGGGGTGAAGGGGAGAGGACAAGAGCCCGTAGAGCAGCAGTGCTAGGGGACAAGGCCCCTGGTGCTGAGGGGTGGGGACTGAGCTCTTGCTGAAGTTCTGGAGTGGCAGAGCTGTTGTGACTGGCAGGGGAAGAGCTGTTGCTGCAAGGAGGCTGGTGAGGGCAGAGCTTAGCTACTGGGCTGACCTCCGGTCGCTGCAAGTGGGAACAGAATTCTTGCTATTGGTCGGGAGGGGAAAGAGTTTTGCTGCTTCTTGGGTGCTATTGGAGGCCCATATCTGGGTGACGATCTTGACAAATGATCTGTGTTCCAATGAACATTGAAGTGATACGATCCTTTAGGGGGGCTACTGCTCCTGAGAGTTTGGTTTGAGGAGCCAGCTGTGAACAGGAGGTGCTGCTTGTGCTACCAAGCTCCCACCGTGACTTGAGTAGTGGGTAGCTGACAGCCCTAGCCCACTGGTTGCAGAAGCAGGGAACAGTCTCTTGTGGATTCAGTATAGCTCATTCTTACATATAAATTTATCTCATAAGTTTTCAAAACCAGTATGAAATGTGCACATCTGTAAAAGCACAACCCTCTTAGGACCCACTACAACTGTAAATTGGTAGCATTTGATTGGTAAGATTTAACAATAAAACAGATTTATCTCCATTCCTATGGGACACGGATTAATCTAGACAGAGTTCTCAGTGCTGCTGAAAGGCAGAAAACTCTACTACATGAAAAGAATCCAGATCCTTTGAAATCCAGTTCTCAGTTTAGATATGATTCTTAGCATTTGTTTTTTTAAAAAGTTTTATTTCTGCTTTTATGTTTAGATTTAAAAGTATTTAGTGAATTATATCATAAAATTACATGTTATATACTTTAATTACACTTGTATTGTGGGGAACAGTGTTGTACAAATTGTTCTAAAAGTTGTGGCATTGCATTCACTGTAAAAGGAGCAGAGTGAAGTTAGTTCCACTTTATATTAATTTGAATACTTAATTTCTAAGCTTTGTAATGTCTGTATCTTTTAAGAAAATTCCAATAGTTTCTGAAAGATTTCAGCTGAAGTAAGAGAGAGAGTCTTCCACTTTAACTCCAAGTTAATAAAGTTTCTCTTCTCTCTCCATTAGAACCGGGTGAGCTATTCACAGTGAACAATTTATTCAGATGTTTGCTGTTTGTGAATTATTTGTGTATTTACTACTTATGCTGTATAATTGGTCATTTAAATCACATGGTATTGTTTTTGTTCCCGATTAGATGCCTCCCAAACCACAAAGAGCTTTCAAGATGGCCAGGCGAACACTTCTAGTGTAAATACTCATGCAAATATAAGTTCACACATATGTTTGGAACATTCACTGAATAGTACAAAGTTCACTGACATAAAAGTGGTGCAAATACCATTGAAATGAATTTGCAGTTGTATTTGAGTTAATGTTTGTGAGTATTTTTTTGCAGTATTTGCCCAGTATTTGTCTGACCAGGGAGGGTGGGTGGGTATGGTAAAAGTCTCTGTATCCCTTTTTCTGTAGCCAAATTTATCACCCCTGAACCCACAGTGGATTCAGCAGTGATATGCTAGATGGAAATTCATCCAACAGGATCATGAGCTGGGTTAATTGAAATGCTGGTCCATTTTTTAAGAAATAAAGCATTTACAAATTGGAATTCTCTGAAGTAACACTGTTAACACTTGCTCACTTTATTCAGCTAGCAGGTGAGCTCCAAATAGAGCAGAGGAGGAGTCAACAGGAGGTGGAAAAGAGCTGAACTCCACCGAATCTCTGGTCTAGACATAGGCCACTACATGAACTAGGCCATAGGCCACTACCGCGCACAAGCCACCAGGGAGCTTTTGCGAACAGGGGCTGCTAACGGAGTTTCGCAAGGGAGTTCTCCAGGTGAAGGAGGAGCAATACAGCACACTTGGGGTAAGTGACTGTCTGTAATGTGTGTTTGTGTTTGGGGGTTACTTGCTGTGTGCTGAACTTGTGTTTATCAGTCTGTTTGGTTGTTTGAAGGACCGTGTGCTGTGGCTGGCAGTTGGGGGCCTGTATCCGAAATGTTATGGAGGCATTGTCGAGGATTATCCAGCCCTCTGACTACTACCCCATGCTACTCATCCATGTGGGCACAAATGATACTGTGAGGTGTGACACTGAGCAGATCAAGAGTGACTACAGGGCTCTGGGAGTACTGGTCTAGGAGTTTGGAGCGCAGGTGGTATTCTCTTCGATTCTTCCTGTCAAAGGTAGGGGCCCAGGCAGAGACAGATGCATCATGGAGGTGAATGCCTGGCTGCGAAGATGGTGTCGCCAGGAGGGCTTTGGCTTCCTTGACCACGGGATGCTATTCGAGGAAGGACTGCTAGGCAGAGATGGTGTTCACCTTTCGAGGAGGGGAAAGACCCTATTTGGACACAGATTGGCTAACCTAGTGAGGAGGGCTTTAAACTAGGTTCGACGGGGACAGGTGAGCAAAGCCCACAGGTAAGTGGGGAACATGGAGACCTGGGAGACGGGTCGGAAACAAGAGGGAGCATGGGCTATAATGGCAGAGAGAAAGGAGGGTCAGGGCAAAACTGGGAGGCAAGATCAAACCAGTATCTTAGATGCCTATATACAAATGCGAGAAGTATGGGTAATAAGCAAGAAGAACTGGAAGTGCTAATAAATAAATACAACTATGACATTGTTGGCATCACTGAAACTTGGTGGGATAATACACATGATTGGAATGTTGGTGTGGATGGGTACAGCTTGCTCAGGAAGGATAGACAGGGGGAAAAGGGAGGAGGTGTTGCCTTATATATTAAAAACGTACACACTTGGACTGAGGTGGAGATGGACATAGGAGACGGAAGTGTTGAGAGTCTCTGGGTTAGGCTAAAAGGGGTAAAAAACAAGGGTGATGTCATGCTAGGAGTCTACTACAGGCCACCTAACCAGGTGGAAGAGATGGATGAGGCTTTTTTTAAACAACTAACAAAATCATCCAAAGCCCAAGATTTGGTGGTGATGGGGGACTTCAACTATCCAAATATATGTTGGAAAAATAACACAGCGGGGCACAGACTATCCAACAAATTCTTGGACTGCATTGCAGACAACTTTTTATTTCAGAAGGTTGAAAAAGCTACTGGGGGGGAAGGTGTTCTAGACTTGATTTTAACAAATAGGGAGGAACCTGTTGAGAATTTGAAAGTAGAAGGCAGCTTGGGTGAAAGTGATCATGAAATCATAGAGTTTGCCATTCTAAGGAAGGGTAGAAGGGAGTACAGCAAAATAGAGACAATGGATTTCAGGAAGGCGGATTTTGGTAAGCTCAGAGAGCTGATAGGTAAGGTCCCATGGAAATCAAGACTGAGGGGAAAAACAGCTGAGGAGAGTTGGCAGTTTTTCAAAGGGACACTATTAAGGGCCCAAAAGCAAGCTATTCTGCTGGTTAGGAAAGATGGAAAATGTGGCAAAAGACCACCTTGGCTTAACCACGAGATCTTGCATGATCTAAAAATTAAAAAGGAGTCATATAAAAAATGGAAACTAGGACAGATTACAAAGGATGAATATAGGCAAACAACACAGGAATGCAGGGGCAAGATTAGAAAGGCAAAGGCACAAAATGAGCTCAAACTAGCTACGGGAATAAAGGGAAACAAGAAGACTTTTTATCAATACATTAGAAGCAAGAGAACGACCAAAGACAGGGTAGGCCCATTACTCAGTGAAGAGGGAGAAACAGTAACAGGAAACTTGGAAATGGCAGAGATGCTTAATGACTTCTTTGTTTCGAATGCCTAACATAGTGAATGCTAATGGGAAGGGGGTAGGTTTAGCAGATAAAATAAAAAAAGAACAAGTTAAAAATCACTTAGAAAAGTTAGATGCCTGCAAGTCACCAGGGCCCTGATGAAATGCATCCTAGAATACTCAAGGAGCTAATAGAGGAGGTATCTGAGCCTCTAGCTATTATCTTTGGAAAATCATGGGAGACGGGAGAGATTCCAAAAGACTGGAAAAGGGCAAATATAGTGCCCATCTATAAAAAGGGAAATAAAAACAACCCAGGAAACTACAGACCAGTTAGTTTAACTTCTGTGCCAGGGAAGATAATGGAGCAAGTAATTAAGGAAATCATCTGCAAACACTTGGAAGGTAGTAAGATGATAGGGAATAGCCAGCAAGGATTTGTAAAGAACAAATCGTGTCAAACCAATCTGATAGCTTTCTTTGATAGGATAATGAGCCTTGTGGATAAGGGAGAAACTGTGGATGTGGTATACCTAGACTTTAGTAAGGCATTTGATACGGTCTCGCATGATATTCTTATCAATGAACTAGGCAAATACAATTTAGATGGGGCTACTATAAGGTGGGTGCATAACTGGCTGGATAACCGTACTCAGAGAGTTGTTATTAATAGTTCCCAATCCTGCTGGAAAGGCATAACAAGTGGGGTTCTGCAGGGGTCTGTTTTGGGACCGGCTCTGTTCAATATCTTCATTAACGACTTAGATATTGGCATAGAAAGTACGCTTATTAAGTTTGCAGATGATACCAAACTGGGAGGGATTGCAACTGCTTTGGAGGACAGGGTCATAATTCAAAATGAACTGGACAAATTGGAGAAATGGTCTGAGGTAAACAGGATGAAGTTTGACAAATGCAAAGTGCTCCACTTAGGAACGAAAAATCAGTTTCACACATACAGAATGGGAAGAGACTGTCTAGGAAGGAGTACGGCAGAAAGGGATCTAAGGGTTATAGTGGACCACAAGCTAAATATGAGTCAACAGTGTGATGCTGTTGCAAAAAAAGCAAACATGATTCTGGGATGTATTAACAGGTGTGTTGTGAGCAAGACACGAGAAGTCATTCTTCCGCTCTACTCTGCGCTGGTTAGGCCTCAACTGGTGTATTGTGTCCAGTTCTGGGCACCGCATTTCAAGAAAGATGTGGCAAAATTGGAGAGGATCCAGAGAAGAGCAACAAGAATGATTAAAGGTCTTGAGAACATGACCTATGAAGGAAGGCTGAAAGAATTGGGTTTGTTTAGTTTGGAAAAGAGAAGACTGAGAGGGGACATGATAGCAGTTTTCAGGTATCTAAAAGGGTGTCATAAGGAAGAGGGAGAAAACTTGTTCACCTTAGCCTCTAAGGATAGAACAAGAAGCAATGGGCTTAAACTGCAGCAAGGGAGGTCTAGGTTGGACGTTAGGAAAAAGTTCCTAACTGTCAGGGTGGTTAAACACTGGAATAAATTGCCTAGGGAGGTTGTGGAATCTCCATCTCTGGAGATATTTAAGAGTAGGTTAGATAAATGTCTATCAGGGATGGTCTAGACAGTATTTGGTCCTGCCATGAGGGCAGGGGACTGGACTCGATGACCTCTCGAGGTCACTTCCAGTCCTAGAATCTATGAATTTATGAATCTATAACTCCCAGGCTAACAAACATGCTAGCTAGACTATCTAGCTAGACTATCAGTATTTCATGGGAGTCTTCTATTTACGAGACTACTTCTGTTTTTCTAGTGCAGCACTTCTCCAGCCTGATCCTTCAACACTCACTCACTCTGAATAGCACTTAGACAAGTCATCATTCCCATGTAGTTGGAGGCATTATTGGCACAAGTGCTACTCAGTATGACCAAGAGTTGCAGAATAGGGACCTTAAAAGGAGATCTGCCCCTGTTGTGAGTTCTCATAGAGTTAGTTAGTTGCAACTTTCTATCCAGTCCAGGGATCAAATCCAGGCAGAGTCTATCTCAGGTGGAAATGGCAGCATTTTCAAAATGTTAATTGTTTTGTAAATTCTATCATCTGGTATCTTTGTTGGGGAAAAACAAAAGGTTGAAGTGAAGATTTTATTAGTTTACCTCTTGACAGCTGATCATGCTATGTAGTATTGTTATCCTCATTTAGTATCTGCAGAATTTCCATTCAAAATAGGGAAACTTTTATTTCTTAACTGGGTTACTGGGTTGAGCACATTTCCCTTGACGCTGGACTTCTGTATTTGAAATCAGAATTGTCCAGTACTGTAGAATTATAATTTAATCATGTAAAATAGAGCTGGAAAAGCCCAATTAGATCATCTAGTCCATCTCCCTGCTAGTGTAGGACTATTCCTTACCAGATATTGTAGTGCTTTTTTCCAGTGCAGTTTTAAATGTCCCCGGGGATGGGGCTTCCGTCTCTTCCCGTAGGCAAATATTCCACAGCCTAACACATCACACTATTAGTACTCTTTTCCTGATGATTAACCTAAATTTCTCTTTTTTTAAATACATTCAGTTTCCCCTAGATTTATCACTTTGTACCATTCTAAATAATTCTGGTCGTTTCTTGATCTTGACCCCCTCAAATAAGCTGTTTTTTTTTTCCACGCCTTATTCCTTTGTCAGTACAGCTATAGATGTTTAGCTCTTTTATTCTTTCCTCACTATTCTGTCCATCCAGGCTGCTAACCATTTTTCCTATTCTTCTTTGAACTTCCAGGTTGGAAGTGATTTTTGTAAAGTTTGTCCCCATTAAACTGCAGTTCTGCCCTGAAAAAGGAGAGTGGCATCATTGGGTTCCATGTTTATTGTCGCTCATGACTTACAAGTCAAATCTTTATGCAATGGTGTTGTAGCCATGTTGGTCCGAGGATATTAGAGAGACAAGGTGGGTGAGATGTAATATCTTTTATTGGACCAACTTCTGTTGGTGAGAGACGTAAGCTTTTGAGCTTACACAGAGAAGAAGAGCTCTGTGTAAGCTCGGAAGCTTATGTCTCTCACCAACAGAAGTTGGTCCAATAAAAGATATTACCTCATCCACCGTGTCTCTCTAAGTCGGGGTGGGCAAACTATGGCCTGCGGGCCGCATTCATCCTGTCAGACATTTTAATCTGGCCCTTGAGCTCCCACCAGGGAGCAGGGTCTGGGGCTTGCCATGACCCCCTCCAGCTCTTATGCGTAGGGGCAGCCAGGGGGCTCTGCACGCTGCCCCCACCCCAAGCACTGCCCACGCAACTCCCCTTGTCCAGGAACCGCAACCAATGGGAGCAGTGGGGGCAGCACCTGCAGATGGGGCAGCGCGCAGAGCTGCCTGGCTGAACCTCCGCATAGGAGCCGGAGGGGGAACATGCTGCTGCTTCTGGGAGCTGCTTGAGGTAAGCGCCGCCCAGAGCCTGCACCCCAGACCTCCTCCTGGGCCCCAATCCTCTGCCCCAGCCCTGATCCCCCCTCCCCCCTATGAACCCCTCGGTCCCAGCCCGGAGCACCCTCCTGCACCCCAAGCCCCTCATCCCCAGCCCCACGCCAGAGCCTGTGTCCCCAGTCAGAGCCCTCACCCCCTCCCACACCCCAATCCCAATTTCATGAGCATTCATGGCTCGCCATACAATTTCCATACCCAGATGTGGCCCTCAAGCCAAAAAGTTTCCCCACCCCTGCTCTAAGTCAAATCTGGTCAGTTTACAAGTGAAAGATTGTTTTCTCTAATTGCCAGCCCTGCAAACTCAGTCTGGAATCGCACAGTCAAGATGAGTTCTTTCTTGCTCATACATAAGACTAATAATGATTCTGGAATAAGAACTTAGAATCATGTTCTGTTCATGATGCAAAAGAAGTAAAAGAATCCAGCTCTCACACTCATACCATAGTTGTGTGGGATATTCTACTAAAAAGTAGTAAAAGCTTAATTTGCTCAGTGAAGTAAAGCAAAAATGACAATTGTGACAGACCCAGACCAGTGGGGTACAGGAGTCTGGTAGAGGGCAAATATATTGGTCACTGGATGAGTAGTTTTCTGTTCCCTGAGTGACCAGAGCAGGGGCTGCACTAGAGTAATCAGGAACCTGCTAGAACCAGTTAAGGCAGGCAGGCTAATTAGGACACCTGGAGCCAATTAAGAAGAAGCTAGAATCAATTAAGGCAGGCTAATCAGGGCACCTGGGTTTTAAAAGGAGCTCACTTCAGTTTGTGGTGCGAGTGTGAGGAGCTGGGAGCAAGAGGCGCAAGGAGCTGAGAGTGAGAGGGTGTGCTGCTGGAGGACTGAGGAGCACAAGCGTTATCAGACACCAGGAGGAAGGTCCTGTGGTGAGAATAAGGAAGGTGTTTGGAGGAGGCCATGGGGAAGTAGCCCAGGGAGTTGTAGCTGTCATGCAGCTGTTACAGGAGGCACTATAGACAGCTACAGTCCACAGGGCCCTGGGCTGGAACCCGGAGTAGAGGGCGGGCCCAGGTTCCCCCCAAACCTCCAATTGACCTGGACTGTGGGTTCTTCCAGAGGGGAAGGTCTCTGGGCTCTTCCCCAACCCACATGGTGAATCTCTGAGGCAAGAAAATCCACCAATAAGCGCAGGACCCACCAAGATAGAGGAGGAACTTTGTCACACAATAAATGCACATAGGAACAAGAGCAGTGCTGTGGGGTAGCTAAGTGCCTATTTTACATGGCCATGTTTCAACATGGAACTCATTTTAATGTTCACCTTGTGGACACTTTCTCCAGTGAACACTATGGAGATGAAAAAAGTATTCCAAAGGCTTTGGAAGATTTCTGGCTTTTTAAAACTCCATCAGCTTTAAAAATTTCTTAACTGCTGGGCCTCCAAAAAAAATTATGATTGTATTTCTCTTTCCCTTGGATAGTGGTACAAAATGTATGAAGGTTGGATTTTGTGATCAAACAATGTTTGTTGAAATAAGATACCTTTTTCTAGGTGCCTCTAAAAACTTTTCCATCCATTTTTACTTCAGACTCTCTGGAGAGACTTGCTGGTACATGTGCAAATCTTGACAGAACTTACTATCTTATTCTTCAAATCTGAAGCCCTGAAGCCTACACCATGCTTTCTTTAGAAGGTAAGGTTAAGGGAATTTTTTTTTATATACCAGGAGTCCAAAAGGAAGACATTTGCTGGTTGGAGGTCCAGTCCTGGGTGTATTGCTGATGATTTAATTGGTAACATGATTGGTCCCTTTGTTCCACATTGAAATAATATGGGTGAAGAAGTGTCAGAAGAAAGGATTAAATGGAACTCAGCCTGCATCCATGTAGCTGGAAAATAGTTAATGTCTGTCAGATGACCATAAGAACCCCCCAAGGTTACTACTCAGCTAGAGAAACATATAAGTGTAACCGAAAAACAGATAAACAGGACCTTGACTAAAATAGACCTATCATGATTGTCACAGCCTTTATATTCATTACTTAATGACCATGAATAGAAAAATATTAACTTGCCATCTTTTAAGGCTGATATCATAGAACTGTTTTGTAGATTCTTTTATTCCTTTATATTTTCCTATGCTATGATTTCCCCAAAATATATATAAAATTCAGAAAAGATACAATATAGATCAGTAGTAATCTGCTGCCTATAGACTGGGATTCTAGGTGATGAGAACCTTCAAGCTCGCACACTTCTTGATATTTTACAAAGTTAGATATGTGATAGTATAGAGACCCTAAAGTATTTTTATGTTGCCTGGTAAGATTGTTCATTATTAGAAGCCTACAAAAAGTCTGCTGAAAATTACATAACTAATGTCACTGGGAAATGCAAACTGCTCTAAATTAGAGAGTCGGGTGAGCTGCTAAAACCAACAGGTAACATTCTGACTGAAAATACTGCATTGGGATTCTGTTACAAATGTTTGATTTGTTTATTGGGGTGCATGTATCCAACCTTGATGGTCGAAGAAATGGAAATGTGAATTGATCACCAAAAGAACACTGTTAAGGAAATAAATATCTGAACAAAAAAAAGCAGCAGAAGGAAATGGACATGTTGTAGCTAGCTACAGTA
Source organism: Terrapene triunguis (assembly GCF_002925995.2). Lineage (NCBI taxonomy): Eukaryota > Metazoa > Chordata > Testudines > Emydidae > Terrapene > Terrapene triunguis. The sequence goes on along the minus strand of NW_020664417.1, from coordinate 15,742,261 downwards.
ACTCCTCACTTAAAGTCGTCCGGTTAACGTTGTTTCATTGTTACATTGCTGATCAATTAGAGAACATGCTCATTTAAAGTTGCGCCATGCTCCCTTATAACGTCGTTTGGCAGCCGCCTGCTTTGTCCACTGCTTGCAGGAAGAGCAGCCTGTTGGAGCTAGCTGGTGGGGGCTTGGAACCAGGGTGGACTGGCAGCCCCCCCATCAGTTCCCCATTCCCCTAAATTCCCTGTGCGGCAGCCGCCCAGCAGACTGTCAATTGCTGGGCAGTTCAGCTGTCCCTCCCCCCACTGCCATGTGCTGCTCCTGTCCTCTGCCTTGGAGCTGCTCCCTGGAGTCTCCTGCTTGCTGTGGGGGGCTAATGTCAGTGTCCCCCTTCCCCCTGCTCCTGCACCCCGCTTACCCCATCTCCATAGAGCAGGGAGACACGACAGGGCTCAGGATGGAGGGAGCTTCCTGGCAGTAGCTTCTGTCTCAACTTGCTGAGCTACTTAAAAAGGCAGTGTACTTAGAGTGCGGTCGGGGTACTTAAGGAGGCAATGCGCATCTCTCTCTCACTCTCACTCTCGCACGCGGTGTGTGTCTCCGTCTGCCATGCTGTCTCCCCTCCCTCCATTCGTGCTGCCTTGTAGAGTGTGAGGCTACATTAACAACAATGGGTTAACCCTTGAGGGCTCAGCTGATTGCTAGTTCATCATTTAGCAGTAAGGCATTCCCTGGGAAACATCCCACCCTGCGACTTCACCACCTCAACTAAGCTTCACAATCATCGCTGTGTACCAGTATTAAATTTTTTGTTTAAAACGTATTATATATATACATACATACATACACACAGTATATAGTCTCTTGTCCGGTGAAAAAAATTTCCCTGGAACCTACCACTCCCCCTTTTCTTTAATTCTTATGGGGAAATTGGATTCGCTAAGCAAAACGATGTTAAAAGTCACATTTTTCAGGAACATAACTACAACGTTAAGCGAGGAGTTACTGTATGTCATTTACACCTATATGGTCTAATTCACCATTGCCCTTCACTCTGTTATTATTTACACCAGTCCAAAGTAAGTTTAAAATGCTCCCAGATCAAAATGGTAGCATTTTATACCCACTTTGGTCTGCTGTGAATGACAACACAAAATGCAGCCCAATGGGACATCAAGCCCATAGAGTTAAACAAGGAACTTTCCCACTATGTCACAAGTAACCAACACAACCTTGTGGTGATGATTTTTCACATTTTTTTTTAAATATATCTAAGTCAAATCTCTTCTCTAAATCCCCAAGTGGCTTTTGAAAACTGGGTGTAGGCTCCTAAGTCACTTAGGATACATGTACACTGCAATGAAAGACATGGGGCACTGTTGTGGCTGGCCTGTGTCAGCTGACTTGGGTTTGTAGGGATTGAGCTGCAGGACTAAAAATTGCAGTGTAGATGTTTGGGCTCAGCTGGAACCTGGGCTCTTAGACCACAAGCGGGAGGGTCTCAGAGCCTGAGCGCAACACTGCAATTTGTAGCCCCACGCCTCAGCTGAGCGGCGAACAGCAGAGGCTAACAGAGGGAGTTTGCCTGGGAGTTCGCCTGGGGAGAGCGCACTGAGGCTTTCATCTGTGGGTTTCTCTGAGTAGTTACTGCAACAGCTGAGGAAGTTCTTAAGAGGAAGGTGAGCGATCAGCTGTTGTAACCTGCACAGGTTGTGCCATGTTTGTCTTTCTTCCACAGGACAGAAGCGACTTTGTCTGTACAAAGTGCAAGCTGGTCTCCATATTGGAAGAGAAGGTTCGAGGTCTGGAGAAACGAGTATCGACTCTGCGTTGCATAAGGGAAAATGAAGATTTCCTGGACAGACGTCAGGAGATGCTTCTACGGCCACAATGTTCTGAAGATTCAGAGCAGGCGCAGCAGGGACAGAAGGATGGTGAAGAAGTTTGGCAGCATGTGACCTCCAGAAGGAGAAAGAGGAGCGTCCATGTACCAGCAATGGAGATACAGGTGAGCAATCGTTTCCATGTTCTCTCTACAGGTACTAATGCGGAGAGTAGACTAGAGGACACATCTGAGGGAAGGGAGCAGAAGGAGACTCCACCAATTGGAAGGCAAAAGATGCACTGTCCTAGGGATGAGGGTTCCACAACCACCACTCCCAAGAGGAGGAGGAGGGTGGTGGCGGTCGGGGACTCCCTCCTCAGGGGGACTGAGTCATCTATCTGCCGCCCCGACCGGGAAAACCGAGAGGTCTGCTGCTTGCCAGGAGCTAGGATACACGATGTGACGGAGAGACTGCCAAGACTCATCAAGCCCTCAGATCGCTACCCCTTCCTGCTTCTCCACGTGGGAACCAATGATACTGCCAAGAATGACCTTGAGCGGATCACTGCAGACTACGTGGCTCTGGGAAGAAGGATAAAGGAGTTTGAGGCACAAGTGGTGTTCTCGTCCATCCTCCCTGTGCAAGGAAAAGACCTGGGTAGAGACCATCGAATCGTGGAAGTCAACGAATGGCTACGCAGGTGGTGTCGGAGAGAAGGCTTTGGATTATTCGACCATGGGATGGTGTTCCAAGAAGGAGGAGTGCTAGGCAGAGACGGGCTCCACCTAACGAAGAGAGTGAAGAGCATCTTCGCAAGCAGGCTGGCTAACCTAGTGAGGAGGGCTTTAAACTAGGTTCACCGGGGGAAGGAGACCAAAGCCCTGAGGTAAGTGGGGAAATGGGATCCTGGGAGGAAGCAAGAGCAGGAAAGCGCAAGAGGGGAGGACTCCTGTCTCATACTGAGAAAGAGGGATGATCGATGAGTTATCTTAAGTGCCTATACACAAATGCAAGAAGCCTGGGAAACAAGCAGGGAGAACTGGAAGTCCTGGCACAGTCAGGGAACTATGATGCGATTGGAATAACAGAGACTTGGTGGGATAACTCTCATGACTGGAGTACTGTCATGGATGGATATAAACTGTTCAGGAAGGACAGGCAGGGCAGAAAAGGTGGGGGAGTTGCATTGTATGTAAGAGAGGAGTATGACTGCTCAGAGCTCCGATATGAAACTGCAGAAAAACCTGAGAGTCTCTGGATAAAGTTGAGAAGTGTGAGCAACAAGGGTGATGTTGTGGTCGGAGTCTGCTATAGACCACAAGACCAGGGGGATGAGGTGGACAAGGCGTTCTTCCGGCAACTAACAGAAGTTGTTAAATCGCAGGCCCTGTTTCTCATGCGAGACTTTAATCACCCTGATATCTGCTGGGAGAGCAATACAGCGGTGCACAGAAAATCCAGGAAGTTTTTGGAAAGTGTAGGGAACAATTTCCTGGTGCAAGTGCTGGAGGAACCAACTAGGGGCAGAGCTTTTCTTGACCTGCTGCTCACAAACAGGGAAGAATTAGTAGGGGAAGCAAAAGTGGATGGGAACCTGGGAGGCAGTGACCATGAGATGGTCGAGTTCAGGATCCTGACACAAGGAAGAAAGGAGAGCAGCAGAATACGGACCCTGGACTTCAGAAAAGCAGACTTTGACTCCCTCAGGGAACAGATGGGCAGGATCCCCTGGGAGAATAACATGAAGGGCAAAGGGGTCCTGGAGAGCTGGCTGTATTTTAAAGAATCCTTATTGCGGTTGCAGGAACAAACCATCCCGACGTGTAGAAAAAACAGTAAATATGGCAGGCGACCAGCTTGGCTTAACAGTGAAATCCTTGCTGACCTTAAACGCAAAAAAGAAGCTTACAAGAAGTGGAAGATTGGACAAATGACCAGGGAGGAGTATAAAAATATCGCTCGGGCATGCAAGAGTGAAATCAGGAAGGCCAAATCGCACTTGGAGTTGCAGCTAGCAAGAGATGTTAAGAGTAACAAGAAGGGTTTCTTCAGGTATGTTAGCAACAAGAAGAAAGTCAAGGAAAGTGTGGGCCCCTTACTGAATGAGGGAGGCAACCTAGTGACAGAGGATGTGGAAAAAGCTAATGTACTCAATGCTTTTTTTGCCTCTGTCTTCACAAACAAGGTCAGCTCCCAGACTGCTGGACTGGGCAGCACAGTATGGGGAGGAGGTGACTAGCCCTCCGTGGAGAAAGAAGTTGTTTGGGACTATTTAGAAAAACTGGATGAGCACAAATCCATGGGGCCGGATGCGCTGCATCCGAGGGTGCTAAAGGAGTTGGCGGATGTGATTGCGGAGCCATTGGCCATCATCATTGAAAACTCATGGCGATCTGGGGAGGTCCCGGATGACTGGAAAAAGGCTAATGTAGTGCCCATCTTTAAAAAAGGGAAGAAGGAGGATCCGGGGAACTACAGGCCAGTCAGCCTCACCTCAGTCCCTGGAAAAATCATGGAGCAGGTCCTCAAGGAATCAATTATGAAACACTTAGAGGAGAGGAAAGTGATCAGGAACAGTCAGCATGGATTCACCAAGGGGAAGTCATGCCTGACTAACCTAATTGCCTTCTATGAGGAGATAACTGGCTCTGTGGATGAGGGGAAAGCAGTGGATGTGTTATTCCTTGACTTTTTAGCAAAGCTTTTGAAACGGTCTCCCACAGTATTCTTGCCACCAAGTTAAAGAAGTATGGGCTGGATGAATGGACTGTAAGGTGGATAGAAAGCTGGCTAGATCGTTGGGCTCAACGGGTAGTGATCAATGGCTCCATGTCTAGTTGGCAGCCGGTTTCAAGCGGAGTGCCCCAAGGGTCGGTCCTGGCGCCGGTTTTGTTTAATATCTTTATTAATGATCTGGAGGATGGTGTGGACTGCACTCTCAGCAAGTTTGCAGATGACACTAAACTGGGAGGCATGGTAGATACGCTGGAGGGTAGGGATCAGATACAGAGGGACCTAGACAAATTAGAGGATTGGGCCAAAAGAAACCTGATGAGGTTCAACAAGGACAAGTGCAGAGTCCTGCACTTAGGACGGAAGAATCCCATGCACCGCTACAGGCTAGGGACCGAGTGGCTAGGCAGCAGTTCTGCAGAAAAAGACCTAGGGGTTACAGTGGACGAGATGCTGGATATGAGTCAACAGTGTGCTCTTGTTGCCAAGAAGGCTAATGGGATTTTGGGCTGTATAAGTAGGGGCATTGCCAGCAGATCGAGGGACGTGATCGTTCCCCTTTATGCGACATTGGTGAGGCCTCATCTGGAGTACTGTGTCCAGTTTTGGGCCCCACACTACAAGAAGGATGTGGAAATATTGGAAAGAGTCCAGCGGAGGGCAACAAAAATGATTAGGGGTCTGGAGCACATGACTTATGAGGAGAGGCTGAGGGAACTGGTATTGTTTAGTCTCCAGAAGAGAAGAATGAGGGGGGATTTGATAGCTGCTTTCAACTACCTGAGGGGGGGTTCCAAAGAGGATGGAGCTCGGCTGTTCTCAGTGGTGGCAGATGACAGAACAAGGAGCAATGGTCTCAAGTTGCAGTGGGAGAGGTCTAGGTTGGATATTAGGAAACACTATTTCACTAGGAGGGTGGTGAAGCACTGGAATGCATTACCTACGGAGGTGGTGGAATCTCCTTCCTTAGAGGTTTTTAAGGTCAGGCTTGATGAAGCCCTGGCTGGGATGATTTAGTTGGGAATTGGTCCTGCTTTGAGCAGGGGGTTGGACTAGATGACCTCCTGAGGTCCCTTCCAACCCTGATATTCTATGATTCTAATGCAAAGCCTCACGAGCCCTAGTCAATTGACCCAGGCTCTGAGACTCGGTGCTCCAGGTTTTTATTGCAATGTAGACCTACCCTTAAGCATTTTTGGAGAATTTTACACAATATTTTTAACAATTTGACACAAATGCAATAGACACTTACAACAAAATTTGTGGTTTTATTATATCAGCCAAGTGTGAATATGACCCTTTGTACTCCTGGTTTTGCTGGTTCTGGAGCATCAGCCAAAGGTTAATTAAGGAGGCATAACACTTCTGATACTTCCCCAATGCTGCTATGCCCAAAGTCACCAGGGAGTTGTCCTGTAAAATAGCAATGCAATATGACTTCATTTTTGTATTCTGGTTCTTAAACAAGCCATATCCAAAAATCTATCTAGATATGCCCTACAATTCCATATTAAGTACAGTTTTAATAAATAGAGACCACCTGACAAAGCCAGCCACAGTGTTAAACAGTCTAGTTTACTCTCATGCTGCTTCCCCCTGCTAGATTAACTGTAAGGTCAATATGTAGAGGTAAAGAGAAAAAATTAGTTGCTGCAAAGGAGGAAGGATGGTCTCAAGGTGAAGGTACAAGATTTGGGTTCTTTTCCCAGCTCTGTCACCGATTTCTGCTGTGATTTTGGGAAAATCAGTTAATGTCTCTGTGCCTCTCTTTCCCCAACTATAGAGTGGGATCCTTGCCTCATGCTAGTGTTAGGAGACTGAATTCATGAATGTTTGTGAAGTGCTGTGAGATTTTGGTCCTCTGTTAATGCAAACTGTTAAGGTCAGCCATTGGTGCTGCCTGTATCACAGGGAGTTGGCCTCCCAGCTCCTTGGGTGCCTTTGAAAATCTCATCCTGAACTATTCCCACTCTAAAGCTGTGGCTTCTCTCACTCACTTGGGGAGAGTCTGATAACTTAGTATCAGTGGATAAATCACATTTAATGATTTGTAAGTTTCTCAAAGCTATAGAACTTTTTTGTTTAAAATAGTGCAAAAAAAAAAAAGTCCAGTATTTGCAAAAAATTAAATAATTGAAAAGTGTGTGCGTGTGTGTGTGAGCTCAAGAGCCCAGTAGCTCAGAGGACTTGGGCTTTGGAGGGAACTTTCAAGACTGCCAACAAGGGCCCTGAACTTTAAAAGTTAAAATCCTGCACTGAAGATAAGACTCACAGGAGCCAATGAACATGATTTAAAAAGAGTTAATCTCCTACTGCTGTCACTATCACTTATCCAGTTGCATGACTGAGTTAACTCCAGCATAGGCAGTGCCTCCTGTCAGTCATTAAGAAGGAGCACTGTGTGTGTTAGAGCAGACTCAGAGCAACACAGTAGTGGGTCAGCCAGATGAGCAGCAGGGGCCATGGAAGGAGGCTTTCTTTCATTTAAACAAATGGGCAAAGGGGAAGGCAGGGAAGAGAGGGGCCAGAAATGCCCTGTCCTCTTAACACCTCTGTTAGTACAGGAAACAGAAGGAACTGTTGCTCTCTTTTACTGCAAGGGTGCAGGAGCTTCCTTCAGCTTATCCACTGCAGCAAAGCCTGGGAGTTGACTCTCAATCTCTGGATATGAGGATGCCGTTTGTACTGCTCTCAAGCAAGGCTTAGCAGCTGGTTGTAATTATGTATTGCAGCTTCAGAGGAAGTTGCTGGCTGTGGGGAGTGTGCAGTGCTTGGCTGCAGATCTCCTGTTCTTAAGGGTACAATGGAGATGTAGAGAGTAAAAACAGTGGCACAGAATGAAGGGGAGGGTGGAAGCCTAATTATCCCCCACTTGAACTGGCTCCCTTGTTGAGTCATTACATGTTTGTGAAAGTCCCTTGACATAACATATGTATACCCCAAATGAAGTCAGATGAGGCAAAGTCACATTCAACTGCCAGGAACTCCTGCCACTAAGGACTGAAATTGAAAAACAAGAATCTGAATCCACCCAAAAAACTATTCTTTTTTGTTTTTTCCTACTACTCTGCATCAAAAAAATTTTAAACTGATGTTAAGCCTTTTGGAAAGAAAAAACTGCATCAGGCTGACATATTGTAATGACTATTTATGGCCTTACCTTTAAAAATTGCAGAGTTATAAATAGAGCTGTGCAAAATGCAGCTATTTTGATTTTTCACATGGGTTCATGCAAACAAGGGTTTTGTTTGTTTGTATGTTTCAGTCCACCTGGTTTCTCATCACCACTCTACCTCATACCAGATTTTGCTTTGAATGCAAAGGAACCTAAAAACTGAAAGAACAATTCAGCCAAAATCAGAGTTTTGCAAGATTCCGACCCATTTATTGTTCTAGGACAGTGGTTCTCAATGTACCCATAGGGCTACACAGACGACTTCCAGAGGGTACATCAACTCATCTAGATAGTTGCCTAGTTTTACAACAGGACACACAAAAAGCACTAGCAAAGTCAGTACAAACTAAAATTTCATACCAATAATGACTTGTTTATACTGCTCTATATACCATACACTGAAATGTAAGTACAGTATTATATTCCAATTGATTTATTTTATAATTATATGGTAAAAAGGAGAAAGTAAGCAATTTTTCAGTAATAGTGTGCTGTGACACTTTTGTATCTTTATGTCTGAGTTTGCAAGCAAGTAGTTTTTAAGTGAGGTGAAACTTGGGGATACACAAGGCAAATCAGACTCCTGACAGGAGTACAGTAATCTGGAAAGGTTGAGAGCCACTGCTATAGGATCATCTAGAATTGGCCTAGATTCACTTTTCAGAGAGGTAGCTGGGTTAGTCTGTATCAGCAAAAAGAACAAGGAGTACTTATGGCACCTTGTGGCACCGGATGCATGCAGTGGAAAATACACCACCTTGTAAACTGTTGGAAATGGGTCATCCTGATTATCACTACAAAAGCTTTTTTTTCTCCTGCTGATAATAGCCCACCTTAATTGATTACTCTCGTTATAGTTGGTATGGCAACACCAATTTTTTCATGTTCTCTCTGTGTGTGTGTATATATATATATATATATCTTCCTACTGTATTTTCCACTGCATGCATCCGATGAAGTAGATTTTAGCCCATGAAAGCTTATGCCCAGATAAATTTGTTAATCTCTAAGGTGCCACAAGTACTCCTCGTTCTTTTTCCTAGATTTACTGTAATATACAGTCACTTTGGTGAATCTGGACAAAGTCTTGGTTTTTTAATGAAAACAAAAATAAGGCAGGTTTTGTCTGGCTGTGGACTTTGTAACAAAAGCCCTAGTTATAAACCTCAGGAAAATAGCATTTACAATTAAAGTGACCAATAAATCTTAAGTAGAGAGCATAGCAGCAACAAAGTGTTACTATTAAATCTGTACACCTGGAGCAACTGATCGAGATCAGTGGTTCTCAACCAGGAGTACATGTGCCCCTGGGGGTACACAGAGGTCTTCCAGGGGGGTATTCAATTTATCTAGACATTTGCCTAGTTTTACAACAGGGCCCATAAGAAGCACTAGTAAAGTCAGTACAAACTAAAGTTTCATACAGACAATGATTTGTTTATACTGCTTTATATACTATACACTGAAATGTAAGGACAATATTTATATTCCAGTTGATTAATTTTAGATTGTATTATTATTGGTAGTCCATCCCTGACGATTATGACAATAATAATAATAGTAATAAATAAAAAAAACGGTGTGGGAAATTTTTAAGTGAGAAAGCCGTTGCACAGGGGCAGTCCCACTCTTTTGGCTGTGGAAGCCAGATTCCAGCGGCACAAAATATCATTATGGCTGGGGACTTCCTTAGCTGACCAGGACATCTTCCGTGCCTTGTCATGCTCTCCGTGCCCCACAGCACGTTGCTGAACCACTGACCATTGAATCACAAATTGGTTTCCTCCGCCCAGTCCACAGAAACAGTCTTTGCATAGGAGAGAAAGGCAGTTTCCCTGTCTCACCGAGGGCAAAAGACCTATTGGCTACTCTCACCTGGTTTGGCCCACTCGGCAAAGCGGTTTCCTGGGGTGTGGCCGCTGTTGCATGCAAACAGCTACTTGGAGCCACAGGTGAGAGCTGGGTGTAGGTGTGGACCAAAGTGGATGAACTACTCCCAAAGGAGCACGGCATGTTCATCCAACAGAGGTACTACCCCTCCCCAGTCCCCCATACACCCCATTAATTTTATAATTGTACAGTAAAAATGAGCAAGTAAGCAATTTTTTAGTGATCGCATGCTGTGATATTTTTGTATTTTTATGTCTGATTTTGTAAGCAAGTAGTTAAGTGAGGTGAAGCTTGGGGGGTACGCAAGACAAATCAGACTCCTGAAAAGGGTACAGTAGTCTGGAAAGGTTGAGAGCCACTGACTAGCTCTTGATAGAGAAGACACATCTTATCCATGGCTATTCTCAATTGTTAGAGGCAATCATCAACTCCCTGGTCTCTGGCTGCAACCTTGCAGATTTTGGCCCCCAGAGGCAACCATGAGCCAACAGGGATCTTGAACACTTGAAGCGCTGGGGTTCATGTTGGAATCAAGATATCTCTGTGGACAAAAGAAGCCTGGTTATCTTCTGAGGTAAGTGTACCTCAGAGCTCTAAGGTCAACGAATGTTACTTCTCAGCCACAGCACTTCAAAGAATCATCCAGCTGAACTCTGATTAATCCAGATTGCTTCACGATAGCAGTAGCTCTTTCAGCTCATATCTGGTGAGTTTGTGCTGTTCTGTATGGATAGTTTAGATGGGCTTTCGCTGTGGACCTCACAGATTTCATCTTTGTCCTGATGGAGTGACTGAATTATATTGTCAGCTGGACATGTCAAAATTACTTTCCTGGGGTTGAGAACAAGGTGTCAAGTAGGTAGTTCAGTTTGTGGGTCACATCACAAGGCAGGACTGTGTCCATATGTATGACCATCTGAGCAGATGATATCTGGAAATATTAATTTACCCAAGTCTTGCATGGATCTCCATTAGCTATTCTTTTAGAGAGCTCATGGGACAGAGTCCCCAATTTGCTCCCTTTGTGCTACTCACGTGGTGCAAGGAGAGCAGAAACCTCTGCTAAATCTCTGTGGAAGATAACCCTGACACAGGGGAGTCTTCAGCAGGCATAAACCCAGAGAGCCAGCTCACACTCCTTCCTCCCAGTAACACTCAGAGCAGGGAGCATAATGCAGGAAAGATGGGTGAGATGGATAATCTGGAGCCTTGACCAACTCCCCCATACTTTTGCTCTCAGCGAAATCTGTACACAGCAAAGAACTTGCCCCAATGACTCTAAGCGGTATCTTTAGTAGTACTTTATTTCCATGCAAACAGAGAAAGGCACTTTCGCACAGCATAGCCCTGTATAGGGAAATAGTTTGAGGCTTACATATAAAACACAAATGATCAGAATCATGAGTGTTTCTACAGCAGGTACAGTGTTAGGCAGGCTGGACACGGTTGGTCACAGACACGTAACTGGCTTGAGACTAGATAGGGAGGCAATTTCATTCTTCCTTTCATTGCTTTGTATAGGGTAACATAACTTTTATTGATTGACTACGTTTAACGTAAATGCTGACACACAAAACACAACCTGTGTAATATTAACATATGGACATATATCTTAATGATTTATTACAATAAATTATGGCCTTATATTTACCATTACCAGGATCACCTCACTGTGCCTATCCATAGTCTCACACTTGAGACATGCAATGGGGATGTCTGAATGGGCCCCATTGTCTGTGTGGAATTTATAGTTGCTGAGGAATAGCTTTAATGTAATTGCCTCTTTTGTCCCTACTTCAGCTTGTCGTCTCTTCACATGAGAGGATTATCAATAGCTTGGTCTTTTGGGCAAGCTCCATCCTTTCCTTTATTTCCTTTTCAAAGATGCGTCTTCTTCCATCTAGTAGTCTATCTTCATTGGTAAATAGCATAGTATTTAGTGAGAGTAATAATCAGAGCATGCCCATGCAGTCAGATTTTTTTTTTAAATCCATAGGCCATGGCCAGTTATAAAGGAAAGTAGCTGGTGAGCACTTAATGATAGTTTGCCAGTTTTTAAAGAGAGGGTGTCATCAAGTCAAAAATGTAACCTTAATAACAATTAGTTTAAAAAAAAAAAAAGTCATCCTCAGTCTGAAGTTCTATTATCTTCTCTAAAAACAAGGACTATAGCATGGCTACAGTCTCAGCTGGGTGACCCACCAACCACAAGCCTCAGGTGCTGTTTGATTGCAAGTACAAAACAAAACCAAGCCAGCAGGTCTAAATTTTGTCCTACCACCCTTAGCAGAGCCCTTTGAAGACAGTTCTTTTCAGTGTCTCTTAAGAGCCTACAGCTGGAATACATAATTGCGTCAATAAAGGTATTGTGAGCATCTCCCTAAAGATTTTCACAATACACAGATAGCAACAGTCCTCTTAGAGCTCTTATATTGCACCAACAATTTATTCAGTGGTGCTTTGAAGTTGGGTTGAGGTACTTAGAATCATAGAATATCAGAGTTGGAAGGGACCTCAGGAGGTCATCTAGTCCAACCCCCTGCTCAAAGCAGGGCCAATCCCCAGACAGATTTTTATCCTAGTTCCCTAAGTGGCCCCCTCAAGGATTGAACTCACAACCCTGGGTTTAGCAGGCCAATGCTCAAACCACTGAGCTATCCCTCCCCCCTGGAGCCATGATGCACTTTGAAGCAGCTGGAAACATCTTCAAATCTTCAAGGCAAAGATTAAAACAGCTACCAAGCTGTAAACAAATGTTCAGGGCCTCTTTTCTTATAGAGCTGCCAGGGGGTAAAAAAACCAAACAAACAAATACATCTCTCTGTGTTACTTATGGCCCCCATCACTACCATATGTGAGAGGCCTATGATCTTGAATGTATTTTATCCTCACAACACCTTTGTGAGGTAGAGAAGTGCTATTATTCCCATTATACAGATGGGGAAGTGAGGCACAGAGAACTTGGTAGAGACCCGTGGCACCTAAATTTGCCTAATTAAAGACCCTGTTTGGAGAGATGGTGAACAACTGCATATCCCACTGAAGTCAATAGAACTGTGGATACTTGAGCACCTTTGAAAGTCTGGTGACTTATTTACAAGATATATCTAAATATTAATTTAGGTGCCTAATTTTAGTCAATATTGACAAAGTTGGCAGTTTTCCAACCACATAATTGTTATTTTTATTAGCATTTTTCCAAAGAATCCAAAAGGCACAAATCCATATTATTGACTAATAGCCTGTAAAACTTTGCCTTAAAACATAACATTTTTGAGTTATGAGAGTTCAGAAAAGAACCTGAAACCAGACAACTTATTTTTTGGCACTCTTAGAACTTACAAAACAGATGGATTTCCCCCTACCCCCACCATTTTACAAAGAATTTGCTCCTAGGCTGAAACCTTTTAACTAGAGCATGTTTTTACAGCCAACCTCTAAAGTCCTCAAAGTACAGGGTTTACAGTATAATGGAACCACTGACAAAGCCTTAACTGTAGCAATGGTATGGATGTTGCTATAGGTGGATAATATCCAGAGTTATTTTTTCTCATTAGACATAAATTTAATAATTTGAAGATACAAGAAAAACTTTCCTCTTGGTGGTAGGAGTGGTAATGGTGGAGAAATGGTCTAAATCTATTTTATATAATATTCTTTTTAATAACAGTGTCTATTAAAGACATCTGTTGAAAGTCTGTAATGCTGATTTAATAGGGAGAAAAAATAACAGTTCTTTAGCAATCCTGTCTTCAGTTTAACATTATGAACTGTTAAGAGAGGGTTTATGTGTATGACATTATTAACTGGAATTCTGCTCAAATTGAAATCAGGCCCACTGCCTTGACTGATCCTCAGTATGTTAGCTTTTTACAATAAAAACTTTTAACTAGACAAAAGAATTAGTATAATTTTATATTCATTAGGATTTTCAAAATTCACCAGGCTGTGCAGAGAAATTTCTAACCACCTATACTCTGACTTGTAAGATATGACCTCTCTAGCAATGTAAAGCTGCAACAAAAAAAATCATTGATTTACTATACCAGATCATTACTGTAAATATGGAGAGAGAGAAAATCCACCTCCAAAATGACTGAATTATAAATTGTAATAAAACACCCAATATTTTATACACATGTTGTCAGGCTTGAAAGAGACATGTTTTAGTTACAAGAGGGACTAGGGCAGACAGAGTTGGAGACAGAAGTCCAAAGGCCCTATCCTGGAAGAAAGCCTACTTATAGAAATTAAATGCTGAATTTAAATTAATCATGTTGGTCCCTGGCTATGTTTAACATCACTAATTTAATTTTAAAACTTAAATGATAGAGATTAAAATAAACATACAACACATCTTTTTATCACTTGAATTTGAAGAGGCCTCGTGTTTTCCATGCCTGTGGCCTTGATGGTTTTTTTGGCAGCACTGCCAGTCATAAAAGGAATAATTCACTACTGTCAGGGAATTTGGCTGTTTCATCACCTGCATGAAAGACCAGCATAACTCCATGGAGATTTCTGTCTAAATGAGTTATATAGTTTCTTCATATACTTTTTGACGGAAAAGTGATAACTCAGGCAATGAATTATTTGGCATTCATTTCTGAGAGACTCTGTTCTTTCTTTTTACAAATCATAGACCATCTTTCACGTATCCATTTTTAAAGCTTTCATATAGACTACAGTGAATTAATTTCCAATATGTCTATTAGATTAGTAAAATTAGACTTTTCTGTCAACCCTTTGCTTTGTTTGCAGCATTTGTTGACAATGAGAGTTGAGTTCCAGAAGTAGTATTGAAAAATTTGAAATGTATTCCAAAAGGTGCCTCTTTTCGAAACTAAGCAGGGCTGTCACTATGGGGATTCACAGCTACCAGTAGAGGCATTTCCAATCTTTCCCCAAAAGCAAAATGCATTAACTGAGGAGCCAGGGACTGGAACCCCTGGAAAAATGTGGGTTCGGGGGGTAAGGGTATGGAAATGTGTGTTCCAGTTGATAAGGGAAGCATTTAAATGACAGCCCCTTCTAGAAATGTTACAATGATTAATACACCCAAGGCCAGCCCTATACTATCTGACTCTCGCTGTACTGGTGCTCTAGGCAGAGATTTTATGGTGCCCTAACTCTCAAATCAGCAAGTGTCCCTCATCTTTTTTAATTCCCTGTTCCTAGGGCTAATCTCTTATCACTCTTCTTCTCCCCTACCTCTCTTCTCTTTACCCTTGCAAAGGTGGGGAGCTCATCTTCTGACAGATCAGTTTCCTTCCTCAACCCCAAATCTGGGGAATGTGATCCTGGGGTACAGAATCTTCTGTGTAAATTATCTTTTCCTGCAGCTCCCACTCTGGGGTTGGGTTCTCGACTACAATGCTTTTCCACTGAACAGCTTCTTCCTGTAGCGATATTTCTCCTAGAGACATGATGCCCCTTGAAATGTAGCATCTTATGTACAATAGCTACCTATCCATCCTATGGATTAAACCACCTGGCCTGAATACATATCACTGGACACAAAACAAGCCAAACCTTTACAAAGACAGAAAGGGAGAAGTGTAATTAAAACAGTTAGACAATGTAACACATACCTAGGTTCAGGGTGCCTTTATTACAGATTTAAACACCACAGACACTTATTTAGGTTATAAAGCTGTTGTACACAAAGCTTATTGTGTGTATTTGATCTGTGCTATGGGGCTGACTGCATTTAGTGTGCTTTGCCATTGACTTCAATGGGAGCAGGAGCCGGCTCTGTGTGTAGTTACGAAGAAGAGCTCTGGGTAGCTCAAAAGCTTGTCTCTTTCACCAACAGAAGTTGGTCCAATAAAAGGTATTCCCTCACCTCCCTGTGTGACTTGACTGTCGTTTTATTTGTTTAGGCCCCCATGTTCCCAGATGGCTGGGGAGTACTCAGTACAATCCTGAGGAAGTACATAGGTGACCTCTTCTTTAAACACCCATTTTTCTCTGTCCTTCACAAACTTGCTTTTCTCACTTTTATTACAGTAATCTATTTACATCTGAAAAATCTGTATCCTACAGCTGATCCTGCATTTACTATTTAAGTTAAAACACTTAATCCCACCTACTTGAAATCTTCCTCTTTATTGGGTCGTTGTTGTTATTGTAGGCCGAACTGGAAGTGACAGCTATAATTAAGCTTTTGAATATTTATATGACAATAATGTCCAGAGGCTCCAGTCAGGATTGAGACCTGTTTGTGTTAGGTGCTGTACAAATATACACAAACACATGGTTCCTGCTTTAAAGTGTGTACAGTATAAGTAGAATCTTCATTTGGACCCCAGGATGTTAAAAGGGGTGCATCTTCTTTCCGTTCTCCTCTCCTCATTTTGAAATGACAGTGCATTGCTGTGCAGGTACTCTCATGTAAGAAGTAGCTCAAAGAATTCCTAAACTGTCACCAGGTTTGGAATTAGACAAAAAGAAAATAGCAATGGAAATGATGCAGGAGATGATCTAATGTATCCACACAGCAGATAAGTACAGTAAGAGCTAAGAGACTGATCCTGCAACCCTGACAAAAGTAGCCCAGTGGACTTCAGTGAGACTATTCACATAAAGGTTGCAGGGTCAGGACCTAAAGGTGGTCACCAAAAACAAGTGAGAAGAGATGAATGACAAACAGAGGATTGCCTTTCTTCACTTTCTGTCTCTCATTTCTTATCCCTTTCTTCTGACTTTTAGTTTTCCCATCTGTCCCCAGTCTTCCATTTTACAGGGTTTTTAAAATTGTGTTTTTTACTGTGAATTTCATGTTCGTGAAGGAGGGGAACTGATAGCAGGCATGAGCCAAGTGTACTGTTGGCAGGACCTGATATGTAGCTTCCCCACACAAAAGGGAGCCTCTGTTACTGCTCAGTAAAGGACAGCTAATCCTTGGATCTCAGTTGCACCCCCAAATTAATTGCACCAGTTGAAGCAGTGCTTTAAAAAAATGCTGCTGTTTGAGACTCAAAGCTGCCTGCTACACCTGATTGAGCAGTAATAGGAACACATCTTATGGGAATGGCATACACTCTACAGATGTAAGAGGAGGGTTCAAAACGGATCATGGTAGTTTCATTGCTATTTCAGTGAGGCTCCTTTGGTGTGATGCCCACCTACTGAGGGCTTGTCTACACTACTGCTTAAGTCAATGTAACTTACGTCGCTTAGGGGTGTGAAAAAGCCACCCCCCTAAGCGATGTAAGTTACAGCAACTTAAAGTGGTGTCTAGCTTCCGCCTCTCGTTGAGGTGTTCTCCCATCGACATCCCATCACCTGAGACGCTACATTATGTAGCGCAGTAGTGAAGACAAGCCCTCAGTCTAAGGTGGGTCCTCCCATCTATTCTAAGACTTGGGTCTCGTTATATTAGGGATGTGCAAAGGTTCTGACATTCAAGTCTGAATTTGTATTTGTGATCCTGACATTGAGGTTTATTGATGTTCGTTTTTCTACCTGACTAAAACTCTACTTTATTTCTTAATTCATATTCTTCCCTTCTTCTTAGCAGAATTTGCCAGTCATGCCAAATTATGTGATGGTTTTGTGGAGACCAAGTAAGACCATTGAACTCATTTTCATTCATGGCCTGACATAAGATTTGAACCCAGTGCTCCAGAAGTTAAAGGTTAGTGATTTTTAGATCATTTAAAAATGATTGCATAGAAGTGGACACAGTTGCTCTCAAACTGTTGAATTTGCCTTGCGGAGGCAGTGCTTTCTGTCACTGATTAAGAGGAGACTGCTTTCAGTTATGCTGATTCAGCAGCACTAAGAATCAGGAAATTAGCAATGACTGTAAGAGAATTTTAACTATTGGTACAATACCAAACTTGTGTTGTTATTAAGTACATGGAGATGAAATTCCATTATGTTACTGTACCAGGTAGTTCAGTACAGATGGCAGTTTTCTTTCTGTCTCGTAAAACCAGAAAATGGGGAGTCTGTGCACCCAGATTTTGGCTTCTCAGTGCCACTGCTACAAAGTGATAACTAAGGGATGTGAAAGAGTAAACAAATCTCTACAACTAGTACACATTCTAGTGGTCTGTTCATTTAGTAGCAGGCCTGTGTACAGATTCCAGAGAAATAATTGTCTGACAGTTAATTGTTTTTCGTTAGGGAATAATATTCTCTATCCTTCTCAGATCTCTCCTTGTCTTTCCCATACATGCATAGCATTAGATGCCTTTATATACCTGTGCTAACTAGTGACAGACTAACACCTTTTCATGGATCATATGATGCCCTTCTATGCTAAAAGGTACTTAAGCCACAGTATCAGCTGAAAGTTGTGACAAACACTTAGTGCAGGAGTTAAGGCCTAGTATGCCTTCGTATACAGAGGGAAATTTTGGTTGTATCTGTCAGTGGGTATGGCTAAAGGAGCAACATAACATGGACCCAAACAGTCAAGATGAACACAGCTTAATTTATAGATACCCAGACTCCCTAAGAAATGCATCAGGGAGTTTCAGACTAAGTACAAAAGCATTACTATAAAAAGTTATGTCTGTCTACTATACCGTAATACTGAAAGCACGAACAAGTGCAACTCACTGCTAACACCACAGCTTAAACAATTCAGCAGAAAAATTTCAATGCATTCTACTCTATGGGAGTGAAGTTTGGGGCCCAGGTTTAACAGATAATTATGCCAATTGGGACATAAACCTAGTTAAGGGAAACTCTATAACTACAGTCCTGCAAACAAAATCTGGGTTCAGCATCAATGGCTTCAGAGCAGAACTATGATAATGCCACCCACTCAACCAATTTACAGACAAGAACACCCAACTTTTGGTGCCATTTCAACCAAAACAGCAAAGTGCTCGAGGATAAAATACCAAACCCAAATGAAAACATAGTGCACTCCACACTGCTCATAGATCACAACAGCATTAGTCTGACCAGTGACGCAGATAACCCCACCCAAAACCAAACCATGCTTTAGAAACAAGCTAGTTTCTAAAATGCAAATATGCATATGCAAGCCGCTGTAGGGGGGAAAAAAGACAATTAGATTTCTGTATCTCCACACGCAGACGTATCATACTAGCAGAGTGATTCACCAAAGTGAAATGTGCAAAAGTAAGGCAGAGTGTCACTAAATACAGAACAAATGGCATAATGTAGAGGTGGAAAAAGGGAGACAGAAAGCATAGAGAAAATGAGGGAATGACTGTGCATCAAATACGATGAAAAAGCTGAAATAAGATACCTGCTTTTGAACAAACTACCCACATACCCATGTTATGACACTACAGAAAAGTTGAAGATATTTAGCTATCTTGTTTTCCATGTTATGGAGAATTATTGTTACTATTGATAGGTCACATATTTAAGCAAAGATGGTGCTGCTGGTATTTTTCAGTCTATACTGCTACATTTCTCCAGGATATGTGCCATGCAAACCATCGGAACATATGGCCTGATGTTTGTATTGCCTTATTCAATTAGGGTGCCCTACTGAGCTATGAAATACAAAACCAAGCTGTAGAAACTAAACAAATTAGCCGAAAATATCTAGTCCCATTAAAAACATGCTATGTTACATTGTTACGACCCATAAGAACCCTCCCCCAGCACAACATAAATATTAGTTATACATATATGAAAGAGGTAGGTGGAAAATAATGATCTATTTACTTCACTCATCAACATTTATTTGATTAAAAGTAATAATTATTTGACTGAAAATAACACCCAAAACGAGAATGTGAATAAAAGAGGTGCCAATGTGGGTACCAGACTGGGTTCTGATATCCGCTTTGCCATTAACTTGCTCCTTAGCTGTTCTGTAGTTCAGTTTCCCCTGTAAAGAGGGATAATAATGCTTGTTTGCCTTTGTAAAGAGCTTTGAGATCTATACATACGTGCTAAATACTATTGTTCTAAAAACAGTTGGGCCTGATTCTGATCTCATGGATGTACACCAGAGCAAGTCAGGAGTAAGGTAAATGGAGCTGCACTAGTGAGATCAGAATCAGGCCAGGTGTGGTTTGGTTTGGGTTTAAACAGGAAAAAAATGGACAATGTATTTATAGTTTTCAAACCCCCTAAATAATAAGCTATTGTTTTAAAGCATTAAGTACTGCAAAATTGAGGTAAGATGGTAGGAGTCCTGTACGTCTGCTGAATGTCCTGTGGTAGCGGCAGTACCTGAGGAAGGAGTATGAGAGCAGGCTCTGGTTTGTATGTGGCCAGTGGTTAATTAGTTTATCACATTTTGGTTAATCTGACCCAGCATTGGAAAGTGATCATCTCTGTCCTTTCAGTGATTTCCCTCTCCCCCAAATCTTATTTTGATGTCTTTCTGTTGTGGTTCTTTTCTATCTGCAGGGAATCTTTCCCTTAGTAGCACTTTCCAAACATAGCTTTCACTGCAGTGGTGTCGAAGTATTGCTATCTGAAAGGTATGCCTATCAAAGGTGAGTCTTTTTTTTTTTTTTTAATAAAGAGATTAATGCAAAAAGGGACTTAATACCTCTCTTTAAATGTCTTATAGGTGGGGCTGGTAGCATGGTATATTATTATGGTTGTCCAACACTTCCCATAATAATATCTTGTTCCAGTTGCTTATAATATTGCCAAACTTTAACTGTTTGGGCTGAAAGTTTCCATGCTGGGTGTCTATTTGAGGCTGAATGTTTGTGGAAAATTTCAGGTAAAATGGTTCAATAGTTTCTGAGAATGAAGCTGGGAATAAGGCATCATTTTGCCCATGTTAAGATCTTTCTTTGAGTGGAAGCTGATGGGAGACCGAGATCAGATGAAGTGCTGATGAGGAGACTGGGAACAAGTGGCATGGGTGGAATGAGATGAGGGGACAGAAGACAGAGATGCTGAGGAGCTAGAATGTGGGGGAAGAAATGGGACTGACTGGGCAAAGAGATCAGGACAAGGAAGTGGGTAGGGAGGAGACACTGAGATTGAGGGAGACTGGAACTGGGAGCCATTGAGGAGGAGGAACGTGGGCCTGGGGGCAACTGGAGGCTATTAGAGGAGACAGATCGGATGAGAAGCCAGGATGGGAGAACTGGGGTGGCTGGGCAAGGAGACTGGGGACAAGAAGATTTGCGGAGGGGGGGGGGGGGGGAATGTCTGCTACTGCTCTCATTTACATGGTTAGCCCAAGTGGCAGAGGCCTGTGCAATGCAGCTAAAGGTTCCAGCCCTGCTGATGATCCATATGGATGTCAATATGATACCACAAGATGGAATTTCTGTTTTTGCTGTTTGCTTTTTTTAAAATCTACAAAACGACACACCCGGACACAATACATTCAAAGAACATAAAAGTTGTAAGTTGAAGCAGTCAACAGTTAGGAAATGCTTAATTAAAATTACCTTTGCAACATTAATTTGTTCCCCTTGTACATTTACAGTCTTTAATTACATGACCACATGCTATTTTCTCCACAGGACCCCTGCTTCATTCACTGCATAGAATGGCCCTGCTCTGGGGATGAATCAGGGCTGTGTTGTGAAGGAGGCTGTTGTCTGTAGGACCCCTGTTTTACATGTTGCAGAAATTGGAAGGTGTGTAGTGACTGGGGCAGGGGACTGCAGGAAGAGAAAGGATGGTCTCATGGTTTAGGTAGTTGAATGCTGCCTTGGAGAATTGGATTCTATACCTGCCTCTGCCACAGAGTACCTATCTAGTCTTGCGTCTGATGAAGTGGGAATTCACCCACAAAAGCTTATGCTCCGATACTTCTGTTAGTCTTAAAGGTGCCACAGGACCCTCTGTTGCTTTTTATCTAGTCAAGTAATTTAAACCAAATTTTTCACAGGTAGTCACTAATTATGTATTCCTTATTTTCTGGGTTCCTGACTAGAGACCATGGGGTATGATTTGCAAAAGTGCTGACCACTCACAACTGCAGCTGAAGTCAATGGAAGCTGTTCTTTGAACACTGTCCATTTCACAAAAGTGCTATATAATGCCAAGTATTCTGAAAAATCAGGTCCTAGAGGTTTCATAGTGGAAACTTTTTACCTTAATCTCTCTCTGCTTCAATTCCCACATCTGTAAAATGGGCTTAATAATATCCCTCACCTCACAGAGATGCTGTGAAAATAAATTCATTAACGTTTGTGAAGTGCTCAGATACAGTAGTGATGGCTGCCACAAAGAAGCCCATGAAAAAAATAATAATTCAGCATTCGGAGCAGGGTTTAAATAGTGTGCAGCATGAGACCACACATTGAACAATGAGGAGAAAACAAAATATCAAATAGCTGCTCATTAAGTGAGCACTGTCCATTCTGTGAACTGAACGAGACAGGGGTCTTGTGGAAAAACCAGTATGTTATCATGTAATTAGAAAATGTATCATAATTAGACGTAGGCAACATTTTTCAGACAAATAGTTTATTCTCTGAAAAAAATGCCATTTGATTTGACCTGAAACTGTTAGCGAATGGGACACAAATTTGCTTAATAGTTACTGCCGACAACAACAACAAAATCAGGCTAGATTAGCAAGGAAGGTTAAAGTGGTGGTGGTTGCCCTCTCTATACATTTTAGCCCAGTGGATGTGGGAGACCCAAGTTGAGTTCCCCCCGTTATGTGAAGTGGAGAAGAATTTTGAACTCGGGTCTCCCTCCTCCCCACATGAGTGTCCTAGCCACTGAGCTATGGATTATTCTAGGCTGGCTCTCTCAATCTCTCTTGTTAAACTATTCCACTTTGTATAAAATACTTGATTAGTCATTGGGCCAGAGCAAAAGAGAGAATGACTCCATAACCTCGTGGCTAGGGTAATCGCCTTGGAGGGGAGAGACCCATGTGCAAGTCTCTGCTCCAGTGAATATTTAATTGTTTATACAGAGTGGAACAACTTCAACAGGAGAGATTGAGAGAACCACCCCCACTCCCAAAGAATAGCCAATAGTCTGGTGGTTTGGGCACTGAGCTGGGGGGAGCCCAAGTTGAAATCCTCATCCACATCAGTTAGAGAGGGGAATTGAACCTGGGTCTCTCACATATTGACTGAGTGCCCTAACCAGAGGGTTAAAAGTTATGAGGGAGTGGGGGCACCACCTCTTTCTCCTCTGAATTTGGCCCTTTAAAAATCCCCAGAAACAAAATGCTTTGGGTTGAATGAAACATTGAACAACGTTTAACCTGAAACAGATATTTTTGAGTTGCTGAAATCTTTTTGAATTTTCTGATTTAGTTTGACACAAACAGATTTTTTTTCTGATATTTCAGAACTGCCAGCAACTTGAAAAATCAGTTATTTACTCAGCTATAATTATAATGCATACACACAAGGGGGCCAAATTAAGGTTGTGCAGACAAACTTAATTCTGGCATTTCCTAACTCTTGAGTGTTTGACTTTGCAACCTTCATAAAGTTCTTTTAATGTAGCTTTTTTGTGTGTAATATATATATGTATATTTATTGATTTTATTTATAACAGTTTCAACAAAACAGTGATATTCTCAGTCAGCAAATATACCACTTACCTTTCTGTAAGAATGAGCATATATATCTTCCAACGAATTGCTGCTGTGGAAAATGGTCTTTACTTCCGTTTCCCTATAATTTAAAAATAAAAAAAGTCCGATTTCAAAACTAAATTTGATTACCTATGGCAAGAGTCACAGCACAATTATCAGTCCTTTATATGAAGGATGGAAAGTAGCTTTGAATAGGTTGTCAATATTCTGGCTTGGAAATTTCAAAATGGTCACATTCTCCCTCTAAACCTATTGTAAACGGCTGACAGTTAGCATCAGTTGCCACAAAGGGAAATTAAGTTAATTTTCCCTCCTGGCTTTTTTATTCACCAGACAGGCTGGAATTGTTTAAAGTCTGCTGTCTGTTGTTGTTTAAACAAGAGTCTAAGTAAACTGAAATGGGCAGAAGGTTTTATCCAGGAGACCTGAGGAGCAATGGGCTAAAATATAGGGAAGATGTATTGAGGAGAACTAGGGCCTCCAAACTGAAGGCCAGATCAGCTCTTGTGTGGGAATATCTACTGTAAGATACTGGAAACCCTGTGAAGTGTCCCTTGTAGGGTGTCCCTAGCATTGTTCCTTCCAAGCATAATGTTGAGCCCCCCAAAACTAGGGTTACCATACGTCCGGATTTTCCCGGATATGTCTGGCTTTTTGGG
>NW_020664417.1:15682979-15718110 GCF_002925995.2 Terrapene triunguis | reverse complement strand
GCCTCCTCCCCCCACCCCCCCCAGCTTACCTGCTTCCTGCTTCCCGCGAATCAAATGTTCGCGGGAAGCAGGGGAGGGGGCGGAGTTGGGGCGGGGACTTTGGGGAAGGGGCGGAGTTGGGGCGGGGGCATGGGCGGGGCCGGGGCCCCGTGGAGTGTCCTCCTTTAGGAGGCTCCAAATATGGTAACCCTACCCAAAACCAGAAGATCCCCTGAGCTCAGAGTGCATCTTGACAGGGGCTTAGGCCACATGGATGCCTGTGTACTGTTTTTCTTCTCTCCTGGCTTTCTGTTAGCCCTTTCCAGGGGCATCTCCCCAAGCTGGTGGCCTCAGAGCCAGAATCTCACCAGAAGGATGGGGTTCAGAACAGAGTTGTAGGGAAGCACTGCATTAACACCGCTTAACTTTGATGGGATAGTGGGAAGAAAATGCCCAGTCTAGGTCCACTCCCACCTTATCTCACTGCTCCACATCCCTGTAGAGACCCTGTCTAGGGGCTTCCGTGCAACTTGGGTAAAGGAGTCAGAACACCACAGAATGGTACTGTTCACTTTCCTGGGCCCCAGCAGGAATCCACTGTATTTTTGACCTCTATGCCTCCATGGTATTTGTCTCCATGTCCTGTGCAGTCCTACAGTTTATATAATTTATGAGGCCTTGTGTTAATATTATGCTAGGTATAGAGTTAGAGGTAGCTTTTGAATTTGGGCTATGGGGATTGAAAGGAAAATTTCAACTTGATACATTTTCCCATAAGGCTTTGGGCCTGGGCCTCTGGTGCTGCACTATTGACACTTCATAGGTGAGGAGAAGTTGGTCACTTGCTATACCTTTTTAGAGACTGGTGGTTACTATTAATGGATACCTGACTACCTGAACTGCTTTCTGAAGCTCATTCAGAAATTCCCACTCCAACAGCACATGAAAAGTCTTGCTATAAAAGGTCTAATTATTTGTTTGCTCTGGTTAGAAGAACTACCATGTGTGATGTAGTACTGTCTGAAATGGCATTCGGTGTCTTGTGGCTGCTACTCTTGTGTTAATAAAATCTGGGTTTAAAAATGGTCATACAAAAGGAAATTAAGAATTAATCTCTCATCTGCAAATATCTGGTAGGCTACTGTTAGCCTCTCATTGGAAAAAGAAAAATAGTCCCAACTGTAGAGGAACGGCTCAAATAATATGGGAGGTTGTTATGGAAAAATTAATGCACCAATTACATATCCAGCAAAATAGACAGAGGACAAATGGATACTTAGATATTTGGTTACAATTTATTCAGTACTCAGATGAAGTACATTCACCGACACACACACACAAAAAACAACCTCCAGCATGTGACCAATTTTTTGAATATTAACATTTGATAGACATGCCTCATCTGTTAAATATGCGTAATCAGAGATTTCACTCAGTTTAATAAAATCACTAAAAATGACATGTCATAGGTGTTGTAATGATATCTCTATTTCTGCATAATGTCTCTTTAAACAAAAGCTCATAGTTGTAATAATTGTTGTTTTTTGTTTCTGATATTAACCTGGCAAGGATTTGTAAACCTATTAAACTTTCTAAATAAATAAATAAATATTTTTTTTTAAAAACTATCCAATCTGCCTGAAACAGTTTCTCATGCAGTAAAGAATCATAGTAGTTGTTTTTTAGTTTTGTTTTTAAATCCAGGGAAACCTTTTTGCTCATTGATGTCCTCACTTCTGGCTTTAGATCGTTTTCTCTTCGATTGCTACTTGAAATAAGTAAGTAATAAAGAAATAAATAGTTGGAATTTTCAGCTCTAGCTCTAATCCCCAAAAAGACAAGAAAATGAAAAATAGTCTTCTCTAAAGCTTCACATCAACAGTGTTTAAATAGCTGTTTCCCCCTCTACTATCAGGTCTTCTAATGTTGCAAATAAAAGCTCATCTTTTAAAATGTCTGTTTTATTTTGACTTTTTCTAACGTGTCTGAGTTACTCTCATGGACTTTTGCCTTGAGTACAGTAATAAATCTGAACAATCTTTTAATTTTGTTGACCAAATGTAAGGAGCCACAACCCAAGTAGTCTTGCCAGATTTCACGTACATATTTATGACTATGTAATATTTATATTAGCTTTCAGAGGTCCCACCCAAGATTAGGGTCCTGTGCTGCTAGGCACTGTACAAACACATCTGAAGACACTGTCCCTGCCATGGAGAGCCAGGTGGTGGAAACCTTTTAAGAGCACCTGATCTTGCTGAATGTCTCCTTTCTTGAGTTGAATATCTCATGAGATCTGCTGTTCTTATGAGACTTCTGCTTTGGACCATATAGGAACAAATCTAGATAATACTCCCTTTAGTTTTGGACCTTTCCTTGAAACAAACAACATAGGGTTGGATTTAAATCTGAGGATTTTAATCTGAGACTTCCACAGAAAAAACATTTGGAGATTGGATTTGAAGTTCCAGTTGTGGCCTCTCTCTAGTCAGAATAGAGCCACTAGCTCTATTCTGTTTTGTATTCCTTCCCCTTATTCCTCTAGGACTCGATTCAGCGAAGTACTTAAGTACATGCCTAACTTGAAGCATGTGAGTAGTCCCATTGCAGAACCTCTATTGAATTGGGACATTAGGTCGTAATGTTGAGCTAAACAAATGGAAAAACTCAGAAAACTCTTAGGCTCCAATTCTGCAAAGAGATGCATACAGGCAGACCCATATGCCTATGCCAAGCCCTACCGAAGTCAATCAGTGGGGTTCTCTGAAGGTGCAGGGATAAACCAGATCAGGGCCTCAGTTATGTACAGTAGGGACAATATGGACCTTCAAGACCTGGCATTGCTTTGACTGCTCTAGTATGAGTCTTAATGGGTAGACAGACATGCCAGTAATTGCCTAAAAGCATTACTATTTACATCAAATTATAAGAATTGCTAGATTTTAGATTATCATGCTAAAGCTTTTAATTTTATGATGGTTAAGCTAACTATCTCTGGTTTCTCTGTTGCCCGTTTTTTCACTTTCTTGTTCTCCTTTTCAGCTACTTCAGGCTTTTTCCATAAACGCTTTAGAGCAATTTCTTTTGCACCATACTTAGTTCATCACTTCCAGAACTCCTACAGCTTTTGATGTTCTGGAAGCCAGAACTCATTTCTAGCCCAGCTGTCTTGTGAATTTCAGCCATGTTGCTAAACTGTAGTTGTGTTTCACAAATACTTTTCTGAAGTATTTTTTTTAATCCATCCCCAACTTTATGGTGGCATTTCCCCTGCACTCCAGTGGATATTATTGTTCCTTTTCGCTAGAGCTGTATTTAAGGAACATACAGTAAAATAGTTTTCAGCAATAACTGAGATAACTCTGATCTGTTCAGTTAAACAGAGCAGAAGCCAAATTATGTTTCTGGAGGAATCTTTACAGAACATTTCTCTGTGTGTAGTAAAGCTTTTTTTCACATTTCCCAAATGTCTCTGTTAACAGGTTTTTGGAGTTATATTCAGTGATTGCATTGAGTTGTTGATACCACTTTAGCCTTCCAGCAGAGGAGCCCTTACTATGTCATCCATCGATTTAGACATAAGCCATTTAATTACTGCAGAATCCTTCAGAAAGGTTTCTATCCAAGCAACCATACTGAAGATTAATCGGCAGCCTGCTCTCGGTTGAAACTTGCAGCCATAACAATTGCAGGTCCCAACCCGATTGGGAGCACCAAGCACTAAACTGTGGTCTCTTGAGTACAGTGTGATGCACATGTTATCTGCATGATGGTATGTTTAATGTTGTCCAACTACTGGGCAGACAGCTCAGCAGGCAAAAGAGTTGTTTCAATGTGTTTGCACAACACATTTTTCATGTTATTTATGAAGCTCCTCCTCCTAATATGACTAGATAGATTATCTGTAAGGATGTAATTGTTCTAAAGCCATTATTGATTAAATGCTGAGATGAATTATTTTTTCAGAAACTGCCATTGGAACAAGCTTAGGCTGTACTTGCTGTCAGCCTAGCAGTGATGTTTTTGTGTCTTCCTCTAAATTCCTCTCCCAGCTGGGTTCTTTCATATTTCAGCATTAAAATAGATTCTTCCTAATTAGACAGATCTCTGTCATGATAATCATCTTGAGAATTTAGGTGGTATTTTCATATCATATATCTTTTTGCAAATCAGGCATGTACTTTATAATTTTTCAAAATTGTAACTCACTGAATAGCTCCTTTAACAGGCAATTGTCTCCCATAACTAGTAATTAGTGTCCTGTCAGTTGATATCAGAAGGCATTAGTGTTCAACTGCTGACATCAGCAAATTCATCATATTGCTTATAATTGTGATATATATTTCTTTGAACTATCCAGTTATTAAGAAGGCTTTCTAAAGATGATAATATTTGCATGAAAGTGTATAAAGCAGATTTTAAAACCACACAAGCTAAATTACTACATACAAAGTAAGTCCACAGTCATAGACTTAGTTCTGGCACACACATCTATCATAAATCCATAAACAAGTCTGTGCTCCTTTCTGATTAGAGAATGGAGTTGTTTGGTCAAGGTTATGGAGAACATCTGTTTTAATGACAGCAGTTAGTACTAGAGCAGCACTCTGAGACCTCTCAGGTTTTGTGCTGTCAGGGCGAAATCCTGAAGTTTTTTCAGTATTTATTCACTCATATGCATTAGCTTACCAGCAGTTTTGCCTTGTGTAAAAATTTAGTTTAAAAACTTCAGGACTTTGTCCTGAGTTTTTATAGAAGTTAGTATTCATCTTTATAAATATCCTTTGATTAAAAATTACACAAGAAATAAATACTGAAATCTAATCCCTAACAAAAACACCAGCTGAAAATAGTTTGTTTTTGAAATCTGGCCACTGAATTACCACAGTTATAAAATAGGACAGTATTTAGGTAGCAGTTTTCAGTTATTTTCTGATGGAACTTAGATTCAACTGACTATATTAAAATATGAGGATAATGCTGTATTTTCTTATAAATAGGTATAATGCAGAAAAATATAAGCACATCAACTGTTAGTGCTGAAATGAGTGAGGAAATATAGTGATATACATTTACTCAGCTCCAGTTTAACCTCTCCCAAATAAAAAAAATCTCTTTGGAGCATCCACTATTTTGATTATATTCAGCTGTTTTGCACTAAACTAATGATTGATATACCTGCAAAACTTTTAACACTGAAAGCCAGTTAGCATAAACTAGATCTCAAATGATGCTACTCAACTTATCAGCCTTCAGGCTATGCAGCCTATCAGGACCAAGATACAAGAGCTGAAAAATTCAAAAACTTCCTAACAGCAAATATGCTAGAGTCTAATTCTATAACAGTTCAACATAGACTTTAAAAAGAATGTGTTCACTACCAAAAGATGTATATTAAAAGATGAAATATATTAATGTTCTGCATAGTTTTAAAGTGGCTATTTAAAGAAGAAAGAAGAAATCCTCTACAAAGTACACCAAAAAAGGTGCTCTATAAGAAACACTCACCTTAGGGCCCCACTCCAGCAATGAGTGCTGCCTCCATGGGGCTTCAGTGACTTAATTTGGAGCTCTGCCTAGGTGCAGGGATCTGACTTTGTGGAGCTTATTATGGGATCAGGATCTAAATTAGTAAATAAAAAAACAAGCACATTGTTTTTCTTTTTTCATTATGTATCTGTCTCAGTTTTATGTAGCACCTAGCATCGTAGTACATAAGCACTGAAATTAAATAAAATAATAATTCACCAAGTCAAATAAAATTTCTCACCTTTAAATTACTTAAAGATGGAGAACTACTGTATTATTAAGAAGGTGTGTTACACATTATACATACTGGACCACATCCAGTCTGGACCCATTCAAGTCAATGACGTTGCAGTTGCTTAGACCAGTTCTGAATTTGGCCTGCTGCATCAAAGGCAAAGCAATATATACATTTTTCTTTTCTGTTTTTTATTATTTTAAATTTGTATAACATCGATAATTCCCCACCCTCCCTCCCAGTTTCCATTCAGCTCTATTTTTTTTTTTTTTTTGAATGAACTATATACCCTTTGGAAGTAAATAGCAGCAGTTTAGGCCAGAAAACGGTGTAGCTTTGTGGTAGTCAGTGTGTTACCAGCATTCTTCTTGGCCTGATCTAAGGCCCACTGAAGTCAACGGGGGGAGTTTTTTAATTAACTTCAATGACCTTTGGATCAGGCCCCTTTTCAGTAGCTCTTTCAATAAGCAGGCCCGTCAGCTGTAGGGGATGCTACAGAGAAGTTCCTGAAGCACTATTCAGAAGCTAAGCAGGGCCCTCTCCTTTCCTGGTCCTTGGCCTGCTAGGCTGCCATTGTACTACAAAACTTCTTAACTTCTTCACAAATGTATTTTTCAGGAACTTTTCTTCAATTCTTTTCTATCTTTTAATATTGTTGTAAGACACAATCCACATTTATGGCATCGTATAAATAATATCTGTATATGCTTGCAAGTATATTGTGTTCCTGTGAGGCTAATGGGAGAGAAATACTAATAAAGACCTCCATAACAGAGCTTCCTCTCTACTGTTATACAACGTTTCCAAATGGATAGAGGAAGTGCTGTTTGTAAATGGGAAGGGAATTCAACTTCTCACCTGACTTCTTGGTCTCTTCAGAGCAAAGAGATACAACCGATTACATGCTCTAGAGCAGTAACTCCTGATCATGGAGAGTAGTAAATAGTTTCAGCCTGATTCTCAAGTTATTTCCGGAGCTGAAGTTTTAATATGGGGAAAAAACTATGCTCATTTACCCCATAGCCCTATATACTCTGCAAGAAGGGAATAATTACTGCAGTAATTTTGTATTTTATTTGTCCGCCATGAAATACTCTTATACCATCTTAATAATATGTTGCAATTACAGAGAACAGTAAGTATTCAAAAGGCAAATTTCATATTGCAGAAGTGCTTAATAAAGAAAGAAAGAAAGAAAGAAAGAAAGAAAACTCCTCCTGATACTGGGTTAGAAATAGTATCCTATGCTAATCTGCAGAAAGGCCAGAAATGAAGATGGTTTAAATCAGATCTCATGACTAATACATGAAATCCAAATTTTCTTTAATTCCAGCTACATTTTAGAAAATTTGAGCATTTTTTTACCCTAAATAAATTATTCTGTATTGGTTTTGAAAAATATGGAATCAGAAGGACATTAATTAGTATTATGGTTCCATTTAAAGCATGGCTTGTGCTGCTAGCTAATCATAAAATAGGATATTTAGCTAAAATATTTCATTTAATACTATTGTGTCTGTGAAATGGTTTAAAACCAGGTTCCTGGGATGTTATTTTTGATCTGTTAATCATCAGTGCTGAATATGGAGGCACCCACTGTTCGCTTGGAAAAATGTTTCTGCTCAAGGTGTCATGTTTCTTTCCTTGTTTTAAAATAGAAAGTTCAGATCTCTTTATTGGAGGGTCAGCATTCCTCGTTTTAATTGCATTCATTGTTCAGCAATTTGAACATGAGAGGAACATAAATCACAAACAATTTTTGAAATGTTTACTACCTGTTTTGTATTGTGTTTGTCCACTACAGACTGTGCAGAGTTGTGTATTTCCTCCAGTTCTAGTCCATGAAATCTGCAATCTTTCTGCTTGAGTTATTTGCTGTTAATTACTTCTGCTGCCAATAGGCTTTAAGGTCCACAACATTTTATTAACGTGTTATCATTCTAACCTAATAGCCTGTGTATTTAATCTTGAATATTTCTGGGGCAAATATACCTGGGCTTTAAGAATAAATAATTTTCTTCTAGTTGCCTTCATTTGTATCGCCCATTAGCTCAGTGCAGGTTATCTTGTATATCTTCCAGGGAGGGGACAGAGTTTCATTAAGTGTCCATTCCCCCTGCCTATTTGTTAAAGGGGGGGAAGTGGATGGGGTGTATGTGAAGAGAGGACTTTGTTGCTTGGATCGTTTTAGAAACAGTCGCTTATTTACCTTTTCCTTTCCACATGGATGGGGATGATAGACAACGGCTGTGAAGCTCCAGTGTTTCTGCGTGGCCATGCACAAGTTCTGCAATATAATGCATAAATGTATAACAACTTGGGCTTGCTTGAGACAGTAGGTCGCACTGAATAAGGGAATCAAGCACAAAGGCACATTCTCACACAGAGGTCAGAAGTTGATTGAGGTCCGTGCAATCCCCCTCCCCTCCCATATCTTTCTTGTTTCTGCCAGCCGTGGTTTCTAGTCTAGTGCAAGGTAATAAGTACTAAACGTGGGGGGAATTAGATGGGGGATTGCCATGTCCGCTCCTGCTGGGTTTGAGTCCGCGCCGGGTTTTGCACCTTGTCCCCGGGTCTGCCTCACGGCCTGGAGGAGCTGCTGCTGTGTTTACTGAGAGCTCTTGTCCTGATATCACTCCGCTGGCATGGAGGAGGAGGAGGTGGAGGAGGAGAGCACTTGATCATTGTGATGGTGGCAGCAGGAGCAGCAGCAAGCAAAGCAAAGCATTAGGCTGTATCAGCTCGACGATTGCAAAGACTTCAGCGATCCACTTTTTCAGATCGCCCGGATTGTTCATGTGTTTACTTCCCCCACCCTGAGGATTTGCTATTTAGGTTCCTCTTGAAATGCAACTGAGCAGCCAAAGTACTCAGAACACGGTGCGGCATAAACACCAAAACTTTTTTCTGGAAGGAAAATACAATAAGAAAGCAGCTTTGCTTGTCTTTTGATGGTGTGGAGTGTGAGTGCGTGTGTTGTGTGTGACCAGCGTATGCCTTTGCTGGATGTGTGTATGTGTTTGTGTGTGCATGCATGTGGAAGGGTGCGTGTGTTTCTCTCTATATTTATACATGGGGAGAAAAGTCTTTGGCAAAATCTCCGGAAAACTCCTGGAATTTATTTTGAAATAATGGATTATAAAAAAGAAAAGGGAGGGCAGGAACTGATCTGAGCTCTCTTGGAGTTTGCAACCCGAATTGCTGCTGCTCACTTTGTTGTGATTCTTTTTACGGTTGTGTATCTGGTGATGATAACCTTTTAGCACTTTTTTTCTTTTGCTCTTTTATATAAATACTGGAGATTTTCGTAGAGGATCGGCTGGGGGAAGAGAAAAACATTCACCTGGGATCGCTCTTTCCCTTCTACTTGTTGGTGTTTCCCCCCATGGTTCACTAAAAAGTATCACCTCAGGACCCCAGAGGAGGCTGCGTGTGTGTGTGTGAGTGAAGGGGAGGATAAAAAGTTCTTCCAAAATAGTGTGCCCGGGGAAGAGGATGGGGGATTTTGCAGCCCCCGCTGCCGCCGCGAATGGCAGCAGTATTTGCATCAACAATAACCTGAACAGCGGCCTCAGCGGGGCTGGTGGTGCCGGTATCGGGGTTAATAACACTCCCCACGGTCCTCCTGCTGCTGCTCCCAGTAACAATAATACTAATAGCGGCGGCGGCGGCATTCCCAAGCACAGCACCGTGGTGGAGAGGCTAAGGCAGCGCATCGAGGGCTGCAGGAGGCACCATATCAACTGCGAGAGCAGGTACCAGCAAGCCCAGGCGGAGCAGCTGGAGCTGGAACGCAGAGACACGGTGAGCCTCTACCAGAGGACCCTGGAGCAAAGGGCCAAGAAATCGGGCACCGGCGGCGGGAGTAGCAAACAGCAGCATCAGAGCAAACAGCAGCAAGATGCCGAGTCTGCCACGGCCGAGCAGAGGAACCACACTCTGATCATGGTAAGGGACGGGGATGGGGCTGTCGCTGTCCGCTTGGAGTTATTGACTTGGCTGAACGGGAGCGATGACTTTGGGGGGGATGGAGAGGGGCTTGGCTAAAGCAAAGAGGGGAGAGTAAACTTTACTCCTATTCAGTGGGGTACAGGACACGCGTTCTTCGCAGATTGCAAGTCGGAGAAATATAGGGTCTGGTAAGAGCTGGCTGAGATTCTTAAGACTGTAAAAATAAGTGTGTGTGTGTGGGGGGGACTTTCCCATGATAGCTGAGACCATGATTCGCTTTCAGAAGAAAAATATTTCTGAAATAACACTGCTCCACCCCCCGCCCCCAAAACCCACCCAGGTTATTAGATCCACTACGGGAAGGGGGAATTGACATAGCTGTTCCCTGCAGGAAGAATTAGCCCAGAAGAAGAGAAGGGAAAGAGTATGGAGCAGCCCCTGGGGTTTTACAGAGTCTTAAGAGTTTTGTGAATCAGCTTTGAAATGGGAGCGAAAACGTGTGTGTGTGTGTGTGTGTATGCTGGCTGCCTGTTTAAATCCAGCAGAAGGGGAAGGTAAGAGAGGGCTTTCCCAGGCTGGAGTGACAGCAGGAAGAAAAGTTGGCAGGTTTCTCGCCCCAGCTGCCAGACAGGGTGCAGGAGCCCAGGTCCCTTCAGCAGCAGCCGCCACTCAGCTGAATATCTTGCTAAAGTTTCCTTGTGTTTAAGAGGCTTAGCGAACAGCGAAGGGGGCGGGCGCTGAGCTGCCAGGAGTGTAACTACAAGCAGGAAGTGGAGTTTCCCACTCCCAGCCTGCCCTGGTGAGGAGTGATAACAGGGGTGCTGGGGAGCCTGGGACCTGGTCTCAGGCTGAGCGAGAGCAGGGCTTTGCTACGAGTCCCCCCGTGTGCCCCGGCCGGCGGGTGACAATCAGCACTTTCAATGAGCAGCTGAGCGTGAATCTGCTCTGCCGGGCGCAGCCCGCGCGGGCTGGGGACGGTGCGGGGAGACGCGCCCGCGTTAGACATTAGGCAGCGGGCGGCTGCTCCTCGCATGGCGCTGGCCGGCTGTCGCCTCTCTCCGGAGCTGCAGGGAGACCGGCGGAGGGAGCCGCGATCACGCTGTGCGGTTTACAAGCCGCGCACGTCCCGCCCCTGCCCTGGGAGGCTCCGGCGGGCGGCGCAGCGAGGGGCCGCCGCTGCCCTCCCTGCGGGCGGCTGTGGTAGTGACAAAGCGGGGGCAGGGCGGGGCCGCCGCGCTCCCCGGCGCCCCACACGTGAAGAGGGACCATTTGTTTATCTTGGGCTGTACCGAGCCCGCCCCCCGAGCCCGTGCCACCCCGCGGGCAGCCCCTTCCCGCCTCCCCCGCTGCCCAGCCCGCCCGCTCCCTCCCTCCCAGCGACCGAGACGCTTTGTCCGCCCCATGGCCCGCTGGATAAGCAGCCGGAAAACTAGGAGGTGGAGGAATTAACCCCGTCCGACATGACCAAAGAGCCCCCCCGCCGCCGCGTGTCCGAGGGAAGCGCTCCCCAGGCAGCCCTGCGGGCCTGGCTCGCGTGCGGGGGGTGAGCCTGGGAGACAGACACACACATCCGCTGTCTCCCCACGGCAGAGAGAGAGCCCCCCCCCCCCCCCCCCCCCCCCCCCCCCCCCCCCCACCTGGGGGAGCACGTACAGGGGCCAGCCGGGAAGATCCGGAGAGCGACACAGGGAGAGGGAGAGGCTCGTGCTTTGCAAACAGGAAGCTGAAAAGCCTCACGGACTCAGCGTAGCTTTCCTGATACCACCAGAAAGACACAACCACGTCTCTGTGAACCCCCCCCCCCTTCCTCCGGGTCTCCTCCTTGCCACAGCATTCAGGCTCTTAAACACTCAGCTAATTCGATTTCCCCTCTGCTCAGCTGTGGAGTTTACGTTGTTTCTAGTAAAAGAGTCTCCCTAGATCCTGGGGTTTGGTTTGTCCTTCGCAAAACACACTCTCCATTTTGCTGGTCGACAGGCCGTGGAAGGGGTATTAACCTTAGAGGGCAGGAGTCTTTCTGGGGGTTCCTGACTCCAGAAAACTATAATGTAGTTGGTTGGTTGTGCAAACGTGATCAAAATTAGTGTCTGACTTCTCTTGACGGGGTTCTTAGGCACCTAGGTTGTAACGACTCCCTTCCCAAAACGACACGAAAGCACCAAACCCTTGGGTTTTCATTTATGCCTACTTGGTTTTGCATGGAATATATAGGACAGAAATAAAAAAGGGTGTTTTGATAATTGTGAAAGTCGTGACACAAGCCAAGCAACTCTGTTGCAGCCCACACTCTCAACAACTTGCTTCATGTTGAAAAACTTAAAAAGAAACAGTTGTTTAATGTAATGATGGAGTTAGCCATAAAATCCATTGTTAAAATAAAGCTGTGTTTTTCTGTTATAGCATATAATTTAAATGTTTTTTGTGTGCAATAGCCTTCAAATTTATCTTTTTAAAATAAAAATGAACATATTAGCTAAAAATAGACCTATTCTCATCAAGTTAAACATTTGTAAAGAATTGTTATGGCAAAGAGTAGGGACAAATTCTGCTTTGTTTCACTCACAGAATATTACTGGTGAGTTTTGCCCAAAGACTGAAAATAAGCTGTGGTCTGTAGTATGTGTAATATGCACTTAAAGAGTTAGATTTTCTATCTGATAAATTGTTCCTTTCAAAGCTACTTTTCAAACTTTAAAATCTTTCTTTAGAGATGTGTGTGTATGTGTGTTTTAGTTGTGCAGAAAATAGTTAATACTATCAAATAATCACTTGCCAAGTTTGTTTCATATATCTTGTCATATTTTTAGTTACAAAAACTACACAAACTTGTTTAGGGTTTGTTTTTGGCATGTGAAAATAGGTAAACTGTTGTTGTTGTTTTTTCTTGAAATGTGTTAAATTCCAAATGAGAGTAAGGGAGTAAGTTTTAAATCTTTTAAAAATAGGAGTTTACAGCAGAAACACTGGCATAATCTCGCATCTCACCTAATATTTTACAGTGTAGCACTGTCTTTACACAGCCATTATTCAGTTCAGCCCTCAGATTAGGCTGCAGATTTTGAAAGTGATGCAGTCATTAGAGAAATGAATAACTAGGATCAAGTAATAAACAAATGCAAGAGGGAACATTACTTCTGTCTTGTTTCTATTATTGTTTTTTTGTTCTGCAGGTCAATTAAAAAATCTCTCTCTCTTATCAAGTGAAGGAGACAGTCAAAGGAGAACTAGTATCTTTCAGCGTGTTTCCCTCCTCTTCTTTCTTTTCAAGTTCACAGACATTGCGGGGAGGGAGAAAGAGAGATTGTGTTGGTTTAAGACTGTTGGGAGGTAGCCTGGGACCCTTGAAACCCTCCCACCAGGTGGTGCTGACACATACTGCTGATCTGCCCTTCAGCTAGCTTGGGAGCAAATATCAAGGTTTTAAAAGGATTGTTGCCATTTAAAGACGTGCACCCTGATTTTATTCTTCTGAGGGGAATAAGAATCATCAAACATTTAAGATGCTTCTCATCCCCAGCCCCACAATTTACACCAAAACACCCTATTCCTAAACTCACTGGAGGAATTATGCAATTTCCACTGTTCAGAGATTTTGTGTCCACTGAAGAGCAGCTATCATTGAGTGGCTATTTTAAAATAGTAACAAGGAACAGAGAACTATAGAAGTGACCATACTGGATTAGATCAGTGGTCTAATCTAGATTAGTATCCTGTCAGCAATAGCAGCCAGTCCCTGATGCTTTTGAGGAGGTGTGCAAAAGGGGAGGAATAAATGTGTTCCAGGGCAAATCTCTTACTCCCAAATATTGTAGCTCAGTGGTCGGCAACCTTTCAGAAGTGGTGTGCCGAGTCTTCATTTATTCACTCTAATTTAAGGTTTCGCGTGCCAGTAATACATTTTATCATTTTTAGAAGGTCTCTTTCTATAAGTCTATAATATATAACTAAACTATTGTTGTATGTAAAGTGAATAAGGTTTTTAAAATGTTTAAGAAGCTTCATTTAAAATTAAATTAAAATGCAGAGCCCCCTGGACCGGTGGCCAGGACCCGGGCAGTGTGAGTGCCACTGAAAAATCAGCTCACGTGCCGCCTTTGGCATGCGTGCCATAGGTTGCCTACCCCTGCTGTAGCTAGAAGTTATCTTACGCCCTGAAACACGAGGAGTTTATGAAAAGAAAATAGTTATGGTAACTGGGAGGGAGCAGAGGTATACAGTTTTCACTTGATGAAATTTGGCTACGAAGTCTCTTAAGTCTTATTGACAACTTTGTTTTTTAAATGTACTTCATTTGGGTAGAGCAGTATATAGATGTGAAATTCAGACACCGTATATAGGCATTAAATAGATAATGAAAAATCTGGACCCCCACAAAATTTTAAATTATTTGTAAATGGATGAAAGTACTTTTTCTTTTTCCCAATTCAACCTGGCTAAGGCCAAAGTTGTTTGCTTCTAAGCTGGATTATTTGAATGCTGTTCTAGTTAGCTTTTCAAAGACAATACGGGGGGAAATTGCAACCCATCCAAAACTCTGCTGCTCATCTTCAGACTGGTTCCAGGAAACATCAACACATTATTCCAGTTTTTTGGTTCTTTGTGAGCTAATCTGCCTTCCCATTTCCCACTGCATTGACTGCAAGATTCTTCTGGCTCTTCATCCATGTTATTTAGTGACCTTTGTTCATTGTTACAAACCATCTTGAAATCTCTACCAAGTTAAAACACCTCTATATCTGATCCCATTGTACTGCTGTTCTTGCACGATGGGTTTATAATTTGTTGTCCATTGAAATGCCACTCCCATAACTATCACATTGACTTTCTTATACTCATTTATTAGAATCTTAACTTTACACTGGGGTTTAAGTGTGTTGAGGTTTACTTTGTCCTAGTTTTAAAGTCCTTCAAGACCTTTTTTATATAAGCTGTATATATCTAACATTATTGATTCATTATTATCATATTGACAAGTTCCTATCCCGAAGACTGACATCTAAGAATCAAAGAAGATGCAGAGCTAGAATTAAACATAACACAAAATGTTATTCAGATCATAGAAGTTAGTGACAGAAGTCAAATGACCCATTAGATCATCTTTTTATTTCCCTGCCAAGACAGACTATGCCAGGTCCAGAGTTAGTTTAGAGCTAGTGAAAACATGATTTATAAATACAATATCTTCCAATACTGTTTTTCACATTCCCTCGGACAGTGCATTGCTAAAAGAAGTTAAAAATCTTGTCACTCTTACACCTGGGGTATGGGAGGCTCACTGTTTCAGCTGACATAGCATAGGAGCAAAATGGTAGGCACAAAAACATAAGCAGCAGGTTAATTGTTGAAGGGGGTCTCTGCCTATTTTGGAAATATTCCATCACTAACGAGGAGAATTTTTCCAAGAGGACTTTTCCCCTTGTTGAATTGGTATTTGAAAATCAGGACTTCCTTGTTTATCTTTGTGATGTTTCTGTAGATATCAGTGTTAGTAGAGTGGATAACTGTTAAACATTGCAAATGATTGCTTTCAATACTTGTAGGCAAGTTTGTTTTTTAAACATATATTTGTTACATTAAACATTTGTGTGTGGGCATGTACACACACACCTCCTCTTTGAATCTTGATTTTCCCCCCCTTCATGTTGTAATATAATTTATTAAACTTGCTTCAGAGTACCAGCTATATGCAATTTACACTACAGGAATTGTACATTTCTCTACCATCACACATGAAAATGAAGAGCAGACATTTTCCACAGAAAGTCAAATGCTGCAGTCTTTTCTCAGGCCTTACGCAGTGATGACTAACTAGGAACTTCAAGATTAAGTCAATGCTAGACATAATGAGCCGTATTTGCTCTCACTTGTGCTGGGGTAATTCAGAAGTAAGGTCTGGTCTACACTAAAAAGTCAGGTCAACCCAGATATGTCGATCAGGGTTGTGCAAAATCCACATAGTTAAGCCAACCTAACCTCCAGTGCAGACAGTGCTCGGTCAATGGTAGAATTCTTCCATCAACCTAGCCACTGCCTCTTGGGGAGATGGATTAACTACAGTAATAGGGGAACCCCTCTCATCGGCATAGGTAGTGTCTACACTGAAGCAGTATAGTGGTGCAGCTGTGCCACTGTAGCGTTTCAAGTGTATACAAGCCCTAACTCTACTGAAGTCAGTGAAATTACACTGGTAAAACTGGTATGAGACCAGAATCAGGCTCAGGGTCAGCAGTGCTCCTTCATTTAATTTGCAACAGGGAAAGAGTGATTGTACTATTGAAGTAGAACTCATTTTGCTATTTCTCAAAGGGTGGATTTTAATTTCTTTCTCTAGCGGCTCCTCTGTCAGAACCAGGGTTATCCTACCCCTCCCAGT
The DNA here is from genome assembly GCF_002925995.2 of Terrapene triunguis. Taxonomy (NCBI): domain Eukaryota; kingdom Metazoa; phylum Chordata; order Testudines; family Emydidae; genus Terrapene; species Terrapene triunguis. Next base: position 15,702,043 of record NW_020664417.1, on the reverse strand, counting down.
TTTTCTTTTTCATCTCATACCCCCTTACACTTGTAGCCCCTGTGTGATCATCACCGTTTGGGGCAGGAGGACTGGACAGGATCTCCTGTTGCAGCTAGTCGGCACATAACAGCTGGACAGGATGGCTGTTTGGAGTGATGCTGGGCAGTGCCTCAAGTCTCCTAGTCGCTTGTGGCCTGTCCACACTATGATAGAAGAGGTGTTTTTAAAATGTATTAGCTAACATGTTTTAACTCACGTGTTTATAAATCCTAGTGTAGACAAGGCAAGTTGTATTTTAACGTGTTAGCTGGTCATGATGAACCCTAGGCTTCAACTTGATTAGCTAGCGCATTTTAAAAGTATTGTATGCATGAGAGTTTTATGCTTTGTCTAGACTAAGAAGAGTGTCTGAGCTCGTGCTGAGGCCACAATTGAACATACTAAAATTTAGCTAAAGGTGTTACTTTTTATCTGTGCTTGGAAAATTGGTCAGATTTGGGTTGCACTTAGCTACCTTGTGTTATGCTAAGCCTGATCTAAATTTAACCTTTACCTTAGTACAGACAAGGCCCCAGAACACATTAGTTACAACGTGTCAGCTGACAACACACCTTTTGTCCTAGTCAAGTAAAACCCTACATTTTACTATGTTGCAGTTTACAGAGTGTGCACATGCCTTTCCATTCTTTCACATAGACACTGGGATTATAGGAGGGTCTTTAAAAGTCATTGAAGATGTCATAGTTTACTTCTTTGACAGTTCATAAGATATCAGCTGCTGAAATCTTGTCCTAATTGACATGGCGGGAGAGACACAAGATGATAATACTATATCAAATTATTTTGATGTCTGATATTTTATGATCTAGGCCCATTTTTGGTGAACCACCACAAATACTATCAGGACCAGTACACTTCTCTAAACATTGGTCCTGAAAGAAAAAATGGATCCTTGTGGCTCTGTCACTAACTCCCTGTGTTACATTGGGCCAGTCAGATACACTCTGGTGAATAGTGAGGCACCCATGGCCATTATTTTGGTTAAGGATTAATGATTGTTTTCATTTCATTTTCTGTTTGGTTGTGTGTCTGTGTATGTACAGTTCTTTAAAGATGATGATGGCACTTGTGTTGTTTTTTATACCTGGGGTTTGTTTCAGCGTTCGGGTATGTTTCCATTAGAATATTCTTTTTAGTTAAAGCACTCAGAGATATTCAGGTACGAACATCTAAATAACTCAAAATGTATCATTGAACTCTTACTATGGCTCTCATTTTCTTTTGAAAGTGACATAAAAGTCTGTAGGATACTAATGATTTTTCACCATGAATACATGTATTTCTAAACTTAGTGTTGGTTGCATCCTTCTTGATGGATGCTATTTGTGAGACTAGCAAGAGACTGTAGAGTCTCACCTGTTTTAATAACTGCTTAACAATCAAAGAACTAATAACACAAAATGTTTAATATTTTAATATTAGATATACCAGTTTTTCATTGTATTTTGCTAACGTTAAACTATTTTTGGAAGTGGTTTATGATCATTCGCTCAGGGACCTTAGACTGCTCATGTCAGAGATGACATCACATCAGCCACCAACATCAATAGCCTCAGAACTGCCAAATGTAATTGAAAGCTTAAAAATATCATACATTTTATTAATAGTGACAAGTGCTTTTTACCTTCTGAACTTTTAAACTCTTGGGCTGAACAAACTAGATATAGTTTCCCTTTAAGATTGCCCCCTTTTATAGTCACTTTACTGCATCACATAAAATATATATTGACATGGGCATAGGAGTGTCTCAGCAGGTTTAATTGACATGGTGATAAAAATGGGTCCAACTATGAGAACCTTCTGTCTACAATTTGGTCCTCCTTCGCATTTACACTGATGCTGCTAAACTGGTGGTAGCAGACCTGGCCTTTGTTGTCTGCCTTTAGTATTTTCCATACAACCCCAGAATGCACAGAGTAAAAGGGAAGTTTTAGCATATGACTTTAAAAATAACTGGACTTGGTTTTTTGAACATCTGGAACGTGCAGAATGTCATACTTTCCCCATAAAATGTAATTTTTCAATGTTTTCCTTAAGGGTAGGAGAGTATTCCCCATCATCATGTTGCGATGCTCAGCATTGCGGTACCTAACTTATCACAGGAACAACTCTGCAATCCACAGAGACTGAGTTAGGTGCCTAGACTTCTATACAACGAATGGAGAGGATAGGTGCCTGGGAACGGGATCCACAAACCCAGCAAAGCAGGCGGGAAGCTGCCTAAACTAGCCAATGGGAGATGCTAAGCCTTGCCCTCTCATGGAGATAGGCACCTAAGTCTGGGCTGCAGGGGGGTGCCTATCTGTGCTAGTGATCCATGAACTGCGGGAAGATCAGCGCTCAGCTGCCTAAGTTGCATATATGGTCTGAAATTAAATGGGGAGGTGGACAGGGGACCTCCCTTATAACCTGTAGCCTAGTGGATAGGGTATTCACTCAGGATGTGGGAGACCCCCTGGTTCAATCCCCCCGTTCCAGAGGGAGAGAAGGGATTTGCCCCCTCTGAGGCAAGTGCCCAAACCACCAGGTTAGAGAGTAATTCTAACTTGTTCATTGTCCCAATTAATATTTCATTATTCAATTAAAGTGAAACAATTAATAGGAGAGATGGGGGGAGATTCAAATCAGCATATTCAATATTTTAGTAGTTAGGGCATTCATCTGGGAGGTGGCTGATGCCTGTTCAAATCCCTTCACCCTCTCAGGAAGAGGGGCTTGAACTGGGACTCTCCCTAGGGTTGCCAACCCTCCAGGATTGGCTTGGAGTCTCCCGGAATCGGCATTGATCTCCTGGTGACTATAGAAAGCAATCCGGGAGATTTTATAGGATAGTTTAAGAAAACAACATTACGTCATGTTTGGGGGGAGAGGGGGAAATCTCCCGGAATAGCTTCAGTCAGAGTTGGCAACCCTATATCTCCCACATCCCGGGTAAGTACCCTGTCCACTAGGCTAAAGGTTATAAGGGAGTGAGTGCCTCCTTGTCCCCTGAACTTATCTGAGGGGCCCCATCTAGTAGATTGCCTCTGAGCACACCTATTGGATCAGGCCCCCGCATATGACTAGCAGCATAGGTGTCTGAATGCCTATCTTCCCCAGTTTGGGGTTTAGGTGAGAGATAGGTCTCCGGATGCCTATTGTGAGGTAGCAGTGCACATGCTTAGGTGGGAGATAGGCACCCAGATGCCTAGCATGAGACTGCAGTGCATATGCCGAGAGACAAAAACTTAGACGCTGAATGAATTTAGGTGGCAGCTGGCCAGCAGTTCTCTGGATCAGAGCGTTGCCTAAAAACAGGACTTAGGCCTAAACCTGCATATCTTTGTGGATCGTACCCCAACTGCTTTCATCAGGGCCGCCGAGAGAGGGTTCGGGCCCCGGTGAAAATTTTTTTTCAGGCCCCCCCCACCAAGGGCGGACCGGCTGAAAAGGGCCGACGAGGTTGTGGGGGGGAAGCAAGGCCCCGGGCCCCCTTCCGGACCGCCGGGCCCCAGTAATTTGTACCGACTCCCCCCCCTCCCCCCCGTCGGCCCTGGCTTTCATTGCCCTGTATCACAGCCTCTATCTTTTTGGCAATGGAGGACTGAACTAAATTACTGTCAGAGTCAGTCAATGTTGCTTTAAAATTGGCTGAAGGAGTTGCTGTTAGGGTTTGGGAGACTCACTCCTCCTACTTCCAGACTTCAGGCTCCTCTTCTAGTGCTCCAAGTAGCTGCCAGGCTGGAATATTTCAGGGTTTATAAAATGATTATAGCTTCATTTTCCTTCAGGCTTTAGATTAAAACAAACAAACAAAAAAAACCCTTAAACCCTACAATTAAGATTCTGTAGCTTGTCATCTTTTTGTTCTTTTTTATTTTTTTCATAGCTTGGGAATATTTAGTGCCTGATCATACATCCCTTAAGCAACTGACTTCAGAGTTTTCTTTGAGTAAGAACTACAAGATTGGGCCCTTACGTTGTATGAACCCTGGGATTTATCATTTAACACCAAAGAGCCAACATATATAGGTCTATTTTGTGTACCCCTAACATCTTTTCTCTTTTCCTTTGGGTCACATTTCTAACCCATTGTGGTATTTTAGCTCTTTCTTCCAGTGTGTAATCTATAGGAAAGAAGAAGGTGCTTATGGCAGATGACTGGCTAGAAAAGGCATTGCAGGTGTTGTGTGTCTTTAATCACTTAACGTATTTCCTTACATCCTTGTGTGCAAATCAGCACCTAACTCGGAGAGGAATTGTAACATTTCTATACTACTTCTTTTCATGCAGTGTTGTCCTCACATATTCTCTAGTGTTTGTTTAAGACTATGACTTTTTAAAAAGTAACTTAGCTAAGAATAATTGTGGCTGAACAGCAGAAAACAAAATTTAAATTTTAACAGTGAATTTCCAAAGCAGTTTATATTTATCAGTAAAGTAGGTGGCTGTGATTCTGGGTTCTGATTTCACTGTGTTCCTCTCCAATACACTGTTGGGGCTGTTGGGGAAACTGTCACAAGTTTAAATAATCCCATTTGAAAAGTTTGTTTTGGCAATCTGCGTCTGTAGCCATAACATATATTTTTAATTTGCATTGACCCAGGTAATGGTCACTTTGAAGACTACCGCAGGCTTACACTTCTGAGTGCAGACTTCTGTAACTGAGTGACGGCCACATTGTTTGAGCTCCAAATTGGCTGAAGCATTTCTGGCGTGTAATCCGTGATTGGATTTGAAGTAATGGTTCAAAATAATCCCTAGCTCCTTCTATTAAGGTAAATTGGTGGGCTCAGCTTGGAGTCTGTGCATTGGGAAATATATTTGATAAGGTTCCACCAGGTGTGTGGATAGGCATGCTACTGTTAGAATGTAATGTTTGTTCCTTCTTTGATGGCAGGAATCGTTTGTGTTACTGGTTTGGTAGGCTGAATATTTATTTATCATTTGGATTGTCGCAGCTTCACAAACCCATCTGAGAGGATTCAAGTTACAGGGTTTCACCAGTCATCACCTTGGGGGAGTTAGTTGGCACCTCTTACTAAAAGTTCAAGTTTGCTTAACTAAAGTGCTGTATTTTGAGGAATAAAGGTATTGATTTTCGTGTAATGCTCACTTATGCAGTTTTCACACAGTTTTGAAAAGAGAAACTGTGAGGGGGATTCTTTGAAATAGTTATTATGCTTCTCTCTCCCATTTGATTTGTTCCCAACTCTTTCCAGTATATCTGTGCGATGAATAGGGAGGGAGAGGTGATCATGTGTGGGGCTGTTTCAGGAAAGAAAAGTGGTGTGAGAAAAGCGGGAACAAGAAGTACCAGGGGCAAGAAGGCAAGTGCATGGTCTGTGGAAAGGATTACAGCACAAATACTGAGCAAATCATAATCTGAGGAATTCTTAACAAATGCTAGGATGCACGAATTCATTGTATGTAGCAGGACATAGGTACAAGAGGATCTGTGTCCTGCTGTCCCTGAGATGTTTTCTTCATTATCTGATCTTTGCTGTTCTTTTTTCCTCCCCTTAATAATATTTCTGTTGTGGGAAATGCCTGCAGTGGGGAGTGATAATGGATAATGGGAGTGCTTGTGAAAGCAGAGCAGCAAAAACAAAATTGATTTGACTAGTGGCGTTAAAAGGTTTCCCCAGCCTCAGCCATTATTGTGTTAAAAATCCATGCGATTCCCTAGCTACAGCCAAAGGTGGAACTTAAGACATCAGTATATGCTGCTCTTTAAGTTGCCTTGGGCCTTTGAGTATGAGGAATATTCTGTCCTGTTGTTAGTCAGAATATTACACAGTTTGAACAACTGGGAATGACCTATTCCCCCAGTTGTGGTTAGCTTGTTTTTCCCTCCTTTTTTACCATAAAGTTCATGTCTTTTCAATTTATTGATGAGTGCATATTTGCTTACCAATCCTATTTGGCTGTAATATCTGTGCATCTAGACATATTACAGAATAGATAAGAACGGTATTCTAATATATAGGCACCCAAACAACGCTCCATCAGAATGGCTCAATAAGACAACCTCTTTCAACCCCCCTAAAATGCTATCTCAGCATCTCTGTCACCCTGCTTTTCAGCCCCCCTATTACCGACCCTAGCAAAAACCTGGAAATAAAGATAAGTCTTTGGGGAGCTACCTTGGTGGTTAGGTGAAATGGACCTATCTGGGGGAATTTAACTTGGTAGTTAAATATTTAGACAGTTTTATATAGACAGCTGGGCAGAGTGAGGTAGATTTTGTCACTGTCAGTCTCAGCAGTCGGACCTCCTGGGGGTACTGATGTAGGTATCTGTGAGAGGGAGGAGGGACCCAAATAATGATCTGAGGTGTGAGGATGGCTGAGAAGAACAACTCATTGGTCAAAGTGTAGATCATTGTCATGTTGGCCAACCCTGCTCCTCCTATGAAAAAAGAAGTTGCATTCATATTTTTCTGTTCTCTGACTGTCTTTCTGTGAATCTGATAAACTTAGTGTGCAGTACTCTGTGATGTATAAAAAAAAAGAGAAAGAGAAAAGAAAAATGACAGCTTTTTGTCACTAAATGGGGTCAAAAGTATTCTCTCAGCTACTCAAATGCAGTCATACTGATTTATTATTTTACATGGAATTCAAGACAGCTACAATAATTAAGAAAAGGCTTTCTGTCACCATCCCTTGGATGCAGTGCCTTGTAGTTGTTGAATAGACCACAGGACAGTGTTGAATTCAGCTTCTAGGGCTGGGCTTGGGCCTTTTCATTTTGCCTTATCTCCCATCAGTTAAACTGCTGGAGCTCCTCCTTGAACAGCTTCCTGTCTCTGGTGTAATTCAAATACATTACTCACAAGAGCCAAACCATGACTGAGTTATGCCAACCATGTCATATAAGTGCCAATAAAACATATGTACCATATCCCACCATAACGCCTTATGTATATTCCACATCATTTTTTATATTAAATCTTTTTAGGGTGTTCTTAATATATATATTTTTAAATTGGGACTGTTTTTCATATGCCCTCTAACTAAAGTCAGGCTATCTTAGTTATGAGTCAAACTATACAAGGCTCTGAGGGAGAAATATGATAACTAATACACTTTAGAAACCTCTAAAATTATCTAAAACATCTTTTCTATACATAATCATGTTGCATATTCTCACTGGTCTAGTTGTACAAAACTCCCATTTCTCATAATGATGGATAGCAAGATATCAGACCTTAAATCTGTTACTGGGCAAGGTCTGAATATTATTCATCTTACACCTCAGACCAGTAGAGAGTTTTTGGAGAAATTCCACGTTTGGTGGGAAAGCAGAAAACACTTTTATTGCTGGTGTTTTATTGATTTATTTTTTAAAAGAAGGGACTGCCAGAAGGTGCTTAAAGGTATAGAGTGAATAGTAGTCCCAGTGGAAATGGATTAGTGGGCCAAGTGCAGATGAGATCGTTAATGCAGTTTATCACAAGATTCTGTCATTTATCATCTGGATACCATCACCATAGGTGGTGCGTGTGTGTATATATATATATATATATATATATATATATATATATGTGTGTGTGTGTGTGTGTGTGTGTGTGTAATTATAGGTGGAGCTGGTAGCGCTGCCTGTAGTTAATGTTGCCTAATGCTTTTTAAGATCCTGTTTTCAGTTGCTTATCACTTTGCCAAATGTTAATGGTTTGGGCTGAATTTTTCCATGCCAGGCTGAATCTTTTGGGAAACTTTCAACTAACATGATTCAGCTGTTTTATGAGAATGAAATTTGGGGAAAATACATGTTTTTGCCCACGTTAAAAAATTCTTACAATCATGTCTGACATAACCATACTTTGGAGCAAGGACTTGAAAGGTGGCACGTGGGATATCCCTTTTGTCATCCCTGTGAACATTCATCAAAATTTGGCCAAGTTATGAGCTTCTGAAAAATTTCAGTTTGCACATGCTCAGTAGTGACTTGTTAGAGTTGGCAGCTACATTCTCCAAGGAGTCTCTCTGCACTGAGCATGCTCTATTCCCTCTCAGCTGGTAAGTGCTGATTGCACTACACGTGCACTATTCCCACAGAGTGAATGAGTGTGCTTCAGTCCTGGGGTGCAGAGCCTGGGCAGGACTTTCCTTGCAGTTGCTCCTCACAGCTCCCAGAGGCTGCAGTGACGCTGGGCACCAGAACTAAGAGTGGGGGAATGTCTCACCTGTACTCTCATTTGTCTCCCAACTGGTGCCAGGCAGCATGAAGGAGACTGAGGAAGCAGCCACGCTGGTAAGCAGTCACAGGTGAGGAATTGGGTGGATGAGTAGCAGGAGATGGAGAGTGGATAGGAGTGGAGGGAAAAGGTGGGACAGGAGCTGGTGGGAAGCGGAGGGAGATGGAAGGTGAAGGAGGGGTGACAGGAGTTTGGGTTGGAGGTGATGGATAGGAGCAGAGTGAGGGTGGACAGGAGCCAGGTTTGGGGTGAATAGTAGGAGCAGAGGGGGACAGGACTGGGTCTGGGAGGTAGGAGCAGGGGAGGGGTAGAGACAGGCAGGGAGCACAGGGGCAGAACAGTCCATAACTACTAGAGTGCACTCCCCTACAGAGCCTGGAATTGTATGTGATGCAGTAATGAAAGACTGTATAATGGTGCATATACACAGAGGGGATGAATTAAGGTTGCATTGGTAACCTTAATGCTGGTATTTCCCAACTTTTGATTGCTTGACTTTGTAACCTGAGCATCCTTCTAAGATTGTTTTATGAATGTAATTTTATACATACACACACATTGTTCACCACCACCAAAGAAAACTTTAGAATCAAGGTAGCTTGAGTGCAAGGCTCACCAACATAATCACTAAAAAATTAAGCAAATCACCATTTAAGGCAAACTTAATTTTCATGCCTTAGAACAGAAATGTCACACTAACCAAATTCACAGATGCCTTACCTCTGCAACAAACTCCCTTGGATTTTCAGCATACAAATGTGCACAAAACACACCACACTCCCTACACTGCATACACATGCACAATTTTAATGCCAACTTTGTATTTTCCCCCATATAGAAATAACTTTGCCATGTCTGTAAATAGCATATATTCACATAGTTATGGTAACAGTTAAGAGCATGAGTTTGCATGATGTAGATTTCGGTATGGTGTGTGATTTACTATATGTTGCAAATGCTGCTTTTATGCACTTATCAGTTTGATAGCAGTAGATTAAACCTTGACATCACCTCTGATATATTATAACAAATACATGTATGTATTTTTCAAGTGCTTTATGCCAAAACCCACGTATACATTTCTAAAATTTCTTAAATTATGCGATCCCCGCCCCTTTGATGCGTTACCCGTTGTCATTGTTAGAACGAACATTCCAATACTTTCTTTTCTGTGTCTGTACATCCAGAGCTGATACATACAATCTAGATAAGATTTGGATTTCCAACTGGAGGTGGAAGAGGGAAATTGATGATGGGTATTCTGTTTTTGCCAAACCAATAGTGATATTCAGCAGGTGAACCATGTTTGAAGTAGCTTGTAATTGTACTGTCTACTGCCTGTGTATCATTGCTCTCTTAATGGATTGATTGAGAACTGCCCACCTGTGCACCTTAAGCGCTATACTGCTAAAAAGCTAAAAGAGATTGTTCCTTTTAACTCAGGCAGTAATGTCTCTTATTTTTAGGGTATGAGGAGCTGAGTTTTATCTTTGCTGTTGCTGTAAACTGCTCAAAAGCCAAGATGTGTAACAAGTTTGTTACAGATTTCATAAGCCAATAAATGATAGTAACAATCTTACCTTTCCATCAGCAGAATAAGCTTTATACTTTAGTGAATGTTGTGGGTGCTCAGCACATCAGAAAATCAGGCCATGAGTTTAGATTGCATACTGTTATGCACCCAAGCTTGAAAAATTTTACAAGGGTGCTTTATTGAAGCTTGTTGGACTTTGTATACATAAGTTACTGTATTTCAGACAATGAAGTTAAACAATAGAATGATTTTTAAACTATATAGTGTTAATATTATTGGAAAACCCCTAGCTTTACATATACATTTCTCAAACTGTTTTCTAATATAATTGTACGATTTCCAGGGTGTACTCAGAACTGATTTAAAGGGTGTCCTACTAACATTCAAGTTTGTGGAAAGAAACTGTTCCCCTCTACTTTCCTGGCCATTTATAGTATGTTCTGTATTTATTTTCTGGGGATCATGTAATCATATGCTATGCACTACGGGATACTGGGCTAGTAATATGACTTGATTAGCTGAACATGCCTATTACTGTAAATCCCAATAAAGGATTCCTTGGGTAACGTAACATATAACAATGGACAGTACTATTTAGTCTGAATGGAAGTGATGGCAGGAGGAAAGAAATCGTTATGTGCTTATTTTAAATATGTCGAGCTACCTGTCCAAGGAATAGTTGTATTCAGTTTGAGTGAATTTAAATCATATACATTACCACTCTCGTCCCAAGCCCTATTCTCTTGAGTTAGGAGAGTTCTAGAATGGGGACAGGGTGGTGACTGAGACAGACTTCAGTTGAAGGTTGACTTCAGTCAGAGAAGTTTGGGTTTGGCCTTCAACTCATGGTGTGAGCTCTAAAGAAGAATGAAATGTTTTTGTTTCCCATAATTCCTGTAATCTCCAGTGTTGCAAAAGCACCTTACAGAATATTAAATTTATGGTCTGAGAGCTGCTTGGATATTCTGGGTCACAAAAGACACCTTTTCCTTTTTGTAAGGGGTGGATAATTGAAGACCATGTGTGTTGTGATGGTGTTAAGGTGCAGTTTGTTTATTTTGTTTCTTTGATGTTGATTGTTGTTTGTTACATGTATTATTTCTGTTCTGTTTGTTGTTGTTTTGTAAATACCAACATAAATCAATCACATATTTTTGTTACCCAGTGAATATGTTGCTTTTATAAAAAAGAGATCATTTAGCCTAATCTGGTTCATCTTTGGGAAATGTTACTTGAAAGAAAAAAGAACAGGAGGGAATCAGGGAGTCAAATTCTGTCCTGAGGAGGCAACAAAAGTGGGTGTTTGTGGCAGCATTTAAAACAAATTAATAAGGAAATTCTCTGAAAGCCACTTGTTATGGGCAGAATCCAGCACTTGTAGAAACAACTTGAGAGAATCCTTGTAGCAAATCTATAAAAATGTGGGTTAATTGCTTAGATTTCAAATATATTCTATGGAGATTATTATTAACCCATGCCTGTCTGTCTGTCTCTGTCTTTTTGTTGAGTGTAAGCTCTGTGTCTGGGTCTGTACAGAATGTAGGGGAAGACACAGTCCGTGTGCTAGAGAGCTTTCAATCTAAAAGCCATAGGTCAAATCCAAGACATTATGGCAAATTTAGGGAAAATTAGATTTTTTGAATGACTATTGCAATGTACTGCTTTTATATGTGTTTGAGATCATGTCATCATCTAGTGCTTGGCCCAATGGAAGAGGCTGAAGCATTTACTATTGCTAGCTAGAGGGAGATCTCCTCTAGCTCAGATGACAGAGACCTGTGTTTTTGGAGATGAAGGAAGAAGGGTGGGTGGGTGGGTGGGTGAGAGAGACAGAGAGATTTATTTAGAAATTGTCTGACATAGAGATAATGAATCTATGTGCTGCCTAACTCTTCAAAGTCCAGCTGTCCATACGTTCAGAATTGTCGGTGAATTCATGTGCTACCAATAGATGTAAGATTTCATTCAGGGTAGAAATTAGCTTGTGATGGTTTATTTTTATTAAGAGAAAGATAGCATCATAGGTGCGTTATAATAAGCATATCGCTTTGCTCCAAGGTTGTCATTCATTGAATTAGTAGGTACTTCATTCGTATTTCATATATCAGGATATATTCAGCTACACTTTACAGTTCTTTAGCCTGATATCCAAATTGCTCATAAGGCAATATAATTCATATAGAGAGAACCTTACAGCTACTAATAGGTCTTTTTATGGTAAATGCATGTTTTGACAACTGGGGCCATGTTTTAATTTCCATTTGTAAAATGGAAATTTGAGGAATTGGAGGTTTGACACTTCTAAAAAATTATGTGATTGGAGACAAATGATTTTGGAGGAAATGAAGACTATTTTCCCAAAGGCCTGTTATGATGGCACAAGAATTCCTCCAGGTGGAAATAGCAGCAAGAAAAGTGGGGGAGGGAGGGGAGAAAGCTCTCTCCCCCTAGAACAGGGTCTTACTGGCTCCTTCTGCTCAACTGTTCCCTGCCCTGATGATATGGATAGGCCTCTCTGCTGGCTGCTGCTTTGAGCAGCTGTTACAGGCTAAGACTCAGAGAATTAGGCTACATTTTAAAATTAATTTTAAGTTGTTTATCTTTGTATTGTCTTCATTTTGGCTTTAGTGGTTTCTCCTTCCTGGTTCTGCAGTGGTTGGGAGATACAGTGATCTTCCTATGAATCCTGTATTGCAGTTTATCCCTCTTTCTTGAGCAGAAACGGTGCTATGGGTGTGCTGCGGGGCGGGGGTGGGTGGGTTGATCTCTTTCCAATGATAGTAAATTGTAAGATTAAGCTGTTTTTCTGTAGGTAGGTGCAGTGTTGAGTACCAGTTCCATGCAACAACGATTAGAAGGTAGGGTTGCCAGCCCTCCAGGATTGCCCTGGAGTCTCCAGTAATTAAAGATTAATCTTTAATTAAAGATTATGTCATGTGATGATACCTCCAGGAATACATTCAACCAAAATTGGCAACCCTATTAGAGGGTGCTTCTGCGTCTCTGGGGATCCTAGTGGTAGCCTAATGAAATTGGTTCCATGGTGGGGGGGGGGGAGAATATTTGGACCCACCAAATAGTGATAGCCCTAAGCTTTCTCTGTGGCAGCCATTTTATTTTGTTGTTATGCTGCACAGCCCTTGAAATGTCAGAAAAGTCCAGGACTGTGGAAGTCTGGTTGGAGTGCAGCCCATCATATGAAGACACTGAGGGCTTGTCTACACTGGCACTTTACAGTGCTGCAATTGTCTTGCTCAGGAGTGTGAAAAATACCCCTCTGAGCACAGCAAGTTTCAGTGCTGTAAAGCGCCAGTGTAGACAGTGCACCAGCCCTGGGAGCCATGCCCCTCGTGGAGGTGGGGTTTTTTAGAGCGCTGGGACAGCTCTCTTGCAACGCTGGTGCCTTGACTACACAGCCACGTTTGGCAGCACTTTAATGTGCCAGTGTAGACAAGCCCTCACTCTAGCAGGCTCCTTCTCTCCAAGCCCTTTTCCCCAGGGAAGTGAGTCTTTTCCCCCTATCCCTAAGGAAGAGAAAGAGTCTGAAGAGGAACTAAGACCTGACTATTCAATAGAAGACATAAGACTCTTTTCTAAAAGGTGATTTTAACTTTTATTTAAGAGATGAGAAACCTGAGCCAGAACACAGAAGGGGTTCCTCTCCTGACTAACTTTAGTATAATTTCCAGGGGGTTTCCAATCAGCAGATAGTCCAGCACTTTTTGGATATGAAGCAACACGTCTGGATAGGAAGTGTTCAGCTGAACTGATGTAGTCAACAAGCCCTTGTGTAATGGATTGATATAACGCCACCCGATATAACACGAATTCGGATATAACGCTGTAAAGCAGTGCTCCGGGGGGGCGGGGCTGCGCATTTTTGGTGGATCAAAGCAAGTTCAATATAACGGAGTTTCACCTATAACGCAGTAAGATTTTTTTGGCTCCCGAGGACAGCGTTATATCGAGGTAGAGGTGTATTATCAAATCTTTTTTATTTTTATTTTTTGGTCCAATCTCCACCTGCTGGTAAAAGGAGATAGGTAGGCTCACTTGCTTGGCTGATATAGGAGGACTCTGAGAAACCAAATTAGCACTTAGGAAATTACGCTTTACTTCTATGGAGGATGTGTTCAGGTTAATTTAGAACTAATGCAGTAAACTGTCACATACCAGTTTAAGAGCCATAGCAAAATAGGAGAATGAAGTTACTACCCTTCTGTGTGTCTGTATACATTACTCACATAAGATCCTGAGAAAGGCTTTCTGTAGTTGAGGCTGAAAGGCCAGGGGATTGGTAATGGAATAGGAGCCTTCCATCTCTGGGTCAAATCTGGCGCATGTAATGACTGTGTGTTGTAGCCTATTGCATGTTAATGATTCAGTAGTCTCAGTCCAGTTCCTAGTAGATAGGTTTCTATATTATAAAAAGATCCCACCATCACAGTAGTTAAACAGCAGCAGCAGCCCTGTGTGACAGTCTCATCAGAGAGGCCAAACGCTGACTGGGAATAGAGACTGAATTGCCCCCCTCACCCTAGAGGTGGAATGATGTAGAGAAGCTTACGCTGTCATTGCTTGCTCTTTTGTACCATTCGTGGCTACAGGAGATATTCATTCACCAGTATTGTCAAACCAGCACCTTTGATGAGCACTAAAATTAACTTTAAAGAAAACTGGCCCATGGAGTCAGATCCCAGTCAGTAACAAGGAAACCAGACAATCAGCTTTACTGTGTCCTAGGGTGAAATGGTCAGGTACTGTTTTTTTTCTTTCAGAGGACAGATAAAAGTGTTAAATGACTCCAAAGGCGTGAGCTATAATGCAGCTTCTCCTGTTTTTACGAAGGCACAGACAGTTCAGGTGAAGTCACATGAAGAAGTAGAGCAGCATAAGAGCTTTCAGAAATTACCCCCAAGCAATTCAAAATGGTTTATTAAAGTGTATTCTGAGAATATTATGGTTGTGATATAAACCCAGAGAAAAATCAAAATATTGCAATCTGGAATTAAATCTCAGTTCCTAGGTACAACATCGATAACATTGTTGGGGCCTATTCCTGCACTTCAGAAAATCTGTGGGATTACTACTGTGTGCAGAGAAAACCTGGTAATAAGCACCAAGCTCACACACCATCCTGGACATAAAAATAGCCAGATGTTGGGGCTGTGAGAAGGCCCAGTAGGCAGGAGGTGATGGACACTCCCCTTACGTGCATTGTTTGTCACGCCAATAGCTAGCTCATGAACCGGGGCTGAGTTTATGCAGAGGACTTTTTGCTAGGTTGTGTTTGTTGTTTTTGGCTTTTACATTTAGTTAATCTTTAGCCGGTGCTAGAAGTACAGTCTGACAAATGTAAAGAGAACAAGTACAAATCCCTCTAAAAAGTAAACCATCAATTAACTGAAGGCGGTACATTCTGCTTTCCTGCCAACCTGTAGGACCCCAGTGAAGCTATTGGCAAAATGTAAAGTTATGTTAACCGCCAGTTTTGAAATCCGACATGCAGATCAGTTCCCCTTTGCTGTGGACTCTCCTCCTTTATGCCCAGTTCACTGTTGCTCGTGCAGTAGCCGGTACTGGGGATAAGCAGCCCCTGTGCCACACAGTGCAGCATGTGTAGTAGCTATTTCCATATCACACGACCTTTGCTGGCAGTGGAGTGCAAGCCGGCAGCTACAAAGGCTGTGTATTGAATAGCCCTGTATGTCATGTGCAGGATTGAGGCCGAAGATGACATCCTATTTTATCTGTATATTAGGAGTTGGATAACTTTCATCTGAATTGCCTTGCTTTGGGGTGTTGTATAACATCTCTAAATATTATTTTAAGATAGTTTTTGAGGCATACATTTTAAGTGATTTGGAAATAACTTAGGAAACTTTTGTCTGTTTTATTTTTCAAACAATTAATTAATTATTTGCAGTCCAGAAACTAAAATCTGTGCCATGTAGTAAAATGTAACTTGCAGAATAAAAATATGGCCCAGATACCTGCATTTTTTTTCTTGGGCTAAAGTCCAGCTGTTCATTGAACTGCTTTGCTCCTGCTGAGCAAACAGTAAGAAAATGTATAACATGCGTGTGCCTCCTGTGCTGCCTAATGCTCTGCCTAGCATGTCCTTGTGATTCAGTGATTTCAGTGACTCCTGCACTGGACATGTCTGGATAGCAGGATGCATTTCTCTACAGTAACAGATTCAGCAGCAGCTATCAAAGACCAAAACAGGCCGCCTCCTGTTTTTGTTTTAGAAATCTTTGCCTAAGTTTAAATACCCAAATATGGTCTGACAGAGACTTGCAGATTCAGAAGGGCTTGTCTACATGGGGAGTTATTCTAGAATAGCTGTTCCTGGTTAACTCCATGTGTAGATGCTCTTATTTCAGAATTAAAGTGCCATATTCCAAATTAATCAGGAATAGTTAATCCGCTTTAAATTCACACCCTACTTTATTCTGGATCAATTTTCATGAGTAGACAAGACCTTAATTTACCTTCACCTACTATTTCAAACAGTCCCTACCCCAAAGAGGTGTAGACACATGGAGAGACAGGTCCTGCCCTGAAGAATTCACCATTTAAAACAAAGCGAAAGAAACACAACTTGCTAGAACAGTATTTCAGTGCAGATTCTGAATACCGAAGGAAATATTGATCTGATATGTTCGCCCCCAGAATGTTGTTTCTGTTGCATTATTCAGATTTATAATTGAGCATTATTTTTACCCTATTCTGCTGTAATTTCTGAAGCATATGTGCACTGATGTAAATACTTTAATATTAGTGGTAATTTGCAAGTTTGACTGTTTATAACAAATAAAAACAGTGATTCTGTTTCTTTACCCTAAGAGTTGCTGCCATCCTTACCTAGTAAATTAGAAAAGAGCAGCTTAAGCTGAAGGGCAAATCCACCTCGCTCCTCCACAGCCACTCTCTGTACTGGAACACCACTGTGCAGGGTGGAGTTCAATTTGGGGAAGTAAAAAAGGAAGTCCAAATCTCCTGAGCACCACAGAACTTAACCCCATAGGGGCTCCTTTCATATCTCCAACACCCACTGCTCCGGTCATAGTGAGGAAATAACAGTAGCAGCACCCACCACTCCAGGACTCTGTGGGGAGGATTCCCTTCCTTTTCAGCTCCATGTAACCCACCTGCTGGGAGGGGAAGTAGGAGGATTGGGCCCTAAGGTTTGAACAATAGGATATTGAATTTTAGGAAGCTCAGTCTAACTTCCCTTGAGACAAAGTGGGTGAGTTGCTATCTTTCCAGACCTGAGGAAGAGCTCTGTGTAGCTCGAAAGCATGGGCAGCGGGTATAATAGGCCGGGGGGAGGCTAAACCTCCCCAAGCCCAGGCCATGGCCCCGTCCACATTCCGCCTCTCCCCAGAAGCCAGTGGGGGCTCAGCTCGGGCTGTTGGTCTGGGGAGGCTTGGGCCAGTACTTGGGGTGGTTTGGCCAGGGCTCCTCCAGCCTTGGTGGGGGGGGCTTGGGATGCTGGTGGGGAAGGGGGAGCCTCGGGAACCGGCCAGTGGGAGCCGAGGGGGGAGGCGGGCGGTGCCTGCAGGCAAGAGCTGCGGCAGAGTTGCTTGCGCGCCTCTGCCTAGGAGCCAGACCTGCTGCTGGCTGCTTCTGGGGTGCAGCGCGGTCTGCAGTGCCAGGACAGGCAGGAAGCCTACCTTAGTATCCCCACTGCACCTCTGACCGGGAGCCGGACAAGGTAAGCCCATGCCCCAGTCTCCTGCCCCAGCCCTGAGCCCACCCCAAGCCCCTCACCCCAACCCCACCCCAGAACCTGCACCCCCAGCCCAGCACCCTGATCCCCCTCCTGCACCTAACCCCCTGCCCCAGCCCTGAGCCCTCCCAAACCCAGAGCCCCCTTCTGCACCCCAAACCCCTCATTCCCAGCTCCACCCCGCAGCCCTCACCCCTGCACCCCAACCCTCTGCCCCAGCCCTGAGCCCCTCCCACACCCTGAGCCTCTCATCCCCAGCTCCATTGGGTCACAGACATTTTCTTCAACTGGGTCACCAGAAAAGAAGTTTGAAAACCACTGTCCTATGCCATGTAGCCAAACACATTCTATTTCTGACTTGTTGCTGTAGCCTGTCTGATGTGTACTTGTGCTTCATTTGCTATAGTCATCAGCACAAACATTTCCTTTTGCTTCCTTTTAATCTTAATCTAATATCAAATACTGTACAGGGTGTTTTTCTGTCTAATGTACATGTTGGTCCCATAGACTTCTTAGACCCATAGATGCCCACACAATCACATTCTAAGGATCGCATTGAGTTGTGCACATACAGTTGAATTTTTACAGTTTCCCCTTTTGGGGGCCAAGTCTTAAAGAACTTACTCAGGCAAAACTCCTTTTGACCGTGGTGAGATGACAAAGGATCCATAGATTTACGGGCAGCAGGATCAGCCTGAATGTTTCATTTCATATGGAAGGAAATGTCAGAGGAAAATGTGTTTCAAACGCTGTTCTCCTGATGGGCTGGGCATTGTCCTTGCTCTAATGCCAGGGGCAGAAGTGGGGACAGGGCTTCTGGTACAAATTAAAGTAATAAACGCAGCATTATATTGACTAGGAGAACTTAATGATTTGATTACTTTTATTTAGGTGGGGTAGGCTATCTAACTGAGCCATGTTTCCTGGAATCCCTGTGAGATGTCTTAGTGACATGTTTTCTAACCAGCCCACTATCACTTTGGTAGTATAACTGTCCTTTAAAATATTGTCAAAATGATGGAGAAAGACAAATTGTCTGAGTACAGGTTTCAGAGTAGCAGCCGTGTTAGTCTGTATCCGCAAAAAGAACAGGAGTACTTGTGGCACCTTAGAGACTAACAAATTTATTAGAGCATAAGCTTTCGTGGGCTACAGACCACTTCTTCGGATGCATATAGAGTGAAACATATATTGAGGAGATATATATACACACATACAGAGAGCATGAACAGGTGGGAGTTGTCTTACCAACTCTGAGAGGCCAATTAAGTAAGAGAAAAAAAACTTTTGAAGTGATAATCAAGATAGCCCAGTACAGACAGTTTGATAAGAAGTGTGAGAATACTTACAAGGGGAGATAGATTCAATGTTTGTAATGGCTCAGCCATTCCCAGTCCTTATTCAATCCTAAATTGATTGTATCTAGTTTGCATGTCAATTCCAGCTCAGCAGTGTCTTGTTGGAGTCTGTTTTTGAAGTTTTTCTGTTGTAAAATAGCCACCCGCAGGTCTGTCATTGAATGACCATACAGGTTAAAGTGTTCTCCCACTGGTTTTTGAGTATTATGATTCCTG
>NW_020664417.1:15640865-15682579 GCF_002925995.2 Terrapene triunguis | reverse complement strand
TTACAACAGAAAAACTTCAAAAACAGACTCCAACGAGAGACTGCTGAGCTGGAATTGATATGCAAACTAGATACAATCAATTTAGGATTGAATAAGGACTGGGAATGGCTGAGCCATCACAAACATTGAATCTATCTCCCCTTGTAAGTATTCTCACACTTCTTATCAAACTGTCTGTACTGGGCTATCTTGATTATCACTTCAAAAGTTTTTTTTCTCTTACTTAATTGGCCTCTCAGAGTTGGTAAGACAACTCCCACCTGTTCATGCTCTCTGTATGTGTGTATATATATCTCCTCAATATATGTTCCATTCTATATGCATCCGAAGAAGTGGTCTGTAGCCCACGAAAGCTTATGCTCTAATAAATTTGTTAGTCTCTAAGGTGCCACAAGTACTCCTGTTCTTATTGTCTGAGTAGACACTGAAGCTGAAACATCCATTGTGAACCACTAGTCCATTATTTTATTCTGATGTTATGAACACAAAGATGATTTGATAGAAGAGTCTCAGAAAAGCTCTCACTTTTACAGCTGAGTAGCAAAGCTGCAGGCATTGTAAGTGAAATAATAGTTTGTGTTTTTGTACAGGAATAATGTCTCAAATTTCTTTCCACAGCATATAATTTAAAGGCAATGGGACTATGGATTTAAGAACCTTATCACGACAGTGCTGTCTTCAGAATCTTAATTTTGGTATCTAGACTACAAGATTACTACATTTTCTTGTCTTGATGGGGGAAAAAAACCCTAGAGAGTAATTAATTGGAAGATATCAAAATACCCCCAGAGATATGAATTCAAACCCCCGAATTATATCTGCTTTCTGGGTTTTGTTAGCTACTTTATTGGGATGGGTCCTTTAAGGTCATCTCTTTGGTCCCTGTAATATAAGATTATTACTATTTTAGTAGTATGTCAGTCAGTCTAGTAAATTTACAAGTATAGATCAAAACTCTGTCACGCAACAAGTTTACACTCTTTAAGACATGACAAAGGCAAGGCTTTGGGCTATAGCTCAGGGATCTGAAGCTGCTCCCCATTGGCTTCAGAAGGAGTAAGGGAGGTGTGAGAATTGTTGATAATAAAAATGTCAGAGGAAAAATGTGCATGAGAAAGTGGATCTGTGAAAGGATTTGAAAGATGAGAGAGAGGGTGCTTGGCAGATTATTTTGTTTTACTTCTGTGACTATCCAATTTCTGCTCAACTGGAAAGCAAAGGAAAGTATTGTTCAGGTTTTAAACCTTTTCTGACTATTTTTGGTGCAGGTTGTGTCTCTTCTGCTATGTTTGGAAAGTGACTGGCACATTGTGGGTGCTACCTTGATCTGAATGAATAATAACAACAACACTGTTTTACTGATGTAGAGGCCATGGAAACAAAGGCAAGAAACCTAGAAATTGAGGTTGTGTTCATCAAGATCCATGTGACTGACTGAAAATAACCCTGTGTTCTGAGGTTGTACAATGTAAAGCACCAGATAGCATTATTAGTAGAAGTGCTATGTAAGTCTACATTAAACTTATGACAATAAAGTCTGTGGTGCTGACAGCTCAATAGTCCACAGAGATCTACTAACAAATGTAGTCAACACTTATTTCTTTTTGTAGGCAAAAGGTTTACATTGAATCAGGAGCAGATTTCTCCCATTTAAGTGCGTCTCAGGAATAATTTTAGGACAGTTTATAAACGGTAATACCTTTTTTAAGAAAAATAATATTCTGACCATATTGGAGAGTGCTTAGCTGGAAGCTGTTAATTAGAAGATGATGACAGTTGATCGTCAGACATATATAGGAGAGAGCATTTCTCTCAGACGTTCATATATAAAGATAGAAATTTGGTGTAGAACAGTTTTAATAAAAAAAACAAAAACCTAAATTTACTTTTCTTTTTGGACATAGAAATTGGGAATAAATTAGCAAATCTGGGCTGTGACCAGCCTTTCATTTCTGAACATGGAAAAAAATCAAATACTAGTGGACTAAAAATACTTCTTCTAAAATTGGACTGTGGGAAAAAGATGGGA
Organism: Terrapene triunguis; assembly: GCF_002925995.2. NCBI lineage: Eukaryota > Metazoa > Chordata > Testudines > Emydidae > Terrapene > Terrapene triunguis. The sequence goes on along the minus strand of NW_020664417.1, from coordinate 15,680,550 downwards.
AAGTGATGAAATGCAACAGATTAGTGTAGCAGCATTCATGTAGCTAGGTCTCCTTTTCTCTGTTCATTTCATATCAGAACACAGACAGATGCATCTAGACTGTTTCTTTATAATAGCCTGACTTGGCACAAGTCTTATGTATGAGATGAAGCCTAAAAAAAATTAGTCCTTGTTAGTTCTTTAATAGGAAATGAAATAAAATATCTAATGGAGGAGCATAGAGTGGGAGTAGACAGCAGTGCATCATGGTTTGTAAGAAACATCTGCAGGATGTATTTAGCTGCAGCTGGAATGCAAGCAGCATGAGACCCAAATCAGACTTCCATTCATGAGTAACTGAAAGTCTGTGCACCTATCCAGAACCTTTGGGGCAAATTCTGCTGTGATAAATCGGAGTTATCCTAGATTAACTATGGTGTAACTAAGAAAAAAATTGCCCTTCCTCTTCTACAAAAAAATTGCAGTGATGAGTGAGTTGTCGGAAACTATTGCAGAATTTGTTGGAAAGGCTTTCTCTACAGTTTTGAGACTTCAGTTAAAAAGAAAATCATCCCTTGATTCTGTTACGCACATTAACTCCCAGGTAATCTGATTTAAGGCCCTGCTCCTGCACAGACTTATGTAATTTTGTGTACTGTGAGTAAATCCCATTGATTCAGGAGCAGCCTGATATAAGTCATAAGAGCCCATCTGTGTGCATTTCAAATGTACCTGAGATTCCGTGGGTCTTCTCATGTATGTAAAGTTACTTGCATACTTAAATCTTTGCAGGATTGGTTCTAATACAGTAGCACTACCGCGAAATGTGAGAATGTATTAGAATGAAAGTATAACACTGTTATTAAACGAGAGGGAGTCTGTTAGTAGCATATGACTTCCATGAAACGGGGTAGGGGGAGGGCAAAAAAGAGACTTATTTATAGAAATGTAGGGTTATGGTTTTTCAGGTCCATAGTTTGCAGTAACTGACAAACAGATACACAATAGATCGTGGGGTGGGGTGGAGTAATATCAGTTAATAGAAAAGGTGGCGTTGGTAATAGCTCCTTGTACAAGACTTCACCTTGCTTGGAAGTGGGTCTTTTTTCATATGAGGTATCTGTGGCAACCTGTAATTTAATATTGTTCATTACTCATTGGCAAAGACACCCAGTTCCATGTTGTAGGCATTTCACTTTAGTTAGCTTTTAACTTCAGGAGACATATTTGATTATGATTTGTGGCTCTTTTTTCCAAGTAATTGTTAATTTGCTTCTCTAAACCAGCTAATAGTTTTAGTTGATGGTAAAGAAATGGTCATTGCTATTAGCAAGAGCTCTTCCTTATCCATGTGAGAAGGAAAAAACAAATACTGCTAAAATGCTACCGTAAGGGCATCTCAGTCAAAAGGCTTCCTGTAAAACTTTAGCTGTTGCTTTTTTTAAAACACACTTTACAATTGCCTTCATTAAAACAATCACATTTCTCAACTACACAAGAAGATCAGCGTAGCCAGGGATACTGTGCCCATCATGGGTGAAACTAATTGGGAGAAAATTATAATGAATATGTCCCCATCCACACCAAGGCCCCAGGTCTGCAAGCTGAACCATGTGGGCAGCCCAACTGACTTCGAGTTGGCCTTTGTGTAGACAGACATCCACAGGTTAGGGACCTAAGAAAATACCTGTGTTGAATGAGAACTTAAACAAACAAACAAACAAAAAACCCCAAACAGTGACAGATAGCCGAAGTTATACGTCTCCAAATTCAGTGTGGACTAGGCAAAGCATGCCAAGCCTATGTCTTCTAACTTAGCTAGTTTCAGTATTTTGGGATCGTTTTCTTAAATGATTTTAATACCTTTTTACCTGCTCCACATTGGCCAGCAGGCAAAGTATGTTTAACTTGTGTTAAATAAAAAAAGCTTCAATTCATATAAATATTTTGAGAGCCCAATCCTCCTATTGCACTAAAAATGGATAGGAGCAACTTCAGGACACAATCTACAATGCCCAGGGCCGGCTCTAGGCACAAGTGTTCCAAGCATGTGCTTGGGGCGGCATTCCGGCCCTTTGGGGGCGGCTCTTTTCAAGGGGTGGCACTCCGTTTTGTTGTTGTTGTTGTTTTGCTTCGGCGGTGGCACTCCGTTTTTTGGGGTTTTGTTGTTGTTGTTTTTCCTTGGGGCAGCAAAAAACCTGGAGCCGGCCCTGAACATGCCTGAGTCACTAGGGGACTTGCCAATAAAAGTGGCTAACTGTAGAGAAACAGAATGGCGGGAGGAGGTGGAATGGAATCTGCAGAAGAGCCCGGCAGACAGTGCCAGTACGAATACAGGGTCTGGCAATGTACATATACTCTGAAATAGATCTTAAGAGTCTTATTTTCTACATTAGTCATGTGCAGGTAATAATAAATAGTGAATAAGTAATTACATGAAGAAATATGCACTTGCAATTGCATGCTTAGTTCACGCATGCCAGAACTGCAAAACTGGATATTTTTATGGACAACTATCCAGCTGAATGTGTAACTAGATATTTGTGAGCCCAGTTACTGGCTAGTTTGTGCAGGTCTGGTCACATTAAGTGTGCAAATACGCACACACTCTGGCAACTTAATTGCACACACATGATTTTGAAAAGCAGGCTTCAAGTCCCAGATTCTCCCTTTCAGGGCACAGTCAGAATCCCTGCATACCTTCAACCTCCCTTCTCCATTGTCCTTCAACCCCGGATGCAGTGGAACTTCTCACGGGGATCCTTACACTTGTGGAAGAGGGGGTGCAAGATGTGCCTAAGTACACATTGTAGATATGTAAACCCTGTGGAGCTTATGACTTACATGTTAGCTATTTGACCAAATCAAGTAATGGAAAATCTATACATCTGAGGTTAATTATATCGGGTTCACAATACATAATTAATATATTTATGAAATTGGTAAAATATGATTTTTATATTCAGTGTAGCTCTCATTTTCATTATACTTTAAAAGGTGATGGTTTTATGAGATTGACCACGCATGTTTACACGTGTTGAAAAATATCGTTTCATGTTTTCTGTAGTATATGTATGTATGCATCCATACACCGCAATGCTACACTCCTTACCAGATCTACGAGTGTGAGAATATTTTGGCCTATGTTAATGGTAAAACATCCTGGTCTACGCTATGAAGTTAGGTTAATGTAAGTCCCCTTGCATCCAAACTAGTTGTGCATGCGTCTACACTTAAATTTGTCCCACACTAATGTGGGGTGTCCATAATGCCAACATAGTAATAGCACCTCCCCGAGTGGTGGTGAGTCGTGGTCAATGTACTGAGGTCAATGCAGCACAGATGTAGACACTGTGTTACCTATGTCAACCCTAACAATCCTCTGGCAGCTATTCCACAATGCCTGACAGCACAGCTCTGGTCACAGTTGTGAACTTCACTGTCCAAGGGTCAGGGAAATTGGAATCACACCTTCCCCTTTAAAATCCCATATATTTTTGAAGTGCCTTTTCCTGATTGTCCATCTTGGCGAGCACACCTAGCAGCTCTGCACTGTTGTGTGAAAATGCCCAGCTGACCATGCAGGCTACTCTCACCAGCTTGGATTAGACAGGAGATATTGAATATCTCCTGGACACGTGGGAAGAAGAGGCAGTGCTGGCACAGCTACAGACCAGCCATAGACACATGGACATTTATGAACAGAGTGCATGGAGGATGCAGGACAAGGGGTATAACAGGGACCAGTAGCCATGCTGTGTGAAAGCATAGGGACTGTGGCAGAGCCTCTGACCTGCCACTTTTGCAAAGAGCTGCCTGCCATAGATCCCATCATCGCCCTGCACGCCTGGAGGTTCCATCACATGACATAATTTTTATTTAAAGATTAATCTTTAATTCTTGGAGACTCCAGGGCAGTCCTGGAGGGTTGTCAACCCTAGTGTGGAGACCTCGGAGGAATCAGAGCCAGAGGCCATTGGCATTAACATCGAGGAAGAGGAGGATGGGGGACCTGTGATGGGGCGGGGGGGGTCAGCTATGCCGTGAGCCAAGACCTGTTTGAGACTCCACCACAGTCCAGTCAGTCCCGGGAATCAAGAAGGGACGATCCCAATGCAGGGGAAGGATACTCAGGTAAATATGTAAATTTATTTCCCATTATACTGATAGTGCCCCCAATTTAGCGTTTCGTTAATTTACTTGTACAGAAGAGGTAGCAGTACAGCAAAGAGAGGTAGAGTTGTTATCTGCTTTTCATTTCCCGGTAGAGTTAGGTAAGGGGGGTGGAAGGCATGTGGAACAGTTAGTTTATGTGGGATGTCCCTTGAATACTCCTGAGATCTCTCGATGAAACTTTCATGGAGGTTCGCTGCAATCCTTTCCTGGAGGTTTCTAGGGATGGTAGCCTTATTTCTTCCTCGGCGGTAGGACACTCTCCCGCTCCAGTCAGCAATAACTTTGGCAGGCACTATTGCAATAGACAGGCTACTGGCATAGGGGTCTGGGCGGCTTCAGGGCACCAGCAGCATCTGTGCTCTCTGTGCCTTTGTTACCCTCAGAAGTGCAATGTCAACTAAAATCACCACCGCCGATTGAAAATTGTACCAATATTCAGTGCCATTGCTCTATTCTCATAGTTTCATGCAACCGAGCAAATCCCTCCTCATTTCCCTCACCTCTAGTGAGCCATGCTCTCCATGGTTGGTGCAGTGAGTGGCGCCGTGCACAGGAACTCCCAAGCAGGAGTGCCAATAAACAGGTCTTGTTTAAAAGTTTAGGGGAGCAAGGCCGGGGAGTTGTGAATCTTAACTTTCGCTTTCTGTTGTGACTATACTGACAATGGCACCTCTGTGGGTTTTATCTGTGGCTGCTGCTGTTGTGGCCTTATGGGGTTCCCCCTCCATGCCAGTGAAATGCCTGAGCCAGATAAGGAGGGGAAAGAAGATGACTTGGGATGACAGGTTCAGCAACATCCTGAAAGTCAGTACTGCATGTGACCATGAAAAGAGAGCCTAGAGGATGAATATTGCAGACTGTATAGAGAGGAAAGAGTGGACAGGAGAATGCTGGGTTTCCTGGGCTGACAAAGGAGAGGGAGATGCACCAGGGCATAGTGGGGCTACTCCAGAAGCAAACACAGATGCTGCAGTCTGTTGTTGACCTACAGGTTCAGTAATGACGGGCTTGCCTCCCTTTTACAGTCCATGGAGAACTCCAGTATAGCACCTCCCTACACACCCCCTCAACTGCCACTTGGCATGGGGGGCCACATCCCTACCACTCCACACGGTGAACATTAAGGACAACCGCGGCTTCACGTACGGTGACCTGTGAGAGCCATGGTTGATGTATGTGTAGCTAAAATGGACATGAATATTCCTTCCCCTTATTTAAGCTCTGTTCCATAAATTTATTAAGGTTTTAATGTATTTACTTCTAACTTGCACAAAATTTTTGGAGTATTTTTGTTACTCAATAAAACTCTATTGTTTGGAAAGTAATTCATCTTTATTAGTTCCCAATATATGCTACAGAATGCCTGGAGGTAGTGAAAGCACCCACTTACTTGTTCTTGTACACTGCGCCACAACTCAGAGGATCAATGACAAACACAGTGTAATAATCATAAATGTACAGCAAGTACCACAGAATTAATAGGGGCATTGTCAGTGTTCTATTCACTGATGTTCCCCAAGCACCACACACTTCCTAACAGGCCCCCAAACTGGAGGGCCAGGTAGAGCACAGTACATCACAACGCATTTCTGTGGCTGACTGTTAAAGTGCTCTTTGAAAGCCTCCCTGTGCCGTATAGTTCCGCATTGAGCTTTTCTTATAGCCCTTGTATCTGGCTGTCCAAACTCAGCAGACAACTGCTCCACCTTTGCCCTGGTGACAATTTTCCCCCCTTTGTTTCACAGATATTATGCAGGACACAGCAGGCAACTGTAACCATTGGGATATTTTTCTTGCTGAGATCCAATCTTGTGGGTAAACACCACCAGCTCCTTTCATTCTACCAATTCAACTGTCATTTAGTACCTGCTGAGCTGGTAGCTGAATCTTTCCTTGGTGATGTCGAGGTGACTGATGTACGGCTTCCTGAGCAAGGGGTTGGTGGGGCCCCAGGATCGCTATTGGCATTTCAGCATCACCAATGGTAATCTGCTGGTCAGGAAAGAACAGTCCTGTGTTCTTAAAGATGTGAGCATCATACATCTTCCCTGACCAGCCCCATTGATGTCAGTGAAGTGTCCCCGGTGATCCACCAGCGCTTGCATAACCATAGAAAAATAGCCCTTTTTATTGATGTACCCTGTTGCAAGGTGGTCTGGTGCCAAAATAGGGATATATGTGCCATCTGTCACTCCACTGCAGTTCAGGAGCCCCATTGCTGAAAATCCATCCACTATGTTTCTGTTTTCAACAAGACGGTTGGTGGTGATTGGACGTCTAACATAGTGAATGCCAGTGAAAATGAGGTAGGATCAGAGGCTAAAATAGGAATAGAACAAGTTAAAAATTACTTAGACAAATTAGATCTCTTCAGATCACCAGGGCCTGATGAAATGCATCCTAGAATAATCAAGGAGCTGACTGAGGAGATACCTGAGCCATTAGCGATTATCTTAGAAAAGTCATGGAAGACGGGAGAGATTCCAGACATCTGGAAAAGGGCAAATATAGTGCCCATCTATAAAAAGGTAAATAAGGACAACCCAGGGAATTAAAGACTAGACACCTTAACTTTCATACCCTGAAAGATAATGGAGCAAATAATTAAGCAATCAATTTGCAAACATCTAAAAGATAATAAGGTGATAAGTAACTGTCAGCATGGATTTGTCAAGAACAAATCATGTCAAACCAACCTGATAGCTTTCTTTGACAGGGTAACAAGCCTTGTGGATACGGAGGAAGCGGTAGACGTGGTATATCTTGACTTTAGTAAAGCTTTTGATACTGTCTCGCATGACCTTCTCATAAAGAAACTAGGGAGATGCAACCTAGATGAAACTACTATAAGGTGGATGCAAAACTGGTGGGAAAACGGCTCCCAGAGAGTAGTTATTAGTGGTTCACAGTCATGCTGAAAGGGCATAACAAGTGGGGTCCCACAGGGATCAGTTCTGGGTCCAGTTCTGTTCAATATCTTCATCAATGATTTAGATAATAGCATAGAGAATATACTTATAAAGTTTGCAGACGATACCAAGCTGGGAGGGGTTGCAAGTGCTTTGGAGGATAGGATTAAAATTCAAAATGATCTGGACAAACTGAGGAAATGGTCTGAAGTAAATAGGATGAAATTCAATAGGGACAAATGCAAAGTGCTCCATTTAGGAAGGAACAATTAGTTGCACAGATACAAAATGGGAAATGACTAGGGGCGGCAAGTTATATGGGCCCATGGTGCCCGGGTTCCAGCAATATTCAGAACCCAGGAATCCAGCTCCACCAATGTTTGGGGCCGGGTCTCTCCCCCAGCCCCGCCTGCCGCCCCGTGCGCCTCTTCCGAGTGTTTCCTGGTCCCCACCTGCTGCTCCCACACACCTTCCCCGGGCCCTGGAGCGTCCGTCCCTCAAGCCAGTGGCTGCCCCGTGCTGCACTCAGCTCTGCTGGCTTCCGGCATCAACTGCTGCTGCAGGGTCCTAGTGTCCCCCCAGCCACTAGTGCCAGGGCAGGCTGACCCTGACTCTGCCCTTCAGCCTTGGACCCTTCCCTTTTCCCTCCACCAGCACAGGGCCCCCGGCCTGCAGTCACTGCTCCTGCCCCATTCTGGGCAAGGGGCAGCCCCACCCCCAGTGAGGCTACAGTGAGGGGCAGCAGCAGGGGAGGAGTGCACATGTGATGGCAGCCCCCCCCCCCCACACCACCACAGGGGAGGTGAGGGGGCTTCCTGGACCTGAGAGGGACCCTAGGAGCATGTGCAGTGACAGTGGTGCGAGGTGTGTGTGCTGCCAGGAGGGAGAGGGGGGCCCCTTCTCCGGAGCTTGCTGCTGCGGGTGGGAAGAGGGCTGGGGGGAGTCCTCCTCTCTGTCCCCAGCCCTGGGGCAGCCTGTCCTCCTCCCCGGTCCTGCCCTGCCCCACCCAGAGCCCACACCCTAGCCAGAACCTTCATCCCCCCACACCACAACCCTCTGCCCTAGCCCTGAGCCCCCTCCCACACCCCAAACTCCTCATCCCCACCCCAGAGCCCGCACCCCCAGCCAGAGCCCTCACCCCCTGCACCATGAACCCATCATAGAATATCAGGGTTGGAAGGGACCTCAGGAGGTCATCTAGTCCAACCCCCTGCTCAAAGCAGGACCAATCCCCAACTAAATCATCCCAGCCAGGGCTTCATCAAGCCTGACCTTAAAAACCTCTAAGGAAGGAGATTCCACCACCTCTCTAGGTAACCCATTCCAGTGCTTCACCACCCTCCTAGTGAAAAAGTTTTTCCTAATATCCAGCCTAAACCTCCCCCACTGCAACTTGAGACCATTTACTCCTTGTTCTGTCATCTGGTACCACTGAGAACAGTCTAGATCCATCCTCTTTGGAACCCCCTTTCAGGTAGTTGAAAGCAGCTATCAAATCCCCCCTCATTCTTCTCTTCTGCAGACTAAACAATCCCAGTTCCCTCAGCCTCTCCTCATAAGTCATGTGCTCTGCCCCCTAATCACTTTTGTTGCCCTCCACTGGACCCTTTCCAGTTTTTCCACATCCTTCTTGTAGTGTGGGGCCCAAACTGGACACAGTACTCCAGATCAGGCCTCACCAATGCCGAATAGAGGGGAATGATCACGTCCCTCGATCTGCTGGCAATGCTCCTACTTATACAGCCCAAAATGTCATTAGCCTTCTTGGCAACAAGGGCACACTGTTGACTCATATCCAGCTTCTTCTCCATGGTCACCCCTGGGTCCTTTTCTGCAGAACTTCTGCCTAGCCATTCGGTCCCTAGTCTGTAGCAGTGCATGGGATTCTTCCGTCCTAAGTGCAGGACTCTGCACTTGTCCTTGTTGAACCTCATCAGATTTCTAATTTGTCTAGGTCCCTCTGTATCCTATCCCTACCCTCCAGGGTATCTACCACTCCTCCCAGTTTAGTGTCATCTGCAAACTTGCTGAGCGTGCTGTCCACGCCATCCTCCAGATCATTAATTAAGATATTGAACAAAACTGGCCCCAGGACCGACCCTTGAGGCACTCCACTTGATACCGGCTGCCAACTAAACATGGAGCCATTGATCACTACCCGTTGAACCCGATGATCTAGCCAGCTTTCTATCCACCTTATAGTCCATTCATGCAGCCCATACTTCTTTAACTTGCCAGCAAGAATACTGTGGGAGACCGTATCAAAAGCTTTGCTGAAGTCAAGGAATAACACGTCCACTGCTTTTCCCTCATCCGCAGAGCCAGTTATCTCATCCCTGGCCCCACCCCACAGCCCTCACCCCTGCACCCCAGCCGTCTGCCTGAGTCCCTCCCACACCTGAAACTCCTCATCACCAGCCCCACCCCAGAGCCCTCACATTTTTACATTAATTTTAAATATATATATCGGCTTACAAGGCAGGTGGGGGGGGGACGGGACGGGACTTCAACCTGTTCTGGACACTACCAAAAATTATACAAACCTGCCACGACGGAAATGACTGCCTAGGAAGGAATACTACGGAAAGGGATCTGGGGGTCATAGTGGACCACAAGCTAAATACGAGTCAACAGTGTAACACTGTTGCAAAAAAAAAAAAAAAAAGAGACCCATCATGCTGGGCTGTATTAACAGGAGTATTGTAAGCAAGACGAGAAGTAATTCTTCCACTCTACTCCGCGCTGATTAGGCTTCAACTGGAGAATTGTGTCTAGTTCTGGGTGCCACATTTCAGGAAAGATGTGCACAAATTGGAGAAAGTCCAGAGAAGAGCAACAAAAATGATAAAAGTCCAGAAAACATGACCTATGAGGGAAGATTGGAGGGTTTGTTTACTTTGGAAAAGAGAAGACTGAGAGGGGACATAACAGTTTTCAAGTACATAGAAGATTGCTACAAGGAGGAGGGAGAAGAATTATTGTTCTTAACCTCTGAGGATAGGACAAGAAGCAATGGGCTTAAATTTCAGCAAAGGAGGTTTAGGTTGGACATTAGGAAAAAGTTTCTGTCAGGGTGGTTAAGCACTGGAATAAATTGCCTGGGGAGGTTGTGGAATCTCCATGACTGGAGGTTTTTAAGAGTAGGTTGGACAAACACCTGTCAGGAATGGTCTAGATAATACTTAGTCCTGCCATGAGTGCAGGGGACTGGACTAGATGACTTCTTGAGGTCCCTTCCAGTCCTATGATTCTATGTCCTGCACATTGCTGAGAGTCAGAGCCCTGCATAGCGAGAGACAATGGCCCTGTATATTTGCATGACAATGACCCCCATAGTGGATTTTCCAACTCCAAAACAATTTCTCACTGAGCGATAGCAATCTGGCATTGCAAGTTTCCACGGTGCAATTGCCACTCGCTTCTCCACTGTCAGTGCAGCTCTCATTTTGGTGTCCCTGCGCTAGCGAGGCAAGGTTGGCACAGATCCAGAATTTGTGTCTTTGGGCATCCAAAAGTTCTGCAGCCACTGCCCAGCCGGCATTATGAAGTGATCCCATCAGTCAGTGCTCATTTCTTGGGCCCAGAAGTGGCGCTCCACCATTTGTAGCTGCTCTGAGAATGCCACCAACAACCTGAAATTGATTCTCACTATGTCCCACAGCAATCTGCCCCACCATATATTGCCAAAACTTCCCAGAGGACTGTGTGCCAGATGGTGGAGAGTTGCACTCAGGGGTACCTACCCACGGTGTACCACACTGTGCATTGAAACACATACTCACTCCTGGTGACTATGTACCGTGCTGATGCAAGGAGCCAAGTATGCACGCACACAAGCGATGTACAGACTGCAGCAGTTTTGTGCCACCGTAACTTACACTGGCAAAAGTTTGTAGGGAGACATGCCCTTAGTTTCAGGGGGTTTGAATGCCTTTTTGGAGGCTTTTCTCACTGCTTTCAGTATTTCTCTAACAGTCTCTCCTTACTCCTGAACTCTGCCCCAGGCCATGGCCTGTTTTTTTGTTTTTGTTTTTTCCTTTTCCTAACTGAAAACCACCTAACTCTTGCTCATCAAAAACAAATCACTTCTGGCCTCACTGGATTATCTTGCGGAGTTAACGTCACTGCACATAGGGCAGTTTCAGCCCTTGTCAACCTTCCTCCCTACATTTCCTGCTCTGCGTGGTTTTTCTGATGGCAAATGTTGGCCCTTAGAGTGTGAACCTTGGATTGGAGTGGCTTCCACTTACGCTTAATATCCTTGATGGCATCCTAGCTGCAGAGGTAGATATGGAAACATATTGAGCACAAGATATGTGGCATAACTAAGGCCATGTCTACATAGAATCATAGGACTGGAAGGGACCTCGAGAGGTCATCTAGTCCAGTCCAGTCCCCCGCATGAGCAGGGCTACAGCACCGTAGCTGTGACACCATAGCGCCGTGTTGTAACTGCTTCCTATGGCAACAGAAGTTGTTCCCCCCCCCCCCCATCACCATAGGAACTCCACTTTCTCCAGTGGCAATAGCTAGGTCGACGAATGGATTCGTCCCTTGACCTAGCTGTACCTTCTCCAAGGGTTAGGTTGGCATAGCTACAGTGGTGAGGGTTGTGTGTGTGTCGACTTTTAAGTGTAGACCAGGCCCAAGTTCTGATGTCAGAAGTTAGTTTTTCTGCTCTAACATCTTTCTGTGTTGTGTTTCTGCTGTCAGGCCACCAGACTTCCTTCTCCGTCGGCTCCTTTCCAGCTGGCTCCTTGCCAGTGAGCTGTAGTGTAAAATCTTGAGCAATCCTGTGCATGCACCAAACCCAAACAAAAACATCCTAGTTGCTGTCCATTTTTTCCCTCTTTTATAACAGTTGGGTAAAGAACTAAATGCTAGCTAACAATTTATGATGTAGTTGTAGTGGTTGAGTAAAGGTTTTAGAGTGAAATCCGCTTCATGTACGTAAAGCTGAATATTTAGGCTCTATGCACATGGAATGTGGAGACATTAAGGAGGTGAAATCCTCTCTTCTGACTTAGGTTCAAGATTCATGGCAGCTGCAGAGCCCCCTGTGGCCACTATTCCAGATGTCCAATGTACTGGGATGGCTGGATTTCTCTAAAGATGGATCTGTGACCATTCCTTGGCCTGCTTCCAGTGTGACCTTTCATTCTTGACTATGCAGGACTCATGCACAGATCCTGTCTGTGATGCAAAATTGGGTGGTGCAGATATTCCTGCATAGGTACTCCTCCAGCAGCCTCCCAAGGGCAGCCCCTTAATAGGTGTGGCTTTGTTTTTCCCTGTATAACGGGTGAATGTCATACCAAGTGGTGATAGACATTGGAAATGGCCATGTTACCCTCAATTTGCTAGACAAGAAGTTCTCTGCTTACATATGAGACTTCAGTGAGGTTGCTTAAATGCTCTGCTAGGTCAGGGCCAGAGAGCTCCGCACCAGGCAGAAGTGACCTCATTGCAAGGAACACTGTGACTTAATGTGAACGAGAGATTCTTTCTTTTAAAGCTATGAGAAATTAATTCTGATATCACTCTACTCTAATTGTAGGTGCTCGGGATATAGCCAGTGTGTACTTTGTGAAATTTGTGTTAGAGAGTTTTTGATAAAAACTATCTCTAATCTTTACTACTTTGTTGTCATCAACATGGAGCACAATTTGCAGTCATATGTTTGTCTTTTTAATAATTTTTTTAAAATACCTGGGAAAATGGGGGCAAAATTCTATCGAGAATTCATTTGCAGTATGGGTAGGAGAGAAGAATCTAGCCTTACTTTGAAGAAACTGTTCTACATGTGTGCTGTTCTGAAATCTACTTTTAATTTCTGCAGTATGTATGGCTGTAAATTAGCTTTTCATTTATATGTCATAGCATGAAGAATGGTGGATGTCCTGTCAGATTCAGCCCAGCTTCCTTCTCTTCCTTTTGGATTTTTCTGTGTCTATTCTTTGCATTCCACAAGAGGCTTTTGCCTTGAATTCCTTAGATTATCATAGGTGGATCCAGTTAGAATACTTCTGAGAGAGAGAGAGAGAGAGAGAGAGAGAGAGAGAGAGAGAGACTGATTGTGTCTAGTGTATGAATTATTAGTGGTTTAGAAGGATTAAAAACAGGAAGTTGTACTCCACTTCTAATACATTTTTGGAGGTCAGACTATTACAGGAACTCCAAAACAAGTACAAGCCACAATTTCACGACAGTGAAAATAACTGTCTTTGAATAACTTGTGAATAGATATTTTGGATGTACACAAGGGGCAAAAATTAGGGCAGGAGGTAGAGGAATTTTGGAGTAGGGACTAATATCTAGTGCAAAAATTTTGACAGGTTTGACACTGTTTTCCTGAACAGAGTAGAAAGATAACAGGTATTTTGTTCTCTTAACAAATGGAATTTTGTCAATATCAGCTGTACTCTAATATTCAAGTACATTACTAGGGAAGACTAACACATGCTGGAAAGCTTATAGGAATTAATAGCACAAAATCTGTTCTTTCTGAGAGACTGTACTTCTGCATCTCTAAAGTAATAAATGGATTAAGGGCATAGTCAGCAATCATACCACCTTAAATTGTAAAAATTGACAACCTCTCATTTTAAGTAGCTGGACCTGGTTAGTTCTTCAGTGGGAAACCACGAAGGAAAACCCATGGTGCTACAGGAAGTGTTGTTGGCAGTGCTGTAGGTGGCACTCTTCCCTTTGAGATAGTACTGAACCAATGCCAGAGTGAAATGGTAGGGGGCACTGTGCTGTTATAGTTCCTGGGCCGGATTCTCAGCCGGTGTAAATTAGCCTAGATCCATTGAAGTCAGTGGAGCAATGCTGATTTATACCAGTTGACGATCTGGTCCGGTCTTTTGAATAAGACATAAAACCAAGTTTTTGACCACTTGTCATTAAAGATCAAAGATCCCATGACACGTTTCTCAAGATTCCTGATATCTTGGCTCAAATCCAATTTTTGTCATTACATTTTGTTTACCTAAAAGTACCTCTTCATTTTCAGTTGGATATGGTGTTCTTCACTGTTGGCCCTGAACTGTTGTGTAGTTTTATGGTGTGGAACAACTCTTGAGGTCGCTGCACTTCAATGGTGGGTAGTATGACCCTTACACATGTAAAGTTTGTAAAGGGCTTTGGGATAAAAGGCACTTTATAAATGTAAAGATGCTATTTAAGTTGTTGTTGTTATTATTATTATTATATTTTATTTAGTTCACATGTGAGAAGAGACTTGCTATATCACAAATATAACTTCACTTATGTTTGAGGTAATCCTGTCATGAATGGTGGGAAAAATCTCCCCCCTTCAGGTGAAAGATCCTGTTAAACTGCTTCAGAGCCCAATAAATGTTGTGGTTTTATATAAGATATGCAGGTATTGTAACTCGCCGCTCTGGAGCTGGGTGTTGGGACTCCTGGACTCTGTTCTCAGCTCTGTCACTAGCTGACAATGTGATCTTAAGCTAGTGGCTAAAAGCTATCTGTAAAATGGGCACAGTTGTAATATTAGTGACACTGACCACATTAGGGTGTCTTAGGTTTTAATTAACTAATGAGTTTGAAGTGCTTTGGGACCTTGGATGAAACAGGCTGATAAAGTGTTCTTATTTAATCTGTTAGTTTATTGTTGTAAAGGAGAAGTTTCACTGATTGAAGTGATATATCTGACTGTGGATTAGAGGGCTTTGGAATTTTGACTGGTAGATGGTAATGTGCTGTTTTGTGTAGGAGGAGTGGGTGATGGATAGTATCAGCACCAGGGCAATTCATTCTTCCCTTCTGCTTATGCCCCTTACGCTGTAGTGTGATCCATGCAAGAGGACGCTTGCACCCACGTGGAGCTTGCTGCAGGATCAGGGCTTTATTCACACAATATTCTTCTTTTCAGTTATTTTGATTCCAAAGAGCAACTTTATCAGCTTAATTTTGTTTTTATTCATTCAGTTTTCAGTTCTTAATTTTCTTATTCATCAGCCTCCTCTAAATATAAGAATATCCATCCGTCCATCCCAATCTTTAATGTATTTACCCTCTCACCCCTGTGAGGTAGAGAAGCATTATTATCTCCCCTTTTCCAGATGAGGAACTGAGACTAATATTCCCTTAAAGCCTTCACTGGGGCAGAGCTTTCTTTCTGCACCTTCCAGAACTGTGTGGATCTATGGACAAAGGAGTAGTGTCTTGTAATGTTTCCCAGTGGCACATGCATGCTGTGAAGTCTGTGGGGCATGATGTCCTCAGGGTGGTCAGGAAGGATATACATAGGGGTATGTATCCTTGTTTAAAAGGCCAAGGTATTAGGAACGAGAGGATAGCTAGGGTCTTTTGGGAGTTTTACCACCTAGCCATCTCTTGGTACAGATTTTCAGGATTCTGTTCACAGTGACAATATAGTTTATTTGAACAGCCAGGCTGCTCAGTGGAGTGCTGCTGCTGCACTGTATAGTACTGTGATTGTTCAGTTTTCATAGGGAGGCGTTACCCAGGAAGGGGAGGGGAAAGAAGAGGCAGCTGATATTCTCTCTTCTCCCCGGCAAAAGCCAAAAGAATCATGAGTGATGATCTATGAATAAGAGAGAGAATTTAATTTATCCCTCTTAGTGGTTGGTACATTCCTCTGCTTCTGATTAGTCCTTTAACACTGCAAGGGGACAGTTCGCTCACATTCTGCTACATTTTTATACCAGTCACAGTCTCCCTTTTCTCTTCTCTTCCCCCCTCCCCACACTCTCTTAAGGTTTCTTTTCCTCTTCTTCTTTTTCTTTCTTTTTTTTTCTTTTTTGCAAAGCAGCCATGTGAGAGGAATAAAATAATTTTGAAGAGCATTATATGGTGAGAATTTTGACAATGAATGGAAGATTGTAATTACTCTCTTCCATTAGACTCAGTGGCTTTGGACAGATAAGCTGTATTGAAACGTGTGACCAGGGCATGGGATCATGGATTGTCTTTCATTGTTGTCATGGCGACAGTGATGCAGGTGGCCTATAACTGCCTGGCTGTCAGATCTTATACATCAAACTGGTGCTAAGTGAAAATATGTTAGAGGCATTGGGGGGAAAAATGCCAGCAGTGTTTATAGGATCAGGTGGAGGAGAGCTAGCCAGTTTTTTGTGGAAGCTTTTGGTGGCTTAGAAACAGTTCGTTAGATTTTTTCCTGTTTTGTAAGGGCAAAATATATTTTTAAAGAAAGAAACTACCAAATAAATTCATTGTCTGTTTTTATAATTATTTCAACTTTGGGGAAATGGCCGAGAGAACATAATAGTATCATGCTGAAATGTGAAGAAGGACAAAATACCTTCGAGCTGACAGCTGGATCAGACCATACAACATCAGAACCCACTGCTGCTGTGAGAAAAGATGGGTCTCTTATCTTTATATAGTACTGATGTACAGTGCTATAATCACCCAGAGAAAGTTGACCTGATGTGGAAATGTTGAAGGAATTAATAGGAGACCAAAACTTATGTTGTAAAGCAGCCTGTTTTTAAAGTCGAGATGTCTTAAAGCAAATGCCTATCAGAACTGCTATAACTTTGTGTCTCATCCGGAGCAGGTGCATATTTAATAGGTTTTCTAGTCTCTTGCATGATGTTCCAAAGTAAATTCTTTTTCATCACCCCCTCCATACCTTTAGAGCTCCTGAAATTTAGATGAACTAATTTAATGTCAGAGATAACTCTCTGTAATTTTGCCAAGTACCACTTCCTTACACTAGGTAGTGACCTGCCTTTGTGTTCTGATGAGAGACATACTCTTAACAAGTAGTTATAATAATAATAATAATGAGAATAATAACGATGGTAGAAAAGTTAAACTTTACTGTATTCAGGTTTGATGTCATTTCCTGGCACAATACATTAGTCTTTGCAAGAATTTTGTTGTGGGTTCCATTAAATTAATTTGACAGTTTTGGTCTCAGTATCATGTTCTGAGATGCTTACATGGGTTCTTTCTCATATTTTGAAGTAATATGGTATATATTACCTTGGAGTATGCTTTTGGGGCAGTGTCCACAACTTGGATGTGTGATCCACTAAGAATATATCTTTATGCAAATACGTAGGTAGAAAAATCAACACTGCTTTAAAGAGTGTACAGAGTAACTTACTCTCCAGAGATATATCCTACATTTCAGCTGCTCTGCTAGACAGCAGGTTGTGAAATCGACTGCTAGAAACAAGGTGAGGGGAAAAGTGGTTTAGTCTCTCAGAGGCAGTAGCACAAGAGACATAACGACTCATAGCAGGGCCAGCTGTCATCCAGTCCTTCCTGCCTGGAAGCAGGGCAAGTCTCGCCATATACAGTATAGGAAAGCATGGAAAATATCAGTGAAAAGAAAGCAAATGAGAACTCTCTTCCTCAGCAAGTATTAGATGCTAAAACTGCTAGAAAATACAGGCTTAAATAAAGGCAGTTTTTTAAAGAGTGGTCTTTATTTTGTACTTGAATAAGGGTCACATTTGTGTTATCAGCTAATCATATCTTCTTTTGCAACATCCCAATATAAACCCAATGGTACATCAATCAAGAATCTAAAACTGTGTTTAGGAGTTTTGAGGCATTGAATTGTGGATTACAAAACACCCAGCCAAGCAATTAAGTATCCATTTTTATCATTTGAAAATCATGACTAATCTGATGGGGGAATAATTGTCAAATGATAGAAACTGATTCTTAATTGCATGGCTAGGTACTTTCTAATCTATAGTTCTTTTTCTCAAGACTCCCAAACCCAGTTTTAGATGCCTCGATTGATACATCATTGGGATTTTACATTGCACAACTCTTACAACTCTGACTGACAGCAGGAAGAACTTTTGTTTTTCACTGTGTTCCCCATAAGCATCTTTCCACTAGCCAGGTGTTCACATATGAATCTGTCCATTAAACTATTAATGCAGGCAGATATTTACTGTACATCATAAATACTTGACTTTGCAAGCAGAAAAATACCAAGATCTAGCAGGAACACCCTGCACCGGTAGAAGAATGGACACTATGACCTACTAGATCCTTAGTATTTCTGATGTCTGATTGCTACACACAGAAACCACTATCGGGTTGCAGAGAAATTCCTTGAACAAGCATGTTTATTTTAGTCCTTATCCTAAAGTTCCTAGTGTTTTGGAGGAGCGAACGGTGTGTGTGAGCGGGGGGCGAGGGAGGGAGAAGTGGGTCCTTTATTAAGTTAGTTTAGCATATGGCTGGTTGATGTACAAAACTCCTCCAGACCCTACATGGGAGATATCTAGTTTATCTTTTCTTTCTTTTAATCTTGGCTAGTATGTTCTCCAAGGTTATTTTTTATCTGCCTTTTCACTCTTTTGATGAAATATATTGTGTGGGCTAGACATCGTGCCGAAATGGGAGATTAGAATAGAATGTGGTTTTATATAGCATTGTGAGGGAATATTGTCTGGTTTTGAGAGCACATGGAAGGGAATTGAGCAGTAAGGATTCTATTTCCAGCTTTGTCGCTGAGTTGGTGTCTGACCTTCAGGAAGTTACTTCACCACTCTGTGCCTGAGTTTCCCAGTCTGTAAAATTGTAATTAAAACAAGCACTGTGAAGATTAATTCATTGATGTTTAGAAAATGTTTTGAGATCTCAAAACCTTGACTGAACAGTGTTATAAAAGGGCACATGTATTATTTATTGAATTATCATAGGCATTCAAAGTATCCTAAAGTTCTTTACAGAATGCTGTATTTTAAGTACCAATAATTCAGTAACTGAACAGGGACACCAAGAAACTATTAGGTCTCAGGTACTGCCTAGGACATTAAAATCCATTTATTGTATCGGGGAGTTTTAACTGAGATACCAGGCTGACCCCCTGCTCTTTTCCAGAGCGCTAGGGATCCTTAATGTCCCTTCACAGAGAGACCCGGAAAAAACAAAAAGGGCATTGGATTAACATCTCATGTAAGGGACTGCAATTCTAAAATCTTCAAAAGCAAAAAATCAATGTAACTGTCCTTTTGGGTAAGAAAAAGAGAGGGTGTTTTACAATGATGCCTTAATTCTTGTACTTAAGGTCCTTTATTGTTTTTTTAATCATAGGCTGTTGGTGCCAAATTAGCATTTGTAGTAGTTTTGGCATTAGTATTCAAGAATAGTCTATGGTGTGTGTTTTTTATTCAAAGCTAGAATGTGGAGGTGGTTTGATGCATAAGTTTACAGTAACTGTACATAACTTTGAAGGGTGAAAAACTGTGCAGAAATGTAGCTGTTAGAACCATTTCCTGACCAACAGGATGGTCTGGTTGGTGAACTCAAATTTTGTTTCTGGTATGGTGAATCTGATAATCTAGTTTGGAAGTTAATGTGAAGGTAACCACAGAAGCTTTAGTCTGAGCAGAGTTATTACCTCATTATCCATTGCTGAGGGTTAGCTATAAGATTTGAACATCTGTACTCATGCAGAGAGAAGGAGGAGGGAAATGGACAATACAGATTACATCTTTTCAAAGCGATATGGATTCTGACTGAGTTTGCAGTTCACTGCAGAATCACAGACCTCCCTGGTTTTGTGTATTCTTGTTAAAAAGAGTCTGCTCACAATACTGACCCCCGCTAATGCTCTTTATAAAAATGTGCCTTTCAAATTTTGTGCTGTAGTCTTTTATTAGCTTGCTCGTGTATTGCTTTAAATTGCTTTTAAAGATTAGCAATGTTTTTCCACATCTTAAGTTGCCTGGAAAATTTAAGGTCCCCTGATTCTCAAAAGCTGTTTAGTCATGAACAGAACAAAAACAAAAAAATAAAGCTGCACTTACTCTGCTCCCAGGTTTTCAGATATAATACTTGTTCCTGGACCTCAATAATTAATGAGCTTCCAGTTTAACATGAATCCTTGTACAAACAGGCTACAACAGTGACGTGGTTATTGCAATTGCTAATAATATACATTAATGTGTATTACTGTAAAGAAGAAAGCCATGTTAATTGCTTTTGCATTATACTATGTGTTAGGTTAAAAACACACTTTTTAAAAAATGTCTTGGACCCTTTCAGTCCTTCTGAATCAAAAAGATATTTGTGTTGTGGTTGATAGATGATGCATTTCTGAGATGTTTCTTACTCCCGTAACTGGTAGTCAGGGGCTCGGACAGGAGAGCGAAAGCCTCAGCTAGTGACTGCCTCAGACAATCCAGTAGTGCCTACTGGGGAGGGGGAGGTTTCCTGTTGTTACAACAAAGCCAGCAACCATCAGGATGCTTGTCTGCCATGGAGGAGTGTCTGTGTTTGGCTGTGAGCTGTATTTCCTGGCTCACTGTGAATCAAGAATCAATTATTGTGGATCTTACAGGCTTTTTTCTCTATTGAAAGTCTCCCTTCCCCTCTCCTCTCCAACATTTATTTTCAGTGGGCTGGCTTGTAATGAAATCTTATGTCTAAGAGCAATGACATATTTGCCCAAGTCACTGTACTTACTTACACAATTTCCATACAGCTGAGGCTTGCTCTTGCTGCACTAAAATACAATATTAGACTAATTGATTTGGTGGCTAGAGTAGGTTTTGGTTTAGCTGTTACAGAGACTGCATTCATAAGAGCAGGTCAGCACACATTTGGAAATGGGTGTATACAGAGACAGTTTTGGGGAATTTGGGGAGGAAAATATTGAGGTCTCCCTCATGGATACATCTCCCTCACTCTCTGGAATCAGGTGTGTACATTGCTTCATCACAAACCTACAAACTAGTGAATATAGACAGTTTTGTGTGTTGTTTACCTGTCACATCTTGAACTGCTCAGTATGAGTCTTAATACTAAGACACGTGCCACTTAAACCAAGTGGCTGCTTGTAGTGCCAAAAAAATTAAATCCACTCATGGTTAGTGTACTTTCCTGCACACTTAGTCCAGTATAGTTTTAGTTCGTTTACAAAGAGATAAGCCAGTACGTACAGTTATAAGGTTGTACTGACATAGCAAATGTGTTGCTGAATCAGTCTTCATTGACCAAGTCTGTGTTGTTATATTCAGAATGATAAAGCAGCCTGGGCCTATGAATGTGGGGTCCTGAATTTCCTTGATCCAGAAAGGCAGCAACTACAGTGGAATCCCCCTACAACTCAAGTTAAGGTTCCGCCCCTCAAGTTTTACCTTTGCCACTCCCTCCAAAGTCTAGTAAAACTCTTCCCCTCCTAACTTAGCAGTTTTTGTCTCGTTTTTGCATCCCCTGCTGTGATGCTTGTGGCAAACTAGCTGACAGATAATAGCAAGTGTAAAGGAAAATGTATATATTCTGCTACATTGTGTTAACATATTGTATGACTGAGACTGGGCCAATTGCCTTTTGGATCTCTCTAATTTTATGTTGTTCCCCTTCCCCACTGTCTGTCTTCAGATTGTGCGCTGTTTGGGGCAGAGAACCGTTTATTCTTTTCTATTTGGAATTGCCCTTACTCATTACATGTGGTACTGAGAATAATGAATAAATAACCATGATAATTAATCATTCTGCTCTTGGAGCTGTGGGTGAGGAGGGAATCTGGTAGAAGAGAGAGTGTTCACCTCCTGTGGCAGCAATATCAGAAGGGAAGAAAAGGCCAGCTCCTGAGCTGTAGTGATTACGATGAATTTTGTGGCGCCTCAAGCTACCCTTTTTCAGTCCATTGTCTCTCTCCACACTCAATGTGTAGCTCAGTGTTTCTCTCAACAAAGACTTTTATTTAGGTGCCTGATATGGATTAGAGGCCTAACTTTAGGTACCCATATTTGAATATATTGACCAAAGTATTTCAAAATAGAATTATAAAGCTGCAATTATTTTTAAATATGTTTCAGCATATATATATGTGGTATTTAATGTAAGGGTCAGATTGTCATGAAAGATACCCAAATGTTACATTTCAAATGACAGCTGCAAGTGTGTCCACTGTATGTCTGCTTTTTAAATGCTAAAAAAGTTCCATTTGCTGGAAAAAAGGTCATTTCCTTAGTGCCCGTGGGGGAGTAGCTGATGAAACACAGGAGCATTATTTCTGCTTAATTAGGCATTTTGGAACAATAAAAAATAAGAAACTTTTACAATGTGTACTCATAGCAATTGCTGTTTCATTGAAGCAGTGGCCAATGTACTCAACAAATGGGTCAAGAAATATGTTGAGTCTTGATAATGTCAGTGCACTGCCATAAAGCAGCTGGTCTGTGCTCTGTGAGTCCACCCACAAAGCCCAAACAGGAGGAAGAAAAGTGTGGCCAGTGGCGGAACACCAAAAACTTGGGGAGTGTGTGTGGAGATGTAGACACATCCAGGCTTGTTTTTCTTCTTGGTTTAAGCCCCCATCATTCTTCTCTCTGTAAAAAAAAAAAGAGAGTTAAAAAAGGGCAATTAACTGGAGAGGGGGAAAAGAAGAATGGGGTAATTGGGTTGAAGTTACAGATATATTTTAATATACTAGTTATAGTAAAGTTATTTGTTAAATTGCCCTGTGATCATTGGGAATGGCTAAGCTAATCCTGATAAAATAAAAAGTGACCTGAAACTTTCTCTGTTCTTCAGTTGAACTCCTTTTGTTATAAAGCACTGAAATCTGTAAGAGAGGCTGTTCCCCTGAGATTTTCATTCAAGTTTTGCAAATTGAAATGTCCAGATTAGGTTAACTAAACTTTCTCAGGTTCAACCAATGCTAATCATAATACCTATTACGCAAAGGGGTCAGAGATATGGATGTTGTGGAAATGGAGGAGGAAGGAGGTACATGCACACTGAAAGGGGAAGAGGAGAAAGAACAAGCAGAAATGAAAATGAGGAAACCTTTTCTTTGCATTTCTTAACTCTTGTGAGTTTGACTCTCAGCATTAATTTTCTATCAACTTGGTCATAAAGTTACAGAGATCACGTAGCTTCAAAGTATGCTTCACAATTCTACTTCTCTTAACAAGGGAGAATCCTACCCTTCAGCCAGAATCAGTGCCCCACTCAGTGCTTTAGATAATCAACTGGGCAGATGAGGATCTGAAATGCTCTGTAAAGGGAGGAATTGCACTGCTGACCAGGGACCTCTACTCTGTATTGGTTTGTCTACATTGCAATTAAGCACCCACAGCTGACCTGTGTCAGCTGATTTGGTCTTGGAGGGCTTGGGCTCAGGGGCTGCTTAATTATGGTGTAGACCAGTAGATGGCATGCGGGCCATCAGGCTAATCGGATTGTGGGCCGCAAGACATTTTGCTGATGTTGACCGTCCGCAGGCACGGCCCCCCACAGCTCCCAGTAGCCGCGATTCGCACAGCTCCCATTGGCCGGGAAGGGCAAACCGCTGCCACTGGGAGCTGCTGGGGGCCATGCCTGCAGACAGTCAACATCAGCAA
Organism: Terrapene triunguis; assembly: GCF_002925995.2. Taxonomy (NCBI): domain Eukaryota; kingdom Metazoa; phylum Chordata; order Testudines; family Emydidae; genus Terrapene; species Terrapene triunguis. The sequence continues at coordinate 15,657,143 of NW_020664417.1, read as the reverse complement.
AATGTCTCACGGCCCGCAATCCAATTACCCTAATGAGCCGCATGTGGCCCGCTGGCAGCAGGTTGCCCTCCACTGGTGTAGATGCTTGGGCTGGAGTCTGGGCTCTGGAATTCGCAAGGGGGTCCAGCCTGAATGTCTACCCGGCAATTAAACAGCCCTTTAGCCTGAGTCCCATGAGCCCAAGTCAGCTGACATGGGCCAGCTGTGGGTGTTTAACTTCTGAGTAGACATACCTTACGGGTCTAGGACTGGGATAATAGTTTCAGTGCCTGCATCTCCTACCATCCTGCCAGATAGATGGAGGAGTCCAGCCTTTTGCTGTGCTCCACACAGCCAGAAGGTGGTTGTGTATGGTCATGGTGCCTTGTGAGATCCTCCATCTGGACCCAGGACTTAAGCTGCAAAGCTGCTGTTACATTTCCACTGTAAATAGAGAGAGGGGAGTAGGAAGAAGAGGAACAATAAGGGAGGGGGAGAAGGAGCAGTCATAGGCAGTCAGAGCAAGGAACAGAAGACATAAATAAAGTGGGAACCTCAAGCAGAAGAGGAAGTAGGTGAACCATGAAATGGGAGGAAACCAACAATAATATTCTAGGATGTGGGAGGAGACCAGAATAATTCCCCAGATGGAGGAGGAGGAGACACCAGGAGAGAAATAAAAACAGAAGCAAAGGGCCTGATTTTTAAAGGGGCCTGAGCATTCAAAACTGCCATTTAGGTACAATAGCACCTCAGAGTTATGAACACCTCAGGAATGGAGGTTGTTTGTAACTCTGAACAAAACATATGGTTGTTCTTTCAAAAGTTTGACTTAATACAGCTTTGAAACTTTACTATGCAGAAGAAAAATGCTGCTTTCCCTTTTTTTTTTTAGTAGTTTGTTTATCGCAGTACTGTACTGCACTATTTGCTTTTCTTTCTTTTTTGGTCTCTGCTGCTGCCTGATTGCGTACTTCTGGTTCCAAATGAGGTGTGTGGCTTATTGGTCAGTTCGTAACTCTGAGTTTCTACTGTAAATGGGATCTGTGAGTGCTTGCTACCTCTAGAAATCTGTCTGATTGCTTAATTTTAGGGTGGGAATTATATTCAAGTATCAAGTTTCTCTTGGCTGTTTATCCAATTAGTGGTCACAGTTAATTAGATTGGCAACCAAGAAATTCAGAAATACAACCTCCCATCTGAAACATTTGCAATATCCACCATTTGTGTGTGTGAGAGAGAGAGCTCCCTCGTAAGCAAAAATGAAATCAAAGCCCTGCAAGAACAGTATTTGGTCTCGAATACAGTGTGGTGTTATAATTCTGCCAGTCTTATTCTAATGCTGGACATAGCATCTAAGAGGATTTCTGCATGTAATAAATTCATCTGAAAATTGGGTGCCGTGTGCTGTTTGGCACTTTGTCTTTCAGTTTTGGGGGCAGAAAAGAAACTGGTTGTACCAAGTATCCTCCTTCAAAGTGGCCCAGTGTTTGTCATTTAGGTCTATCTTTTATTTCACCTTTCAGCTGCAAGTAATCAGTGCTAATCAGCAAAGGTTTGTCTCTGTTAGCCCCTGCAAGATTAGCCAATGTTTAGATGTAGCACCTGCTGCATGGTGTCCTGATAGCATGAGTCTGTGAGACTTTGCATAAAAGGTGGATTGTGTAGTCGAGTGTGTGAAGATGGTGGTGAAGGTTAGTGAGCTATACTGGGCAGTAAATTAGACTGACTTAATGAGAAATCCTACTAGAAGCTACATATAAGATGTGATTCACCTATGCTGGTGGACGAAGGTAGGTATTGTGCCCTGGTAGGAGAGTTCACCTACTGGGGAGGGTAGATGGTGTTTGCTCTGGGGCTTCCATCAAGGGAAGGGCAGTTTTAAGTTGTGGTTGGGATTCCACAGATCTGGCATAGACTGCCTCAGGTGTGCACTGCTTTAGCTACCCTGGTCATGTTCCATCCACTGCCAGGTCTGCTCCCCCTTTTTGGAGCAGGTTGCTCAGGCTCGCTGCAAGTGCCTGGCAAACAGAGTCCAGGTGCTCTGAACTGTCACACGACCCCTTTCCCATGGGGGTAGGAAACATTCCAAAATCTAGAGGGTTGGGAAGCAGAGTTAGTGAATTAATGCATTAAACTTTCAGTTCTGGTGAACTGATTTCAGATTTTGATTATTGCAAGTGAAATGCATTTGGTTTCAGCTGATTATGTTGTGCACTTCCCAAGACCACAAAGCTGCTTGCTCTCTGCTTTGGATAAGAAGGACAGGGTATTAGAGGTCTGGATTGAGGTGTATAGGCAGAGCTGTGTGTGCAGAGCATTCTTAAGGTTACTATCACAGTTCTTGGCTACAGTCCATGTTCTATCACTTTGTCACTTTCATAAGCACAGGACATCAGCAAATTCACCCCAGATGATTCCAATGGACTTTTTTTGTCCAGGCCATCATTTAACCTGCCTTTCCTTTTGCAGAACTTCCACTGCACACAGTTGACTTCATTTCTGTCTATATTATTCCTGAGGGCATTCTGCACCAAAAAAATAAAAATTCTGCACACAATATTTGAAAATTCTGCAAGTTTTATTTGTCAATAAATAAATATAGAGGCTTCAGCATGGCAGTGGGGAGCACATGCCACTGGCTACACAGATGTGGAAGATTACCCTCCAGCCCTGCCCCCTCCCCACCCCACCCCACCCCGGGACATGGACTTGGCAGTGAGGCTGCACCCAACCCTGACACAGCGTAAGGGCTGGGCCTGCCCCAGAAACACCCTGGGGCCCTGCCCCTCCACTCCAGGCGTGCCAGGTGTGGGGCAGGCTGGCTCAACCAGGCAGGATCCAAGTGTGGAGGGGCTCAGTGTGTGGGGTGAGAAGGTTCTGTGTGGGAGGCTCAGTGGGGGGTCCAGGTGTGGGGGGATCTGGCTGCACAGAGGCTCATTGGGGGGAGTTCCTGGTACAGGGGCAATGTGACTGTGCAGGGGGTTCCTGGTGAAGGAGGTTGGGGCTCAGCAGGGGGGTATGGGTGTGGGGGGCTCAGCGAGGGGGTCTGGGTGCACAGGGAGTGGAGCTTGGTGGAATGGGTGTTGGGGTTCAGTGGGGTGGAGGTCTGGGTGTGGGGGGGCTTGTCAGTGGTCCAGGTGCAGGAGGGTAGGGCTTATTGGGGTGGGGGTTTAAGTGCAGAGGGCTCAGTGGGGAGTGGTCTGGGTGCAGGAGTGTGGGTCCGGAGGCAGGGAGTCTGGGTGCATGGGGACTCCAGATGCAGGGGTAGAGGTTCAGTGGGATGAGGTTTGGATATGGAGGGCTGGGGGTATGTGCCTGGGTGTTCGGGGTGAGGCATGGTGTGGGGGTCTGAGTACGGGGGGTCCAAATGCATGGGGGTTGGGTGGATGGAGGAGAAACTTTCTGTACAGTGACCCCCTCCTCCTGTGGCAGAGGAGCAATGGGGGCAGGAAGCAGGGGAGGATGCTGAGCTTCTTGCAGATGGGGGAGGTTTCTGGGGGTGGGTCTGACTCAACCCCATCTACTCTTTGCAGGGTAGAAGAGGAAGTCCCATCCTCCCTGGGACGGGTTGGATCACAGAAACCTCCTTGGGAGCTGCCACCCGATGTGCAAAGACTACCCCTGCTTCTGTTTTCCCTGCCAGCTCAGGACTCCAGCATCCTGTCTTGTTGAGCCAGACACTCCCGTCTGCTCCAGCACAGACCCAGAGTCTGAATTACTTGCCCCAAAGCTGCAGGTTTACCTGAAAACAGCTCACAGAAGTGTGCTTGTCTTTAGCACTCAGATGCCCAACTCCCAATGGGGTCTAAACCCAAATGAATCCGTTTTACCCTGCATAAAGCTTATGCAGGGTAAACTCATAAATTCTTTGCCCTCTATAACACTGATAGAGAGATATGCACAGTTGTTTGCTCCCCCAGGTATTAATACATACTCTTGAGTTAATTAATAAGTAAAAAGTGATTTTATTAAATACAGAAAGTAGGATTTAAGTGGCTCCAAGTAGTAACAGACAGAACAAAGTAAGTTACCAAGCAAAATAAAATAAAATGCGCAAATCTATGTCTAATCAAACTGAATACAGATAATCTCACCCTTAGAGATGCTTCAGTAAGTTTTTTCCTCAGACTGGACACCTTCCAGGCCTGGGCACAATTCTTTCCCCTGGTACAGCTCTTGTTCCAGGTTAGGTGGTAGCTAGGAGATTCTTCATGATGGCTCTCCTCTCTCTCCCTTTGTTCTGTTCCCGCCCCTTTTATATATCCTTTGCATAAGACGGGAACCCTTTGTCCCTCTGGGTTTCCACCCCCCCACTGGAAAAGCACCAGGTTAAAGATGGATTCCAGTTCAGGTGACATGATCACATGTCACTGCAAGACTTCATTACCTACTTGCCAGCACACACATATACAGGAAGACTCACAGGTAAAACACAGCCATCTGCAAACAATGGTCCTGGTTAATGGGAGTCATCAAGATTCCAAACCACCATTAATGGCCCCCACTTTGCATAATTACAATAGGCCCTCAGAGTTATATTTCATATTTCTAGTTTCAGATACAAGAGTGGTACATTTATACAGATAGGATGATCACACTCAGTAGATTATAAGCTTTGTAATGATACCTTACAAGAGATCTTTTGCATGAAGCATATCCCAGTTACATTATATTCACTTATTATCATATTTTTATAAAACCATAGACCACAACGTCACACTCCCCCGCCTCCAGCCCAGCCAGGACTCGCAGCTGATCCCGGCACAGGGTAGGAGCCACCAGCCCTGTGGTGATTTACCTCTTCTCTGGGTGCCCAAAACGATGTACTTGCCCTGCTAGAGAGGGGTGCTCTTGGAGCTTCCCTTTGCTTCGCTGTCAGAAAGTAATTTTTCTGCAGGGAAGTAAAGAAATCTGTGGGGGACATGAATTCTGCACACACGCAGTGCCACAGAATTCCCCCAGGAGTACTATATATAAGTTTGGCAGATGTGGATTGGTAAATCAAGAAACAAAAGACTTTGTTCCATTTTGTAGCATAGTGAACTACAGTATATCATTGTGAAACCACGTGAACCCAACGAAGCTCAACATTAGCTGGTATACAGAAGGGTAGCAGTACCTTGCACAGTGGTGGTGTTTAGGATATAAAGGCTGTAGTCGGTAGTTATATAGACTGTGGTGAAGGGTGTTTCTTGTTTCAGAGGCCCTGCTTCAAATCCTGCCTTATTGTCTGGCTTAGCATTTTTTTGTTTCTAGTGATACATGGCAGGATTCCAAATCACCATTGTGTTGTGATTCACTGTAGGGGGAGGGAGAGATTTCATTCTGCATAAAGTTTCCTTTGGCTTGGAGACAAAAGAGAAAGAGCAGTTTGTTGGCTCAGTTTAGCAAACAAGGAGCCAGTAACTGATCAGCTTATTAATATAGAGAGTTTCAAGTAATTTGGTCAGCCAAAAAAAGCATTTAAAAACACTTAAAAAGAGACAAAAGGAAGGGTAAGTTACTTTTGTGTTGGCCTTTAATTAACTGAGGTTCGCACTCTGGCTACTTGTTTTTTAAGAGCTGTATTGGATCATTTATTTAAGTACTGTCTTTGAGAGAGGTGGATTATCAGGGCCGGCTCTGGCTTTTTTGCCGCCCCAGGCAAAAAAGCCTCCGGCCGCCCTCCCCCCGCCCCCAGCGCGGCAGGGGAGGGTGCACGGGGGAGGGCGGCCGGAGCCCCGGGGGGAGGGCCGAGTGCCCGGCTGGGGCTCCGCTCTCCCCGGCGGCCAGAGCGCCGGGGGGAGGGCAGGGGGCCCCGGCCGGGGCCCCGCTCTCCCCGGCGGCCAGAGCGCCGGGGGGAGGGCAGAGTGCCCGGCCGGGGCTCCGCTCTCCCCGGCGGCCAGAGCGCCGGGGGGAGGGCGGAGTGCCCTGGCCGGGGCTCCGCTCTCCCCGGTGGTGAGCCCCGGCCGGGGCTCCGCTCTCCCCGGCGGCCAGAGCGCCGGAGGGAGGGCGGCGAGCCCCGGCCGTGGCCCCGCTCTCCCCGGCAGCCGGAGCCAGAGCACCACGCCGCCCTCCTCCAGGTGCCGCCCCAAGCACAAGCTTGGTGGGCTGGTGCCTGGAGCCGGCCCTGTGGATTATGAAGGCTTTTTGTAAGTGTGTGTGTGTGTGTGTGTGTGTGTGTGTGTGTGTGTGTGTGTGTAAAAGTGTAAGGTTTTCTTAATTTGAGCAGTGGGCTAGGTGCCATGGTGAATTTAAGTCACCCATCATTTTTCTGACTACTAGTTAAAAAGAAGCCTCAATGAATTTGTTTGTTTTGTTTCTGAGTTTTGTAGGTAAACATTGAACAGAATCCTTTTCAAATGTTATGTGGGAAGTTTATAGCCTGAAGATTGCAGTTGGCCAATGACAAACCAGCTTTCCTTAACATATTCCCAAGTAGGAGGGTAAAATTTGTTTTGCACTTCACCAGCTATTTGTATCCTGCTCTGTGTGCACAGTGGGTGGATAGTCTGAGTTGCCCACTGAATGTTCTTCTCTCACTCATGGAAAAACCCATGGAAATGTATCTTGTCAACAAATAAAATTGATTGTTCTGTACATCATCTGGTTCTTGTTGGCTGAAGAAGTCAGAAATCTTATTTCAGTTTCAGAGACCACATTGAATTAGATTCAGCTACAACAGGTCTTCCTATCCCTTTGGGTGGCTGCTATACAACCTGTGGTGATGGAATGTTATAGGGAGCATGCTGATAAGCTGAGCATTCTTGTCAGCTAGGACTAAGAATCTGATCTCTGAACACCAAATATTGTGAAGAACCTAAGCTGTTTAAAATGTGTCTGAACCTTGGTAGTAAACAACAGCTGTGATACTTTGTGAATGCATGCATAGACTTAAACCTACTGCAATACAAACCATTAACCATTTCTGCAATTAGCAAGTATTAATTTCACCAGAAATGTCTGAATAATAACATAAAATAAAGTGGTTGCATTGTGCTTTTTAGACAGGGGTGGGCAAACTATGCCCCGGGGGCTGCATCCAGCCCTTCAGATGTTTTAATCAGGCCTTGAGCTCTCACCAGGGAGTTGGGTCCGGGGCTTGCCCCACTCCCACACTCCAGCCGGGGAGCGGGGTCGGGGGCTTGCCCCGCTTAGGGTGACCAGATGTCCCGATTTTATCGGGACTGTCCCGATATTTCCTTGTTTGTCCCGCGTCCCGACCAATGTTAGGTCGGGACACTGGACAAACAAGCAAATACTCCGGAGCCCGGAAGTGCTCGTGCCCCCCCCTGCCCCGACTCTGCCCCCTCCTTCCCCCATTGGCTCCCTCCCCGAATCCCCGCCTCTTCCCCAGGCTCGCCATTCCTCCTCCCTCCGGCGCTTGTGGAGGGAGGCCTGGGAGATGCAGGGGGAGCGCAGTGCCAGGGTGAGTGAGAGTCCAGCCTGGCCCCGAGCAGGCAGGACTCAGTCGGGCGGTAGGGAGAGTAGGGGGGCGGCCCGCGGGGCCAGGCAGTGGCTGTTCTCCGACCCAGGCAGCGGGACTCGGGAGCAGCTGCAGCTCCCACTGCCGCGGGGGGAGGAAGTGGCCGATGGCCAAGCTCAGTGGCTGTGGCTCTGGCGCCCCCGAACCCTCTGAGCCCAGGCCTGCTGTGGGGACCCAGCAGTGCGCATACTGCGTGTGCCCAGCCCCTGGCCAGTTGCGTCTGGGCTGCTGCCCAGCTGGTGCAATCCCGCGGCAGCCCCGGGGCGGAGGCATCGGCAGCCCAGCCCCGTTCGTTCCCCTGCGGGACCCGAGCGGGACGGGGGGGCTGGGGCCTGCTGCCCCCACTCCGGGGCCGCCGCGGGATACCACCAGCTGGGCAGCAGCCCAGACGTGACTGGCCAGGGGCTGGGCGCAGTGTGCGCGCTGCTAGGTCCCCGCAACAGGCCCAGGCTCGGTGGGTTCGGGCCCGACCGCCAGAGCCGCAGCCGCCGAGCTTGGCCATCGGCCACTTCCTCCCCCTGCAGCAGTGGGAGCTGCAGCAGCGGCTGCTCCCGAGTCCCGCTGCCCGGGGGGGGAGAACAGCAGCCGCCGCCTGGCCCCGCGGGCCGCCCCCCTACTCTCCCTACCGCCTGACTGAGTCCTACCTGCACTCGGGGCCAGGCCGTACTCTCTCTCACCCTGGCCCCGTGCTTCCCCTGCGTCTCCCGGGCCTCCCTCCAGCACGTGTGGAGGAAGGGGGGGGTGGGTTTTTTTTGCCCTGCCCCCCCCCGCCCCCCCCCACGTCCTGATATTTGACTTGGGTGATCTGGTCACCCTAGCCCCACTCCACGTGTGCCCTGGCTCTGCACGGCTCCCGGAAGCAGCAGCATGTCCCCCCTCTGCCTCCTATGCGTAGGGGCAGCCAAGAGGCTCCACACACTGCCCCCCGCCCCAAGCGCCGCCCCCTCAGGGCAGGGGCAGGGCACAGAGCCACCTGGCCGCACCTCTGCGTAGGAGCCGGAGGGGGGACATGCCGCTCCTTCTGGGAGGTGCTTGAGGTAAGCGCCGTCTGGAGCCTGCACCCCGACCCTCTTCCGTGCCCCAACCCCCTGCCCCAACCCCGATCCCCCTCTCATCCTCTGAATCCCTTGGTCCCAGCCTGGAGCACCCTCCTGCACCCCCAAACCCTCATTCCCAGCCCCACCCCAGAGCCTGTATCCTCAGTCGAAGCTCTCACCCCCTCCCGCACCCCAAACCCCAATTTCGTGAGCATTCATGGCCCGCCATACAATTTCCATACTCAGATGTGGCCCTCGGGCCAAAAAGTTTGCCCATCCCTGTTCTAGAGTGAAGACAACAGAGAAGGGACACATGCACTGTGAAAGCAGAGTTGCAAGCTGTACACCTTTTCTATATGTGTTGTAGAGCTGAAGTGACTGAGAACAGTGAACTTTGAGTAAAAAATTCCAGAAGAACATCATAGTGGCTTCATCATAAGTGGGACTCCTGCATTTATGTAATATGTATTTCCTTAGTTGTAAAGTCAGCTGATAAGACACGGCAGAGGAATCTTTGAGGATATCAGTCTAAACTTACTTTCCATTGGTTATATTTCCTGTTTCTGAATCTTCATCAGCATTACTCCATCTGGCAAAAGCTGGCGTTCTGCCAGGTCTTTGAACTTGCCTTAAGGAAAAATATATGCCCAACATCATGAGGCCACGTACAGAGAACAGTCCTGCCCCCAAATTATAAAATGTTGTCTAAGCCAACCTCAAAGTTACTCTGCTTCTATTTCCTGTTCCGCTGTTGACTCTGCTCTGGCTCCTGATGGCACACATTGAAATGCAAATGACAGCAGTAATTGGCTGAGAGATAAACCACAATGAGTGAGTGAGCCATGCAGCAGGGAGTTAAGTGGCTAAGTGACAATTATTGCTCTGCATCCTCCAGTATCATGAGCAGCCGTGCCGTTTGTTCTCTGTTTTAAAGGAGCTGTAACACATTAATTGGAGTGCTTCTCTGTTAACATGTCTCACTTAGTTTCTAGTCTGATTCTGCTTTGGCACAGGGGATGGGGGAGGGCCTTTCTTTGTTCAGTTTTTTATTCTTAAATCTTATTGAAATGTTTGTTGTTCACCACATCCTTCCCAAAGACTGACATTTTGTTTAACTTAAACACTGTTTAAAAATAATTCTCAGTGTGTGGATATTGTGTTAGCTGCAAGTTGCTGAGTAGGTTTCAGCAGGTCTCTTAAACAGTAGGGCTTAATTCTCTCAAAGATAACAAATGAACATGTCAGACTAGTCAATTTTGGGATCCCGTATTTCCGTCTCATCTGAAGAGATACTCTGGCAGCAGCAGATTAAAAGGGTGGAAGATGTAAAGGTATACTTTACCACATCAGGCTTTTTTTCCCCCCCAATATATATAATGTCTCTTTTAATTTGGAAATTGGAGATAGCACTAGTCATAATGCTAAAGGCACTGGATTAGTTTCCCTAATGGCTTTGCCAAAGCACCATCTTAACTTTTAGTTTTAATAAATAAATAAAAATGGTCTACCAGTTTCACAAATTGAAAAGCTTGGACACGGAAGAGTAGATGAACTGGAATAGCTGGCGTTAGGGTGACCAGATGTTCTGATTTTATAGAGACAGTCCCTATATTGTGGGCTTTCTCTTTTATAGGCGCCTGTTTCCCCCGCATCCCGTCCCTATTTTTCACACATACTATCTGGTCACTCTACCTGGCATTGTTAGCCAGTCTAGACTGAATTGGCCTTTCTGAAACATAGAGGGATGAGAGTGATTAATATTGTAATCTCTGGGTATAATCAACTTTATAGGAAACACTGGTTGGTTTGTAGAAGTAGAGAAGTAATGCTGTGCTTAAGGGATTCCATAGACCGGGGTAGGCAACCTATGGCACACGTGCCAAAGGCAGCACGCAAACTGATATTCAGTGGCACTCAGACTGCCCAGGTCCTGGCCACCGGTCCTGGGGGCTCTGCATTTTAATTTAAGTTTAAATGAAGTTTCTTAAACATTTTAAAAACCTTATTTACTTTACATACAACAATAATTTAGTTATATATTATAGACTTATAGAAAGAGACCTTATAAAAATGTTAAAATATATTACTGGCATGCGAAACCTTAAGTTAGAGTGAATAAATGAAGACTCGGCACACCACTTCTGAAAGGTTGCCGACCCCTGCCAGAGACCCTCTTGAAAGAATATCTCTGTGTGAAGGACCATAAAGTAGAATCTGGCTGGATTAAAAAGCCTATGCCATAGGAATAAAACTACAGCAGTAAGAGAGATGCTGTCAGTCTTTAGAGCAGTGATAGCAAATGCAGAGGTTAGGGAGTGATCAGAATCTGCTGGAACTATAATAATAGGTAGCTCCAGCTATTCAAATATAAATAGATAGAAAATTGTATTGGGACATAGTTTGCAGGAAAAAAATGTCAATACCATAAATAATTACTTCTTGGAACAGTTTATTTTGGGAACATTCATGAGAAGAGTCTACTTTTGATTTGGTCCTGAGTAAAACACAAGATTTTGAAATTAAGGGTGAGGCAGGTCAGTATTTGAGTGGGAGATTTCCAAGACTACAGGGTGCTGCAGCAAGTAGTGTTGGGGGTTGAGTTGGTGACACTGTACCCTCTTGATAAGTATTGCACTTAGATACTAGGCTGTTGTGCAGATGCCTAAGATTGATATTGAGCCAATACCTAAGTATAGGGGTGCAAATTGTGCTGGTAAAGATGCTGGGGGAGATTCTGTGCTGTGCCTCTGCCAGGGGGTTCTCAGAGGTCAGCCATACAGCTGTCTTCTGCACAGGGGGAATCCTCACCCAACCACAGTCATGGATTTTAGAGCCCCCTGTTTATGCTAATCCAACCCTTTTACCTTGTGTTTATAAGGGTTGGCACGGGGTGAAGGTTTCACCTGTGGTGTTTTGAGTGAGATGCATACTCAAGATTTTGACCAACTATCCTATGTCACTATTTTCATGAGAACAGGCATTTACCATGTGATGTCTGTCCCAGTTCCAGAGAGGATCATTATATTTTGCCTGCCTAAAGTCTCCCTTCAGTTTCAGTTGGAGAAGGTATTCTTTGTCACTTCCTCTCCTAAACTATTGTGCAGCATTTTTGTTTGCTGGTAAACAGCTACTGTAGCTCCTCCTCCTCTTCATGGATGATTCACATCAAAGACAGCTCTTTGGGATGCTTCTAGATTAAAGGTACTATGTACACGTAAGCTATTAATGTTACTTCGATGTCAACAGTCAAGAAGGGGGATTTTAGGAAACAGGAATGAAAGAAGATACTAGAATAGAGCAGCGAGGAAACTAATTAATTGGAAAGACCCTGAAACAAAAAGTTAGGATTAGGAAACAAAAAGAAACAATAATCTATTGAATCAGCATAGAAAGAACTGCTCCTCAGCTGGGGGAAAGTGGCATTGCTCCATTGGCTGCGATGAGCAACACTGTTTTTACACTGTGTGAGGATCTGGCCCAGAAAGTTAAAAAATAATCAGTGGAACTCAGAGCTGCACGATATTAGTCAACCAAACAGCTTAGTAAAATTGAATGGGATTAGACATTTTTGTGAATAAATATAACATCTTATACAAAATTATAAGGCTTGTCTGTATACCCAAGAGGGGAGAAGGAAGAAAAAGTAGAGAAAAATTAAACACTGGTTAAATGAAAAGGTGCAAATGATTATTCCAGCCAAAGAAGTAGCCTTTATAAAAGGAAATTCAGCCCAAGCAGTGCTAGTAGAATGGAACATAAACTTTGGTAGGAAAGATGGAGTCCTGGAGGGATGGGAGGAAATGAAAAGGACAAACAGACAAAAACGCAGTGATTTCTTCTACAGAAGTATGTGAAAAGTAGGAAATATACTGAAGATCTAATAAGCCTACTAGACCACAAAGATACTCAGGAGGCAATCAAAGAAGATGAGAAAATTGCAGACACTAAATAATTTCTTTGCATAGGTCTCTCCTACAGTGAGTGCCTACCTCCTGAGTTTAATGTTAACTCCAGTAAAGGTGAGGTATTGTCAGGGTAGAGGCATCAAAAAGAGTTAATAAGGGTGGAACAAATCAAACTAAGTGGTAAGATGCCATTTAGACTGTGTGGTATTCATCCTTGAGTTTGGAAGAAACTAAAGACAGAGCTATGAACAAAAAAGGAATGATTTATCATTACAGCAACTATAACAGAATACTGGAGAGTAGCCAGTGTTCTTACTTCTAAAAAAGGTGCTAAGGATGATCCTAGGAATTAGACTGATGACCCTTATTTAAGTAACGAGAAAAATGGTTGAGAAAATCATTAAAGATGTCATTATAAAGCACCTGAGTATTATATGATAGACACAAACCACATAGCTTCTGTAAGTGTAAATTGTCTCTCTCTAATATATTAGAATTCTTTGAAAAGTTAAAATAGTGGATAATGGAGAATTGGTGGAGATACTATAATTTATTTAGATTCTTAAAGGGTTTTTATTAAAGTTCCTCACAAGAAGCTACTAAGAAAACCTGGTAATCATGGGGTGAGATTATTCCTGGCAGAATTCTGTGCCAGTGCACAATGCAGAATTTTGCAGAAATTAATGTTTTTGCGCAGAATTTCCTCCCCAACCCCCCACAGAAATGGGTTGCAGTACTGCTGGCCGCTGAACCCAGCAGAGCCCAGCTCTCACATAGAAGACACTGCCAGGGGGAGGGGGAGGAGAAAGTAGAGAGTTCCCAGCAGCTGTAGTTCCCCGCACACCCTGAGGGAAGGAGACGACAGCGTGTAGGAAACTCCGCACAAGCCTGGGACCGAGCAGCTGGCTGTTTCTCCCTCTGGATCCCTGGGTTCTGCGGGGAGAGGGAGGTGGGTGTCTGGGCTTGGGGGGCCACGGCTGGGCTTTGGGGGGGAGGGGGCTGGGTGTCTCGGCTTTGGGGGCCCTGTGGCTGGGCTTTGGGGGGGAGGGGTTGGGTATCTGGGCAAGGGGGGGCCCCACACCTGGGCTCTAGGTGGGGAGGGAGTTTGGGTGTATTGGCTGGGGGGGGAGGCCACGGCTGATCTCTGGGGAGGAGGTGGCAGAGAAACAGGAACTGAGTTGTCACTGAGGTTTCTTTAACTCTCTACTCCTGGGAGAATTTTTGTGTGTGTCTGTGTTGTTCAGGGGCAGCTCTAGCTTTTTTGCCGCCCCAAGCACGGCAAGCAGGCGGCTTTCGGCAGCATGCCTGCGGGAGGTCTGCCGGTCCTGCGGCTTTGGCGTACCTGTCGCCGAATCCGCAGGACCGGCGGACCTCCCGCAGGCGTGCCGCCGAAGGCTGCCTGACTGCGGCACTCACAGGGACCGGCAGGGCGCCCCCCGCGGCTTGCCGCCCCAGGCACGCGCTTGGAGCGCTGGTGCCTGGAGCCGCCGCTGGTGTTGTTAGAGACGTACTTGCTGAAAGGTATTTTGAAATAAATTGCCAAAATAATTGAAACTGGTGTGATTATGTACTGTTGTTTTGACCAATAAAATTTTCAGATTTTTGTAGAATGTTAAAATATTGTGTACAGTATTTTATTTTTTTGGTGCAGAATTCCCCCAGGAGTAGGTGAGATGCAAAGTCCTACTATGGATTAAAAACTGTTTAAGGGATAGAAAGCAAAGAGTGCAAATTCTCATCAGGAAAAGTTTTCATCAGAGGAAAAGGTTAGAGAGGAGCACCCTATAGGTTGTACTAGGTCTGTTATTAATACAGTGAATAACGACCTAGAAGAAGGGCAGAGTAGTAAGATTACCAACATTTGCTGGGAATGGGATGTCATTTTTTAGCATTTTTAGTTAGGACCATAAAAAAAAAATGAGAAACTTCCAGAAGGAGCTAAGGGCCAGATCCTGCAAACCCTTTGTGTGAAACTCTGATTAAACATTGAGGACTTGCATGATAAAACCTAAAGGCAACACAATGGCAAACAAAGTTTGCCATGCAGAAGTGCAAGTGTAATGTACATTGGAGGGAGCAATGTAAACTACTTTTACACAGTTTGCTTTCCATGTTGTATTGAAATTTGTTCACTTCGTCTTGCAAAAGACATACTGGAAATAAAAAAATAAAATGAAATAAAAGTCTCAATCAGAGAAACAAAAATAATTGGAGGCTTTAAGGTGGAGCGCGAGAAGGTCAAGAGCTTCCATAACTAGAGAGATGAAAAAATGCAATACTTTTGGAAAGAATAGTTAAGTATGTGAGTGGAGTTAGTAAAAATGACTACCCTGCTGAAGGCCAGTTGGGTGCACCGTATTAACCCTTTCCCTTAATGCAAGAGCAAGAAGGCACTCAGATTTAAAAGGCCGAAGATGTAAACAAACAAAAAGATCTATTTTGCAATGCTTGATCAACTCGTGGAACTCTCAGCTGCAGGATATTTTGAAGTAAATGTCTTAGTAAGATTTAATAATAACTAGACCCGGTGAAAACTGTCCATAAAGCCTACACACCATTTACCCCCTTAGCCCTTCTTTTGATGATTTAAATTGTGCATAGGCTTTGTGCTGGCCCTTTGTAAGGGAGTGACTTTCACCTGATGTGAATAAGGGTAAGATGTTATGCGGGCTGTGTGTGTTTCAGGGCATAAGCTTAATCGCCACTTAGAGGGGCACAATTAGATCCACTATGGAGGTGGGGGTGGAAGACTCACTCCTCTGCTCCTGTTGGTCATGAGACAACATGATTTATTGTTTTGTTCCATTCTGACAATTCCTTTATTTCACTTCTGCTATTCCATTTTTGGGTCAGGGCCACAAGAAATCTGTAGGAAATCTTGCAAATTCTTTACAATTTTTCCCAGACTCTGCAGACATATTTCGAAACTTCAGGAAAATTTGTTCTACTGCCTGAAGTAAATACACTCCAGACACACATGAAAATACTAGTATAGTGGTTACCATTAAAAAGTAACCATCTGATGTCGTTAGTATGCATTGGTATCTGAGATGCCGCAGTCCTTCCATATTTAGAAGAGGAAATAACCGTGGTGAGTCTGATAACAGGCATGTGGCAAATGTTGACTTTTTTGTTGACCGCTGAGTTTTTGAGTACTTTAAAATAAAATTGTCTTTTTGATTTCACCCACTCTTGATTAAAAAAATAAAAAAGCTACTGAGGCCTCTTTGGGATCTTTCTGCATGAAAATTCCAGGGGTAAAAGATCTCCCAGTCCTCTCAGAACCTCTCTTCTCATTGAGATGTTCTTGCTTCCCTTCTTTCCCTGAGTTATATGTTGAAGCCTTCCGCACCTTATTTATTCGCAAGCAAAAAACTAACTAAGGTTAAGCATGAAAGTGTGTTCAATGGAGTCCAGCTAATACCCCAAAACACACATGAGATGTGTGTATAATATATACACCTTTATGGTGCCACCTGATGTGCTGAGATACCACTGAGCCTGCCTGTTCTGCCAGCAGGGGCCTCCTTTACCCTGTCTTGCTGAGGCAGGCTCTTAAGCCTCCTCTAGCACACACACAGGCCAGGCTACACCCTGCTGCAGAAAGACAGACATAGAGATCAGCTCTGGGAAGACTCAGCTTAAGGGACTTGCCCGAGCAGTCAGGTGCCCACCTCCCTTGGAGTGCAGACCCAAAGGTATATTGTGAAATCTGCCCCCTCCCTCAATGTGGAGGAAGGTATGCACAGCCTCTTCCCCCCACCCCCATTATGAATTGCACAAACTGGGTTTCAGAATAAACAAAAAAATAAGTTTATTAACTAGAAAGAGTAGATTTTAAGTTAGGCCTGGTCTACACTAGGCTTTTATGTCGACTTTAGCGCTGTTA
>NW_020664417.1:15585899-15640855 GCF_002925995.2 Terrapene triunguis | reverse complement strand
GATTTAAGTAAAATCGAACTACTCTCGTAGTGTAGACATACCCTTAGTATAAGAGATAAACCGAACAAAGCAAATTACTAAGCAAATAAAGCAAAACATGCAAACTAAGCTTGATTCACTAAAGAAACAGGTTACAAAATGTAATTTCTCACCCTAAATGTTGAATTAGGCAGGATGCAGAGTTTCTGTAGCTCAGAGTTCCAGTTATTTCTTCTTACAGACTGGACCCCTGTCTCAGTCTGGACTCTCCTCTGCCTTTCCCATCAGGTTAGTTCCTTTGTCCCTTCAGGTTCTTTAGCAGTCCTGCTTGGGTAGGCAGTGGAGAAGAGTCCCGTTTGCCTTCCTTCTCATCATTAAATAAGATTTACATAAGGCGGGAATCTTTTGTTTCCCAAACTTGACACCCCCCCCCTTAAGTGGAAAGTTACAAGAAGTCCAAGTTAATGTTTAGTATCAGGTGACAAGACCACCTGACCTAGTAGTGTCACCATTCCCTCTCATGAAGGAGAGAGATTAGTATCTTCACAGTCTTGTTGTTTCTTCCAAATGGCACATCAAATCTGATGGCCTGTTGTCTGGTAGGTGTCTTCCAAATACACACCCAGTTGTAACTGTTACATAGTCCATATTCCTAACTTTAGATACAGAAATAATACATGCATACAGATTGGATAATCACATTCAGTTAATCATAACCTTTTCAATATCTCACATGACCCATCTTGCATAAAACGTATCTTAGTTATGTCAAATCTATATCATAAGCATATTTCCATAAAGAATATGAAGTTTAACGTCACAATATATTTGATAGGTATTCAGTAATTTGCCTCTTAAAAACTTGTCGCCAACTTGTGTGGAATGCTGTTTTATGAAAATTCAACTGTACTGGGACAAAAGCATATTGTTTGCGAAGAAGCAAAATAATTAACAGTCTGGACATTTAAGCCCTGTCCACAGTTGAAAAAATAGCAAGTTCAGAAATCATCTTTATGTTTTGAACACCATTTTGGCTAACACTGTTTTACTAGCCTTTTTGGATGGAGCATAAGTTTCTAAAAGCAATGTTTGAAAACTATTCTTGCTCTCTGATATGTGTTATCTGGAAAAAGTTTGAAGATTGACTGTATTGAAGATATTGGCAGAAAAAGTGTCATTTTCTAAGCGTGGATAAGACATTTGATTGCTGTTGTTAGCTTTGGGATATAACGCTCAGCTGGGATGATTGGCGGGCATCTCCATACTTTTCTTAGCTGTTGTGTAGGACTGTCTCTCTGTACCACTCAGACAGCACCAACTATGTCAAATTTAGGGGATTATCTTGAAAACTAGGAGAGAGATTTTCTTCAGAAAACATAGGAAAATGACAAAAATCTATAGCTCTATCCTATATCCATGCCATCTGTGTTGAATGTGTTTCCCCTGGCCTTTGTTATGGGCTTCTCCTGGGTACCAACTTATCCATATGTGTGTGCTTTGTCCACTGGGGACGAAATGGAGACTTACGACCTAACACAAGTTTGAACCCATGTCTCAAGATGTGAAAACCTAGTGTATTCAAAACCTGTTTTACTGAACACTCTTGAACATAAAGGAGACACGTTGGGAAAGCACAGCAGGAATTCTTTATATTCTGCAATTTCCCAGTTTGTTCCTTGCATTCATTTAGCAAACCTTATTGGGCAGCTACTTTGAGCCCTTTTTTTTAATGGGAGCTGATCAAGAGCTTTAGTTTAACCCATTTTGTTGCCATGGATTCTGCTTTAACTTTACTGCCCCTTTAGATTTCTTAAAGTGGGTCTTCAAAGCCAAAGGTCCCATTTTGTAGAAGGGCTGTTGGCAATAAAGCTGGCTGGGTTTAGTGTGGGAAATGTAAATCTGATAGAAGGAGTAATAGTTTAAACAACTTCAACCTCATTCCAGAAAAGCCTTTGAGGAAGATATGCCCTGTTTATTGAGGTGCGGAAGGGCACATATTACTCACATCTCTGGTACCTTGGAATTCATAGGTTGGTTCCTTAGTCTTCTGACTAGATGAAACAGCACATGTTTTTGTTGTTTACTGAAACCATGATGAAATCAGATCAGGAGGAGTTTGGTGTTTACTTCTACAGTTTCTCAAACAGAATAATTACTGACTTAATCCCCCTCCTCTTGCTCTCTCTCCTCCCACTGCTTTCTGATCCTACAGAATGTGCATTTAAATATAGCTGGTTCCTTACCATTGTGTCTGCCGGTAGAGGAGTAGCACGAAAGCTTACTTACATTGTAGATCTATCCACTTAAATCCTCTAAAGGACCAAATGCTGACCTCCAAATGAGAGCTGCCTATTTGAATTACATCAGAGGGCAATATCTAGCCCTATGTGTTTCTTTATTTTATTATATGGTGTGTTACTGTTTTCACCCCTGTAATCTCTGAGTCTTCACCTTGGTTATAACTAAGCTCATTCTTTTCAAAAGCTGGGGTGTATATGTATGCTTAATGGAAGGAAAAAGTATGCTGAATGGTACCTAAATGTTTTAGAAAAGTCAATAAATGCTTTGATTTTAGTATACCTACTTTAAGCAAAGAAATAGATATTTTTAAAGTGTTTTAACTATTCACAACCATCAGGCCTGTCAAAGATCAGCCAGAATTAAACACAGGGAACTTTCAATTGTCAGTTGATATTTTGGTATCCTGGAGGTTTAATACTTGCTTTTTTTAAAGCTTCTATGCATAGAAGTTTTCTTACTGAACACTTTTTAAAAGCACAGGTTATGTAGGACCTGTTCATACAGGTGGAGAAAAAACTCTTACAATTCTAATGCTGACTACCTTCTATGTGGTTCCTTCAATAAAGAATCCCCTAGCTACCTAGGTAAGTGGCCTTTACAGAGAGCATGCAGGCAGGCAGGAGCATCTGGAATAAGTAAACAAAAGGGGGGGAAACAAACAACCAAGTAATCAGCTGAATACTGCAATCCTTAAAGGGACACTGTTGAAATCTTGTAACTAAAAAGAAAGTTACAAGTAGTTTCAGATACTGCACCTGCCCAAGCCCTCCTGCCAATTTGTGGCTTTGCAACCACATTTTCCTATGTCTAAAAATGTTTTCTCTGTCTGTTGCTTTATGAAAGACCTTCAATAACAACAGAGGAAATTGACTACAGTGCAACAGTGAAACTGACTCTACACATACTGCTGTCAAGTGGGCAAACTGAAAAACTAAAGAGAAATATTTTTATCTCTAATCTCTTTCCATTATAGTGATCTTAGGTGTTAATTGTAAGAATTGAAAGTTTTAAAAAAAATCAGAAAACAAAAACTCATAGGCAGAATTGTGATTATTTTTCAAACTGTGCCTCTTTAATTAGGCACATCTCCCATTTGCCTAATTAAGAACTGAAGGATTTGACCCATGGTTTTCAGAACTCTTACCTATTCTATATCTTATTCTCCAGTTTCTTCACTCATAGTCAGAATTACCAATTAAGTAAATGAAGGATGAATTTGACCTGCTAGGAGGTATAATCTTTTTGGCCCCAGTGGAATTACATCCTGGATTAATTTGGCCCAGGGTTTCTAAACTCGTGTCATAGAGAAAGAGCGGTATGGTAGTAAAAGAAGGGAGGAGAGCAAGGTGGAATATTTTTGTTGTCTGTAATAGCACACCCTTGTTAACAGCCTTTCCAATGCGCTCTCATTGTCTTCCTTTCCCATCCTTTATGCTGATTACATTTGTGCTCATTACACGGGTTCACTTATTCTTCCCTGTGTATTAACCATTGCTAGAGAAATGTGCACACAAATGTATTTGTAAAATAAAAACTTGGATTATTTTCTCATTTAATGGAAATGCTGAGAATTGATACTGTAATAAATATCTACAGAATTTAAAGATTTGCTTAATTTGTAAATTGAATTTGGATTATAGGATTTATTTTTCAGGTCAGCAAGGATAAAAAATTAGGAATAATTTAGTGGATTGATTAAACATTTTCTGCATGGAATACATGTAAACAGGAAAGAGACTGCTCTACCTAGATTGTAACCTCTTTGTAGGCTGTCATTATGTTCTGTGTTTGTACAGTACTTAGCACAATAGGAGCCCTAGTTTTGGATCAGGACCCCAGGTGCTATTATAATACAAATAAATAATAGAGCCAGTAGCATAGGTTTCAGATGCTAATGTCTGTTGTCTAGAGTTTGAGACTGAGGCCTTGGCTACACTTGCGAGTTACAGCGCAATAAAGCCACCCACAGCGCTGTACCTCACTCCCCGTCCACACTGGCAAGGCACGTACAGCGCTGTATCTCCGCGGCTACAGCACTGCCTGTACTTCACCTCCCTGAGAGGAATAAAGAGTATTGTGCTGCCGCTGCGGCGCCAGTGTGGCCGCCCAATGCGCTCTGATTGGCCTCCAGAAGTATTCGGTAGTATCCCACAATGCCTGTTCTAGCTACTCTGCTCATCAGTTCGAACTCTACTGCCCTGGCCTCAGGTGACCAACAGTCAGACCTGCCCTTTATATTCCCCGGGAATTTTAAAAATCCCCTTCCTGTTTGCTCAGCCAGGTGTGGAGTGCTATCAGTGAATCTTTCCAGGTGACCATGCCTCCACGCGCCAAGCGAGCCCCAGCATGGAGCAATGGCGAGTTGCTGGACCTCATCAGAGTTTGGGGGGAGGAAGCTGTCCAGTCCCAGCTGCGCTCCAGCCGTAGGAATTACGATACCTTCGGGCAGATATCAAGGGCCATGATGGAAAGGGGCCATGACCGGGACGCACTGCAGTGCAGGATTAAAGTGAAGGAGCTGCGGAATGCCTACCGCAAAGCCCGCAAGGCAAACGGCCGCTCGGGTGCTCCCCCCACGACCTGCCGTTTCTACAAAGAGCTGGACGCGATACTTGGGGGTGACCCCACCTCCACTCCGAGCACCACCATGGACACTTCAGAGTGGGGGGAGGAGGAGGAGTAAAGCAGGAGTGAGGGTGCTGGGGCAGGGGGAGACATCTCGGAATCCCTGGAGGCATGCAGCCAGGAGCTCTTCTCAAGCCAGGAGGAAGGTAGCCAGTCGCAGCGGCCGGTACTTGGTGGAGGACAAACAGAAGAGCAGGTTCCCGGTAAGCAGCTTTTATTTTCGGGAAGGAAATTTTTCGGGAGAGGAGGGTTAGGGCTGCATGCATGCCTAGATGCGGAATAACACATTGATGTGGTCTATCACATCGCGGTAATTGGCCTCGGTAATCTCTTCGAAAGTCTCTTCCAGAACGTTGGCAATGCGCTTGTGCAGATTTCTTGGGAGAGCCACCATGGTCCTTGTCCCAGTCAGGCTAACGTGTCCGCGCCACTGTTCCGCGAGGGGGGGGACCATTGCTGCACACAGGCAAGCTGCATATGGGCCAGGGCGGAAGCCGCATTGCAGTAGAAGACCCTCCCTTGCTCCCCAGGTCACCCTCAGCAGCGAGATATCTTCCAGGATAAACTCCTGTGGAAAATGTTGGGACAGTGTTCAGTGTAGGTGCCCCCTGCAGCTCTTGGCTCTCCCCAAGGCACAGAAACCCAGAGGACAGTACAGCCCTGAAACAATCAGTCCCCCTTACTCACCATTTTGGGGCTCCCATGGGTTATGTGCGCTCTCTTTGGGACGGGAAAATTATGCTATTGTGTAGACTGTGTGTGCCCTCCTTAAGTGCAGGGGAATCATTACTCTGTCTGGTATAAACAATGCTGCCTCTGTTAAGTGTTGCATTTTGCCTTTATAGATGCAACCTTGAGATCTCAGCAGTCCGTGTTATCACCGCCTGAGAGACTGCAAAAACTCTGGAAGAGACCGCGAAAAAGCAAAGAAGACATGCTGCACGAAGTGATGCATCAATCTCTTACAGAGAATCAAAAAGCACAGGAGTGGAGGGAGAGCGAAAGCAGGATCCGCAAGGAAAACGCAGCACACCGGAAGCAAAGCACGGATCGGCTGATAAGCATCATGGAGCGCCAAGCGGACTCTATCCAGGCACTCGTAGCCATGCAGGTGGAGCACTACCGCGCCCGCCCCCCCCCCCCACAGCCCTTGTCCCAAAACTCTTTCCCTTTTGCCCCCATGTCACCTCCAACCCATTTTCCCCAACATCCAGGTTCTTACCGCCACCAGCTGCCTCCAACACCAGTATCTTCACCACCCAGCCCTGAGAACTACGACCCTTACCCTCTGCACTCAACCCCCATCACCATGCAGTATAGCCATCCTGAAGTGCAGCACTCATTGCACAGCACTCCAGACAGGACATACGCAAATCTGTGACTGTACCATTCCCCACCCCACCCCCTTGCCCTTTCTGATTCCCAAACAGTTGTGTTTCTTTCAATAAATGAATTTTCTTTTCAATAAATGGATTTTTTGGCCTTGAAAACATTCTTTATTATTGCATAAAGTAAAAGATACCTTAGCCCAGGAAAGAAACAGGCACTGCAAATCAGCTTAGCAAACACAGATTCCTACTAACATTGTAACCACTGCACTTCACTCCCGTGCAGGGCTCCAGACATTACTGCTGGTTTTCAGCCTCAAATTGCACCCTCAAGGCATCCCTAATCCTTGCAGCCCCGTGCTGGGCCCCTCTAATAGCCCTGCTCTCTGGCTGTGCAAATTCAGCCTCCAGGTGTTGCACATCGGAGGTCCATGCCTGACTGAATCTTTCACCCTTCCCTTCCCAAATATTATGGAGGGTACAGCACGCGGATATAACCGCGGGGATGCTGTTTTCGGCCAAGTCCAGCTTCCCATACAGAGATGGCCAGCGGCCCTTTAAATGGCCAAAAGCACACTCCACAGTCATTTGGCACCGGCTCAGCCTGTAGTTGAACCGTTCCTTGCTGCTGTCAAGGCTCCCTGTGTAGGGTTTCATGAGCCACGGCATTAACGGGTAAGCGGGGTCTCCAAGGATCACAATGGGCATTTCAACTTCCTCTACTGTGATCTTCCGCTCTGGGAAAAAAGTCCCGGTTTGCAGCTTCCTGAACAGGCCAGTGTTCCGAAAGATGTGTGCGTCATGCACCCTTCCGGGCTGGCCTGCGTTAATGTCAATGAAACGCCCACGGTGATCCACAAGCGCCTGGAGAACCATAGAGAAATACCCCTTCCGATTAACGTACTCGGATGCTAGGTGAGGTGGTGCCAGAATAGGAATATGCGTCCCATCTATCACCCCTCCACAGTTAGGGAAACCCATTTGTGCAAAGCCATCCACAATGTCCTGCACGTTACCCGGAGTCATGGTGGTTCTGAGCAGGATGCGATTAATGGCCCTGCAAACTTGCATCAACACGATTCCAACGGTCGACTTTCCCACTCCAAACTGGTTCATGACCGATCAGTAGCTGTCTAGAGTTGCCAGTTTCCAGATTGCAATAGCCACCCGCTTCTCCACCGGCAGGGCAGTTCTCAATCTCGTGTCCTTGCGCCGCAGGATGGGGGCGAGCTCCTCACACAGTCCCATGAAAGTGGCTTTTCTCATCCGAAAGTTCTGCAGCCACTGCTCGTCATCCTAGACTTGCATGACGATGTGATCCCACAACTCAGTACTTGTTTCCCGAGCCCAAAAGTGGCGTTCCACGGTGCTGAGCATGTCCGTGAATGCCACAAGCAATTTCGTGTTGTACGCGTTACGCGACTTGCTATCATCGTCTGACTCCTCACTGTCACTTTGGATCTTCAGGAATAGCTCGACTGCCAAACGTGACGTGCTGGCGAGACTCATCAGCATACTCCTCAGCAGTTCGGGCTCCATTTCCCGCAGACCGAAACGGAACACAGATCGCGCTGCACAGAAACCGTTGAAAGATGGCGCCAAATGTGGACGGAAACACAGAGATTGCTGGGATGCGAAGCGATGCATCACAGGGCGTTGGGACAGGACCCAGAATGCCCCGCATCCCCGGCCCCCTTCCCACAACTCACAGTGCCAGAATGGGAAGAGGTGCTCTGTGGGATAGCTGCCCATAATGCACCGCTCCCAATGCCGCTGCAAGTGCCGCAAATGTGGCCACGACAGTGCGCCGGCAGCTGTCAGTGTGAACAGACTGCAGCGCTTTCCCTACTCAGCTGTACGAAGGCAGGTTTAACTCACAGCGCTGTACATCTGCAAGTGTAGCCATACCCTGAAAGTCATGATTCCTGGGTCTCTATTTACTTTACCACTGAGTTACTGTGTAGCCTTGGGTACATAATTTAAATTTTATGCCTCCGTTTTCTGATTTGGAAAATGAGGATAAGCTTACCTATCTTAAATGATATAAAACTTTGTCCAGATGCTTAATACCTATTTTACACCAGTGTAAACCCAGACTAACTCCAGTGACTTTGATGAAGTTACACTAGTGTGATTAAAAGCAGGATCTAGTGCATTCGGTTTAATCATGGAGCTGCAGCATGATTCTCTCACTTATACCAGTGTAAATCTGGAGTAAATCCATAGAAGTTAGTGGTGTTACATCATTGTAAAAGTGGTGTTGGAGGAGTATTAGGTCATAAAATATTGCTCATTGGCAATGTGTGTATATATATATATGCGTCACAAGGCATGCTTTACAGGTATCCAAGCTCAGCTTTGGGTGGAGGGAAAGGGAATAGTGATGTCAGCTGATGTACAACTAGCCCAACAAGCAAGATAATCATTAAGAAAGTTTTTAAAATTCCAGGTCAAATTCTGCTCTGTTACGCTGGTGTAAATCTGGAGTAACTCCGATGACTTCAGTAAAGTTACATTGGATTTGCATTAGGGTAGTGGAGACCAGAATGTAACCCATTGTCTTTAAGAAACTTTCTCCATTTAGTTAATTAACTTTTCTTGTGGAGACTTTTTCTCTGAGTCAGAAAAGCAAAACCCAGTCATTTATTCTGAATCTTCTATTCATTAATGTTCGTGAGGTGCTCAACTACCACAGTGATGGGGCAATATTATTACCTAGTTAAATAAGTTATACGTACATAGCCACTCCCCTGCAGAAATGTTTAGTGTATTTAAATCAACAGAAAGGTTTTTCACCATAATATTTAAAAAATTAGCTAGGAAAGATATACAGCAGAACCCTCTGAAAGTGAAAATTATTTCCACAGTACAACTAGATGTGAGCCCATTGTTGGAATCTGCAAGTAGGAAAACTTTCTACTGTACTCAGTAGGGGCCTGGTGTACTGTTGCCCTGCTCCCTTACACCAGAGAAAGTGAGGTTAAAATGCTATCAAACCAGAATGTGGAGGGCAATGGGGAATTAGGCCCTAGGTTTTTGCTATCATTAGGATTTCAGGATTGTTAGTAGGAGACTCACTATCCTTGGAATTGCAGTTGATACTCTGAAGTTGTACCAAACAATTCAAGACTTTAATTCTACTTCTTTACAAAAAGTTTCACTCTATAAAAAGTCAGCGTAGGCAGGTTCCACAGTATTTCACAACCCAGGACAGGATACACAGTAAGAAGTGTGTGTGTGTGTGTGTGTGTGTGTATTTGCACTGATTGGGCCAAATTGTGTCCTTGTTTAAATAGGTGTTGCTTCTGTTTGAGTCAGTGGAATCTGAAATCTTTTCTCTAAGAGAGAATTTGAATAAAGAAAATCACTTTTTTTCTCTACTACTGAAAAAATTAAAAACACCCATACTTCAATACCCGGGCCTAACTGAGGTTTCTGCTGCCTTACAGTGCAGCATACAAAAAAACAACTATTTGCTTTAAATGATTAAAGTGACTTAATTCCAACAAAAGGTTAATGAACACACCCACACACTGATCTTCTGGTAACACTAAATTCATGAAACCATCATTAGAAAGTGGAAATATGGCTGTCCCGTCACCAGTCCCAGTTATTGTGACAGGCACAGCTTCGTATCTTAGTGTGATCCCAGCTCTACCCTAGCTTCTTTATGGCCACTGCCAAACTTTTAGCAACAAACACTGTTCCCTGGGAGCAGGAATGCAACACCTCTAGACACATCTGCTGAGGAAAGAAAACATTGTTTGTAATTCTACTATCCCTAGTCCCTGACCTCCCCCCCCGCCCCATTTCTTCTCTCATCCACTCCTCTAAAATTCACACTGTGACTTGCTGCTGTTCAGTGTAGAAGCAAGTGATGGCCCTGCAGCTGCTATTTGAATGTGTAGCGGGAGCTCTCCCTCCTTCTCCCCCTCCATGAATGGCATCAGAGCATGCTGCAACACTGCCCCGAACTTGTTCTATCCAGTTTACTCAGCCAGCTTTTTCCTAGAGATACATTCCTGTGGCTGCCTGAAACTTTACAGGAGAGAAACCTTCTTGAGCTTTTTAATTTTACTTCAATCAGTGAATAAAGGTCAGATCATCTTTCCTTATTCTGTATGTCCCTCCCTCACACACTTCCTCCCTTTGCACCCTCACCTCTTGAAAAAGGAATCTGTTCTATTAAATGTGAACCTTGAGTTTATTTGCAGGGGGGAACAAAAAATGGGAGAGAGCAGAACTTGTGTCTCTGATTTTT
This sequence comes from Terrapene triunguis, assembly GCF_002925995.2. NCBI lineage: Eukaryota > Metazoa > Chordata > Testudines > Emydidae > Terrapene > Terrapene triunguis. The sequence continues at coordinate 15,630,361 of NW_020664417.1, read as the reverse complement.
ACTTCAACACTCTACCTCCTCCTCACCCCCACCCTCCCTCCAAATTAAAAGCTTTTAGACAAGCAAAGCAAATGGCGGGGGAGAGAGGGGAACAGAGGAGGGGGTAGATTATATCACTTGGTTCAAGAGTGCGACAGTTCCAACACTAAAATGGACCAGATTATTCAGCAAAACAAAATAAACAGAACTTTATTGAGTCTTCATGCTTTGTGGAAGTTCGTTCACTGAACCTGGAGGAAGTTGCTGATGGGAGCTGTTGTGTATTTACAGTGTAGACAGGTGACTAGTCCACTAGCTAAGCTGGATAGCTGGCCTGGAACACCACTAGCCCACAGCCCCATCAGCCCCATGGCACAGGGCTGGTGAAGACAAAAAGGCTGACCAAATTAGTGGCTTTTTTTCTGACCCAAGCTCCTAATTGTTTTTTGTTTTGTCATCAATATGAAGATGAGAAAGAAGTGGGGATGCTTTGTGGATATGGTTATACCTGCAGTATGTGCTTGCTCACTTGTTCTGACAAAGTATCCCCTAGTGCCCTGTGAATTTTTGCATCTGTGGATAAATTAATATAGTGACTCAGCGGGCCTTGCTCACTTCACTCTGTAATATAGATGAAAACTTCATACACGTGTTGCTGTATTGGAAGACAGCTTGGTGTGAATAAGGCCCCAAGAGCATATCTGCATACATCCCACAGTGAGGCTACTCTAAATCATCAAACTCAACCACAGAGAGGTAATAGGAAATGTTCATTCAGAGGCTACTCTGAAATAAGGATCAATCAGAAGAATATGCAAGTGCTACTAGAGGTGAGGATAATCCTGTCCTCTTTAACCTATGAATTCCAGTCACCTAAAATTGTATGTATATAGTCAAACTGTTATGCTCTGTGGTCTGTGACTCTCTAGGGCCTATTCTGCTCTTGGTCTCAGTGCTGAGTTCTCCCTGATGGCAAATGGAAGTTTTCTGTAGGCAGTAAGTGTGGAGATCAGAAATGACCTTACTTTAGTATGTCCCGCAAAGTGGGGTTGGTCCCATAACCTAGGAAGATGAATATAAATGCATATTTCCATACCAACATGTCCCTTTTAAATTTTTTAAAATAAATATTCCCATCCTCTTTCTTTGTAAGAATTAGCCTAGTTTATAGTTTGTTTGGGGTTTTTTGTTTTTTTTTTTAAATCAAATCCTGCCCCCTTCTCACAACCACAGAAAGCTATGACCCACCAGAATCGGCATGGTAAAGAAGGGGGGGGGGAAATAGGATTTGGGGACACCTCTGCTCCTTGGTGTCTTCTCTGTGCTTCAGTATGCAGAGAATGTTGGGGGCAGTGGATGTGAGAATATGTGGATTACACCTGGACATTTATCTTCATAGATGGGGAGGAGTACAGGCTGCAGGGAGTTAATACAGCCCTGAGAGAACACTAGCAGCTGTGGTGTAGCTTCACTGCTGCTCATGGTCTGAGGGAGAGGACGCACCCCACCCCCACACTCCCTATGAAGACCCCTACCAGTTGAGCTACATGGAGAACTTTAACTGTCAGAAAGCAACAAACTGTCACAGGGGCCAGCCACTAGAGGGAGACATGATCACACACAGTAGGCCACTCAATATAGTAGATATACTCCCCCTGTTCCAGAGCATCTGAGAGCCACAGGAGTTCAGGTCCCAAATGAGCTACTGTTTTGTAATGAACTATGGCCGCTTGCACACAGAGACACTAAATCAGCAGTAACTGTACCTGAGACCTTCAGCAAAAAACTCAGGCCATTAACACTTGAGCTAAAGGGGCACTTTCCTAACTCTGGGAAGGTACCAGGTCGTATGTTGCTGGAGCCAGCCATGAGGGAAGCGTTTAATATTCTGGCTACGTGTCTGCGTCCAGTGCTCATTACATGTGCTGATTCCAGGCGTTGGTCCCTTGTAATTAAAAAGAACCATATGTTGCTTTGTGTCACTGGCCTACATTGCTTTAGGAGATATTTTAGGTCAAATTCTGCTCCCCTCATTTATGTGACAAATTCTACCACAGCCATTACTTATGTGAATAATGGGAGCTGGATTTGGGTCTTTAAGAGGGAAAAAAATGACTGGGTATTAGAAACAAAGAACACGTAGCAATCAGGGCCATCAAAACAAGAAGATAGGCTTGATGTGAGCCTCTGGTCCTTGCCTTTCAAAGAATGAAAATGAAATGTCAGAGGAAGTTACCCCTTTACTATCAATCACACCTAAGGCTTTGCCTCCAAGGTGGACGCATAATTGAGCAGCATAATGTGGTACTCTCTGTACCTATGCCCTTTCACAGGATGTGTGCCATCCTTCTCGATGCAATCAAGGAGTAAAATAGGGTCAAGCAGTTCTGTCCTGAGGCTGTGGCATACCAGTCCTGGAAACAAGTCAGCCACGATGACTAAGAGTTTCCCCAGGAAGCAGATCAGATCCTTAACAAGCAGGTGGTTTATGAGCTGATAAAAATGATCTCAAAGGCCAGGAATCAACTCACAAGTAAAAGAACAGAAATGATCAGCGTTTGTTTCTCTTGCTGCTGGAGTCAGAAATCAAACTGCAGGTTTAGTGCAAAGTGGGTTAATATGCTGGTAATTCAGTGCCTACTAGCTAGGAAGCATAATAAAGCCCACATTTCTTGTTTGGTGTAGGGAGAATGCTGCAGAAACAGAAATTTTATTACATAATTATGCCTCCTACATAAAGCTTTGAAAAAAGCTACCAGGGTTGTGCATCATTAAAATGACACAATATGCAGCTGTGATCAGAGTCCTGCATGTGCTTAGGACTGTACAATACGTACACACTGTTTGTGTCCTTGCAACATTCATGAATTTCAACTCACTCCAGTTATGAGGGAGGAGAGCTGATCAGAATGTGCTGCACTCTCTGCCCTGAAAACTGAGACTCACTGTAAAAACACTTTTTGTTTTACCAAAGATTTAATTAAAAGATTGAAAGGAATGGGAGTGAAAATACAATTTCTAATTCAAATATATTAAATTCAGACTCAAGCACATTCCTGTTTAGGCCAACAAGGCCTAGGAGAGCTGCGGAGGCCACGGTATGAACAGCCCTGTGAGGGGAAGAGATTATCTTGGTTGCTTTGCAGAGACTCCTCTAGCTAATGCGGAAGTGGCATTGATAGGCATCAGTGGGAACTGCGCTGAGCCTTCTTCATCAAGACAAACCTGTCCTGCAGTGTGAGACTGAGTGTGGGTGCTAAAAAGAGAAAACAGTTGTGTGTGTCTGGGAGGAGTCTATGTATATTTATTATGTGTATTACTATAACACCTGATAATTGAAATACTTAGCATATAGAGAGCTTCCTGTCTTAAAGCACTTTACAAGCAATTAATCCACACAATAGCCAGGGCCGGTGCAACCCATTAGGCGACCTAGGGTTGTGCAGGTGTCGACCACGGCGGTATTTCAGCGGCAGGACCTTCCGCCGCCTCTGTGGGGGGCGGCATTTCGGGGCGGGACCTTGGGGAAGGATCCAATAGGAACAGGGGGGCGGAGTTGGGGTGAGGACTTTGGGACAGGGGTGGAGTCGGGGGGGCGCTAGCCCCACCAGCGCCGAAAAAAGTTGGCGCCTGTGCCCCTGAGGGGTCCCAATCCCCAGTGTGAGAACCCCTATTCTAGTCAGACACACAGGTACTGCTAGAGGCCTAATTTGACCTTCAGAATCTCCTTAAGTCAGAATCAGGGACCATTTTGCTAAACTCTGTACAAACATAAAGGAAAATATGGTGTCTACCTTGTAGAGCTTATAATCAAAGGCCCTGATGCAGTAAAGTACTTAAGGCCTTCTCTATTCAGGACAGCATTTTAGCACATGCTTAATTTTAAGTATGTGCTTAAGTGCTATCTTGAATAGGGATGCTTTGTTCAACTGGGGCCTAAGTAGACAAGACAGACAAAGTGAAAGAAACATATAAGCAAAGTGCTCCGTGTTGATTGGCAAGTGTCTTATTTCCATGTTGCTTTTGATTATTTTTATTGAAATGTATTATGAGATCAGGATGGGGTGAGAAGAAGACAGGAAGGCATGAGTTAACAGAAGCAATGGAATAGGAGAGAGAGAAGAAGCAAAAAAGCAAAGATACTGAAGTGATTTGTCCCAGGTCACCCAGCAAGTGAGTAGCAGAGCAGGAATTACACAAGGCTGACTTCTCACTGTCTCTTACATCTCACCTGCCAATAAATGCTTTACAATAATAGAATTTAATCAACAATTTTGTTGATAATGCATCAAGCAGAAGAAAATCCAGCTTGCTGCTCTGTTGCTTGGCAGTGCTAGCAGGAGTAAAATCTTGATTTTTGTCATGAAAATGATTAGATCTGATTTGTCAGATGCCCAGGGAGGAGATATGTTGAACAAGAGGGTGCTATATAGTCACTCTTATAATTGCAACCACACTACGATGGAAAAACCCCCACGTTTTTAATAGAGTATTTTAGAATATTAAGGCCCAAAATTATTTTTGTTTCCCCTTTGCAGGGATCTACAGTGAACCAGGAACTAAGCTTTAAACCAATTCAAACATACTGGGCAAAATTCTGATCTCAATTACAGCCTTGCAACTCTGTTGACTTCACTGGGGCTGACTGAGTTTAATGGTGCCCACAATTTGGCTCATTATTTTTCCCTCTTGGGCCCCTCAGATATAATAAAAAATCTGACATGAGTGTCACAGATTATCGAGTGCACACAACATGAGGCCACATTCTTCCCTTAGCTCAATTTATTGGAGCTGGCAGAGATGTAAGTGGGGATACAAATTGGTTAATTATCTGCTTCTTTTTATCTAGTAGCATTCCTTTGATCATGCAGTGCACATTTCTCTGTCAGCTAAGAAAGGGGTTAATTTTTGTTGTTGGTTTTTTGGCACGTCCTATTGACATGGGAGGACCTGCAAGATCACAGTCTTGGGATTCCATGTTGAGTTAGCAATGGTGGCAATGAGACCCAATCAATCAATCTAGTGAGCAAAATTTGATAAGGAAGTCACGAGAGAGAATGGAAAGGGTGAAACACATTTTAACCACATTCTCCCAACACAGCCTCTGCCCAACTCTACACATACCCGCGCAAACACACAAAACATACTCTTCCCTACCCTGGGAAGAGAGTGGGTGGCAGAATCTATATGAGAAAAATTTTATCTATCTTTCTGGCCATTGAAAAACATCTTTCATTCCTAGCTGATTTGGATGAGCCGTGTCCTAATCATTTGATTATGCTCTGAAGGTGTCAAAAGCAGCTGTGATGTTACAAATCAGTCACTTGCTGACCAGTTAGCATAACTAGGAGGTCAGGAAAATTTCTTAACGGGAAGGCAGTTTGTTTTGTTTGCACAATTCACCTGAGCACAAGTTGTCTTAGCAAAGGCCATGCATATGCTGGGGATTGAAATGCACCATGAATTTGTTTGTTAACATAGTTTTAAAGACAGTCTTAGCCAGAACTGTTTTAAAGCTACGTTAAAACTAGTTCCACTAACATGGTTTAATTCCTTGGATAAGACTACAGCCATCAGTGCATGCATAGGAGGTTGAAATTCTGGCTCTATTGAAGTTGATGGCCAAGCTCCTATTGACAACCATGGATAATGATTTCACCCATGATGTATATATCAAATTGAGAGTCAGGCCTAGATCTTTCATTGTTTCCCGTGTCCCATTTCCTTGTTTTTGAGGAAACAGATGCAACTTTACTTTCTTGCAGTTATTATGAGCTGAGAATAACTCTGTGTTTTTCTTGAATCTCCTCAGCACTGACACCCTGCAACAGTTTGGACAATTCATTGGAGAAATATGACTTGATATACAAAATAATCACAACAGACACATGATTTACAGATTATACCACAACCTACAATTGACCACCAGCTAGTGGAAATTAATAAACTTTGAGTCACCAATCCTTCAAGTGACTGACTTTTCCAGTAATAAATTCTCTCCCTTGTCTGAACTATGCAATGAGAGCAAAGTTCTGCCACTGAGAGAGAGATTAAACAGCAATGGAGGCCAGGACATTGTATGTTGTATTAAAGAGCCAGGGTTGTATAGTGCAAAAGTATTCTTAATTCTGGAGACAAGCTCTCAATGTGACGATAGTACAGAATAGGAACATTTTCTCTGAGTAAGTCACTTTGGAGCACACTTGTATTCAAGCCCTGTGCTGTGCGCATTGTCCCCATTTTGTGTTTTATATTTTAACACTTCTTTTCACATAACAAAGGCAAAGGAGTCCTGGGTTTTCCATTCCCAGATTCTATGGGCCTGAATGCAGCTAAATTCTTGAAGTGAGACTGAGGCCAAGGATGGGTAGATAAGAGATCCCTGTTATAGGATTGTGCTAGACAGAAAGAAACCACCAGGCAGGGAGTGGGGCTCACAGATTTCATAGTCAATGGTTGCTAGTGGAATTTCAGACAGTCGTTTCTTTTTGTGCTGTTAACTTTTTGTGTTCCCAAAGTCTCTCTGCTTTTCTCTAATTGCATTCTTAGTGCTGTGGCTTGAAACAAATAAGTCTCTTTATGAATATGTGGGTGTGTATATTCAAATTTAAATACTGGGCCAGTATTTATAACACCTGTGTATGACATACACACACATTACCCCCCCCCCCTTTTTTTTTAAGTTTGGGTCAATCCTGAGTCAGCTGAAGGTGCAGATACTTTAGACCTCTCAGAATGTTCCAGAAATAAGTTTCCTCTCTATATCGACTGTACAACTGGATCTCTCTGTATCAGGGGAAGGAAGTTTTTACTTTTGGTAGAGCAGAGTAACATATGATGTGTTGTCAAGCATTTACTTCCACTAAAGTGAGTAATAAACTTTGAGCTACCAATCCTTCAAATGACTGACTTTGTTCCAGTAGTAACAAACAGCTGTGCTTTTTTATTAATTAAAAACCCCACTTTAATTATAGTATGCAACTGTTATGCTATTTTTGGTAATGTGATGATTGATCAAGCTTATGTAGAGCAGGAAAAGTGACTAGTCTTTGCCACAGTCAAAATGGAAGGAGGCTGAGAGTATGGTGTAGTTTCGTTTCACTGGGTAATGCTTATGTACTGTATATTGGTTGCCAAAAAAAATCAGAGCAAGGATGCCCCACCTTTGTTCATCTGAGGGTTTCTTGGCAACTTGTCAGGAGCCAGGAGCTGTACCTAATTTGCTAATTATGGAGCAGGGTTAACAATTTAAATGCACAGAAGATCCAGTCCATCTCTGCTTCATTTTACTAATCCTAAAAAGCTAGGAACCAGCATGCAGGTTGCCGTCTGTAATTTCCTTAGTGCTTCTAGAAACTCGGTGAGTGAGAGAGGCTGAAATTCCACAGAACAGGTTTCCATTGTCCCCTTCAGACATGTCTCTGCAACTGCGGAGGTTAGAATCCAGTCACTCTTTGCAAAGTACACCTCTGCCCCGATATAACACGACCCAATATAAAACGAATTCGGATATAACATGGTAAAGCAGTGCTCGGGGGGGGTGGGCTGCGCACTCCAGCGGATCAAAGCAAGTTCAATATAACACGGTTTCACGTATAACGCGGTAAGATTTTTTGGCTCCCGAGGACAGCATTATATCGGGCTAGAGGTGTAGTTGCGAAAAGTCCTCTCAGCAAAAGAATTCCAACTCCAGTTCCATTTGGAGGCAGACTAGATTCACTAAGCTGTCAACCATTTTGAACAGTTCCATTGGTTGGAATGAAGGTCATGCTGTTAGTCGCATTTCCCCTTAATCATACTGTGGCTGCTTGTGGGTGCATTGAAGGGATACTCTCTAGTTTGCTGATGTGGAGTTTTCACATGGAGAATACACTTACCTGTGAACATAGGGCCAATTTCCAGCATTTGAATTACAGCCTTTTGTAACAGATGTATCTTCCTGTTATAACTGATTTTGTAACTTCATTGGCATCTGGCCTATATATTGGTGTCCTTGTGCTAATCAAACCTGTAATTCTTTGGGTGAGTGAAAAAGCATTTTACAGGTGCTTAAGCCATTTGCAAGGAACACAGCTGTTTTCTCAGAAACTCACATTAAACCCAGGGAAGCGTTTTTTTTTTCTTTTTCTTATTTTCTCTGAAATTGCATATAGTGAGTGCCTCTTACACCAGGTGCAGCACCCCTCTCCAGAAGAGTCCGTTACATTAACGAGTGCTCCCAGGAAGAAGGTGTCTGAGTCCCATTTTGTAACAATGATTCTTCGTTTTGGGGCGTGGGAAGCAGAGAATAGAATTCTCAATCCCCGGGTATTGGGGCAGTGGTGTATTTCCCAGGATGCTTTTTCTTTAGTTAGGAAAAAAAAAACAAAAAAACAGGTTTCTAGAGGAACCAGATTGACAGCCATGAAGGATGAAATCCTGTACAATACTCACCACAGAACAGGTCCAGCGTAGGCTGCAGCAGGCTAAGCCTTTCATAGTGCCGCAGCCTGATCTAGACAGATCACCCTAAGGGGCTGAGAGACTCCTTGTTCATGGACCATTCAATGCTGAGACTCTATGCTGTAAACAGACTAGAAATAAGTGACAACTGTGGTGGCCTTTATTATGTGGACAACCTGTTCCGTAGGAACTGAACTTAGGACACTTTCCATAGAGGATGCTGACCCATTGCTGTCAGTTACTATTGATTTGATCTGGATTTGAATCAGCAACCTACAGGTGATGCTTTTTCTAGCGAACCAGCACCAGAGAGGACTTTCAGCTCTTGAAAGGGGCCAAATAAAAAGGTTTGTTTATGAAGCACAAAGCTCTTCATATAGAACAAATTTTGATTGTGTCACTGAAATTTTAACCAAGTCCTGCCCTCTACATTAGTGAAGGCCCAACCCAAAGCCCATTGAAGTCAATAGACTTCTATTGACTTCACTGGGCTTTGAATCAATCCCTTAGGTGGAAAATACTGTTCCCTCAACCCAGAATGCATCTCTTTGAGAGGATTAGGAACTTTGCCTTAAAAGTCCAGCTTCTAGTGGAAAACTTGAGAACCTGTGAAAGGATTCTAATGGCTAGAGGAATCCCGTCTAAAGAAATGACCTCTCCATCAGCCTCATCTGAGTACTTAATGAGAGGTGCTTTGCAAAGCAAAAGCTGTGTTAGTAAAAATAGGATCCGTTTCTGGTAAAACTTATCTGATGGGATTGTTCATGGAACAATGTGTTACTAAAGTCTGTATAATTGAGAACTGGTTAGGTCTGGAGGAGATTATGTATTAAGGTGAACTACTTTAAGGGTGCAGGAGTGTCTCTAGGCTGTTCTGATGGTTAGATACTTAGCGAGATCACATTTCATTAGGGTTACTGCTTAATTTATTAATGTGTATCATATATTTTAAGGAAATTCATTTGTGTTAACATTGTGGGAACAGATTCACGCCATGGAAGCTCATGCTCCCATTTCCTTCAGTGGACAGAACTTGGCCCGTAGGGATGGGTGGAGGTGGGGACTGGTATTAGTGTGAAAGAGGACACTCCTGTTGCTCCAGGCTGTGAACAGATTATGTTCTCCCCAACCAGTCAGGCTCTGAGCCTCCCCGACATTCTGTGGGCAGTATGAAAACTGCAAACACAGTCAGGGCTGGATGTCAGTCAGCATAGCTCCATCTAACATCTTGGGCCAGATCCTCAGCTGGTATAAATTGGTATAACTCCATTTGGCCCTTTGTGCGTCAGATCACTGTGAAATCCAGAACACTGTTTAGCTGGAAAAGAGAGAGTGATTTATAATAGCCAAAGCATGCCCTCCCTGATGTCTAGGCCGCTCATAAATCTTTACTTTCTGGGTGCAATGGTAGCACTTCAGTTATGCTTCTCTGTTCCTTAAATGGGTCCATTTGGCATTCAGTTCACAATAATTCTCTTGAACACATTATGGTTTCTTGTGACACCATAAATCCTCTTTTAATTTTGGTCATTTGTTGCCCTCCTGGTTCAGATTTTCTTTCAGGTTTCTCACGTTTTTATCAAAAGATTTGGTATTGGGCTGTCTTTGTTTCTTGGCCTTAAGCAATTAGCACATTGAGATGGCCATTACTAATAATTCACTTACACACTGTCCTAGACATTTGTTACAGAGCGGAAATTTCATACTTTTTATAAAGGTGGCTTACAAGCTCTGTGCTTCTTACTTGACTGTTTTGTGTTGTTGTTTTTCTTGATTACTGCATTCTTTTCTTCTTTTAGACTTGTTTGCACACAGATTACTTCGGAGACTGTCTTTTATAACACATCAACTGCTTGATTCAACTGGGTTCTCCTAACTAATCAGGTTTGATCAATACAAGGCTGTTGAGCTCTCACACACAGCAACCACATTACAATCTTATTCCCTCTATGCCTTACCAAGACTTGGTGCTTTATCCTAGCTTTCAATAAAGTATTAAGAACTAGGCACAGACTTGTGTGGCCATGGAGAATGTCTGGTCTGACTGCTCAGTGTCTTGTCTGGAGGGTCCATTTTTCCAAGAACCAGGTTATTAACGTGAAAACCATCTCTGTATTTTTCTAGGCAAATTGCACAGGGCATGAACAGACTGGTGCACTTGTTCAAGGCTGAGGAAAATATTTTGAATCCTAGAAACAAAGCATGTTCTATGAAGTCCTCTGTGGGACTGTTTAATGGCTGTTCTCATCTGAATAACTGAAATGGATTAACTACATTTGTCTTCTATGATGTGCATTCTGTTCCGTTGAATCTCCTAATGATGAGAGCCTAGGAAGTCCTATCTTTCCTCCTGCAACCCTGGCCAGTGTAGCATTTTGTGGGTGCCTCTGTATTGTCACTGTGTTTACTTCAGTCGTAAATGATGGGATAACAAAGTACATATGTCCTTCTGCATCAGACAGCCACATTCATTGGGTTACTTGAATGAAATAATCTCTCCCTCTAGAAAAAGATTGGTTTTAAACTGAAACTCAGTTTTATTCAATTTTTTAGGGCAGTGTCAAACAAGATGGTTGCTGCTTGCAAACCTCACTACAATTTACTTCAGAAATTTCAGTCTGAATTTCAATGAAAGTAGAGCTCAGATGTGGGCTGGGTAATATATCTAGTTGCTAACATGGCTTAAGGTTCCTTGTCAATTCTTGCCTTTTTTGATCTTGCAGCTGTGGACACATTGGACTGCTGCATCTTTTTTGGAGCCCCTAGAATTGAATTTGGAGCTTGCAGGGATAGATCATACTTGTCTGTTTATAAGATTTCACTTGTCTTGCCAATAAATCGCCATTGACAGTTTTTACTGTGCTCCATCTGAAATTCATTTCAGTTTCCATTCTTTTCAGTGACTTACATTCTCTACGGCTTTCTGCTGCCACTGAAGGAAGTTTATATCAGGTTTAAAAATAATGGATTCCATTGCTGTGCAGATGATACACAGATCTACATGTCTATTATCAGATCTCAATCCAGTTTCTCATTGATGGCAACGTCTGGTTGACATCCAGGCTTAGGTGGCCAAATAGCTGGCTCTGTTTGAAACTAGAAGAAAGAATATGTATTACTGAATGTAGTCACTGTCGCGTAATGTCTTTATAGTGATACCATATGACTTGATGGGGGTGCCCACACCAACTCTCAGATAGTAAAGAATGTCACAAATTTCTAGGATCTTGATTATTTGTTGTTCTCATGCAATACTTGGACTGTTTCTCAGACAGCCTTTTATCTAAAGAGTATTATCAGTGTTAGACAATTTCTCTGAGCAATGGACACAGATTTTTATTCATGCTTTTTTGACTACTAGACTGGATTACTTCATTTTCTCTGCTCCAGCTCTTTGATTCTTGGAAGCAAATTAAAAAAGATCCAGCTAGGCTGTTGCCAAAAATCTGCCTTACAGAACAGGTGAAGGCTCTTTCGTGTTCTTTATTCAATGGCGTATCAGTTGTAAACTCCTTTTACTGATTTATAAAGCTTTGCGTGGCCTTGGACTGTCTGGTGAATCTGATTTGATAACCACCTACTGATGCTGCTTTACTATAAGGCTAGATTTCACTCTGCCAGTCATAGTGCATTTTGCCATTATTCTTCTGCCTTGGAAAATTCTCTTTCTAGGGAGATAAGAGCCTTTATTCTATTGAGGCTTTTAAAAAAAGGAAACTGAAGTCTGTTTTTTTGGTTTAACCACTTGACACTAGCAGCTCGGCTTTCTCAGCTTGTATTCTGTTACCACTGATGTCACATGAAGTAGCTGTGTTACCAAACGGTTCAGAATTGCTTGTAATTACATTGTAGTGATAATTTTAGGGTTTTTTTTTTTTTTGGGTAGTGCTCTTTTGAAGCAATTAGAGGAATGAATGCAGGGCTGTCAGTTAAACATGCCTGGGTTCTAATCCTGGCTCTGCTGTTGATGTGCTGCATGATCTTGGCCAAGTTATTTAAGCTTTCTACCTCAGTTTCCCCATCTGTAAATTAAAAAGTACCCACTTGCATTTCCTGCACAAGGGTGTGTTGTGAAAGTTAGTCAATGCCTGTAAAGTGCTTTGGTCATATAGGCCTGATTCTCCACTCCTTCGTGTGGGTTTTATATTGGTGTGACTTCACTGAAGTGAATGGAGACATATTGATGTAAAAGAGATGTAGCAGGGTGGAGGACTAGGCCCATAATGCATTGTTTAAGTGCTAAATAGTAGTATTCATTTTGAGAAGCTCTCAGAGATACTGTTTACACTATGTGTTAGCTTAATAAAGTCACATTGTAGTGCTTTGCTTTCCTATCTGTGTCCAATAGCAGAACTTGATTGCTCCATGGTCACATTAAATTTCTGAGAACAGAAACAGCCTGGACATTTTAAAGGCAGGCTGACTCTGTTGCTAAAATTTCCATTTAAAATAAAAATAACCCCCAGTCTTAGAAGCTGTGAAAATTCCTTTGACTGCCTGGAACTCCCAGATTACTTACACTGAGAATCTTTACTTAACCCTTTTCCTTTAGAGGAGTATCTAAACAGTTGTGTTGAAATTAGGTGGCATCAAAAAGCTGGAGACCAGGGAAAGGGTAGCTTGTTCAGAACATGGATGGAAGTCTCATGTTACCCAACGTTATATGGGCACATACTGCGCTGTCTTTTCAAAAGAATCACCCAAAAAGGGAGAAAGGAAGCATGCTTTTGTTGTTGGTTTAGTGTAGCATCCTGTTGCTGGAAGTGTTTCTCAGTTGCTGTGCAGGAAGAACTGAAGATATGTAGTTGGAGTATGGGAGAGAAATAGAAGCAGTTTCCAAGATGTATTTGTTGTCCCTTAGATTGTCTCTTGAGTTCTCAGTATACCTTTCTGCTTTTCTTTGTTTGAGTTGGAAGCTGCAAGCATCTAGTCTTGTTTATAAGCAAAAACCTTTTCTTTGGTAAGTTTCGTTTATATCAGCAGAAAGGATGCTGGAGGGAATTAATTATTTTTTTTCTTTCTAAAAAATATGTATTTGTTTTAGCTGAATCAAAACCTTCATTTCCCCTTACAGAACAAGAGTCCTTTAGCTCAAAACAGAAGGGCACAGACTAGATTCCCATAGTAAAACTGTTCAAGTGTACAGGATATTTGGTGTTCATTTTGTTAGGAAAAAAATCACTAAATGGCAAGGGACCCCCACTTATTAGAGTAACAGTAAAGAAAAATTAAAAGGTGAGCTTAGGGCAGTAATAGCTTCATCATCAGATCATGGGAATACCGAGTTTGGCACTTAAAAGCTTACTTTAAAAAAATGTAGGCCCTGACTACGCAACGTGTAGTATACGCGCAACCCCTGCATCCACATGGAGCCCCCGTGACTTGGGTGGCTATGCAGGATGAGGGCCTTAGTGTTCCTGTAAAGTACCTTAGACATCAAAATCCTCTATTCACAGCATGGGTTGTGGCCATCCAACCTTCCTCCCGTCATTGTCCTGCCAATGTAGATGAGGCTCTGTCCTGGAAGGATCAACTCTAGTGGTAAAATAGTAGATTAGTCTTCATAGATCATTTGTTAACTTCTCTGTTTTGATTGCCCACGCTGATGACAACATTGACTAGCTATGGAGGAGTGGGATTGTAGATCTTCACCTAGTCTCCAAAGCTCACATTTTCACCTTTTAATTTTTTTCATTTTTTTCAGTTGTGCCTATCAGTTCTCTAGGCACAAATAGAAAAGTGTGAATTAAAACACAATGATCAAAAAAAGCCAAAAAGACAAGCCTTCTAAACAACCTGCCTATCTCCAAAAGAGAGACCGCCCCATTCCCATGCCCCTGATCAACACTTCCTGCCTCTGCAGCCCCATTCTGCCACCCCTTTAGTGGTAAGTGCTCCAGGCGTAGTCCCAGTGAGGACCATACAAATGAACTGCTGGCACAATCATCACTCTTAGGGCTCAGTCCATCTCCCGTTGAGGTCAGTGAGACTGCGGTGGAGTAAGTTATTACCTACAAGTAAGAAAGAAAGAATAGGGCCTTCAGAGAGAGACTGAGAACGTCTCGCAATGTTCTCTGAAGTCATCAAATTCAGGCTGTGGCAGGCCAAGGAGATGTGATTTCCAAAGAGATGGAATGGTTTTAGTCTAACATAAAGCTATCGCGACAATTATGTGATGCCTTTTGTTATAGACATATTGTCCATTGGATTAATATGGTTACTATTTACTTCTGCATTATTCATCTTACAGAAGTAACCAACAAAACCAATACAGGTTTCAGAGTGGTAGCCGTGTTAGTCTGTATCAGCAAAAACAATGAGGAGTCCTTGTGGCACCTTAGAGACTAACACATTTATTTGAGCATAAGCTTTCGTGGGCTAGAACCCACTTCATCAGATGCATGGAGTGAAAAATACAGGAGCAGGTATAAATACATGAAAGGATAGGGGTTGCTTAACCAAGTGTGAGGTCAGTCTAACGAGATAAATCAATTAACAGCAGGATACCAAGGGAGGAGAAAAAACTTTTGAAGTGATAAGAGAGTAGAACCTCAACGTTTTGAGCACCAGAGATATGAACTGACCAGTCAACTGCGCACCTCATTTGGAATCAGAAGTGTGCAATCAGGGAGCAGCAGAGACAAAAAAAAATTAAAAAAACCCCACAAATATAGTACTGTGTTAAATGTAAACTACTAAAAAAAAAGGGAAAGCAGCATTTTTCTTCTTCATTGTAAAGTTTCAAAGCTGTATTAAGTCAATGTTCAATTGTAAACTTTTGAAAGAACAACCATAATGTTTGTTCACAGTTACAAACATTTCATGAACACCTCCAAGGTGTTCATAACTCTGAGGTTCTACTTTGTGTGGTTGTGTGTTTTTAAATTATAGAATCTATATAAATAACCACTTTACTGTAAGTAAGTAAATCCAAATTCCCACTGACTTCAGTGAGAGTTGGATTGAGCCTTAAACAGGTAATGATGCTGGTAGTTTAATTTTATTAGGATACATTCTGTACTGAGGAACTGTACATTAAATAATCAAATGTAAAAAAATGTGTAAAATTTTAGGAAGAACAAGTAAATTAAAAGACAAACAGGAGGCCCGTTGACATGTACATATTCAGGAATATATTACAAATACATAACTGTACCTATGGTAATCCAGATCAGTAAATTCGTATTGGTACAAAAACTAGCGCAAGTCCTGAATTTTGCCTTAATCAGGAGAAACACCAAACTCAGTGAAAAAAAGCAAGTGAGTGAAACAGAAATAAAACCCCACCTAACTCAAATACAAAGTGAAAAAGTAAATTATAATAAGTGCAAATTTAGAAAAAAAAACAGGTAAAGAGAGAGGAATTAAAAGCTCAAAATAAAAAATAAAAATAGTTAAATGTGAAATAGACATTTGTGAGAGATAACAAGCCAACAGGTCCATTTTACCTCTGCTCTTATGTATCCCCTGAGCAGAAGAAGGTAAATGTGACCCTTTTGACAGCATGTCCAAGGACCGCCTTCCACAGTTGAGAGAGTTCTCATTCAGAAGCTAAGCCGTGCATTGTGGTTGCAGAGGTTGATACTGTACAGGAAAGAAGTTTTACAGTGAGGTAGGCGGCTTCCTCTACACAGCTTTGTTTCTTAACTTAGTCTGTAACAGAACAAAAAGTGAATGGAAGGTCCCCACACTGTACGTAAAGTAGACTTGCTTGCCTTCCTAAAGGGGCTCTACCTTGTGGATTCCTATTCACATTTATTAGCCGTGAAGGGAGGATCCTGAAAATAGGCTACTTTGCATGCTTCATTTCATTTATTTTGTACTGAATGCTGAAGAGAGAGAGAAGCTATGCTTTTGGGTAAAGGTAGCTCCTAAGTAATGGATTCCAACACCTTTTGCCGTCTTGTGTTGCCTATGTTGCTGTATTCCACTATCATTCATTCATGAACCCTCAACATACAACAACCCCTGAAATATATGCAACTGTCTTATCCCCACCTCAGATAATTTCTCATAGTACCAACTTGCAACTCTTGGTAACTCCCTTAGCATTCAAACCTTACGTCAGGGGTCAGCAATCTTTCAGAAGTGGTCTGCCGACTCTTCATTTATTCACTCTAATTTAAGGTTTCGCTTTCCAGTAATACATTTTAACGTTTTTAGAAGGTCTTTTTCTATGTCTATAATATATAACTAAACTATTGTTGTATGTAAAGTAAATGACGTTTTTAAAATGTTTAAGAAGCTTCATTTAAAATTAAATTAAAATGCAGAGACCCCCGGACCGGTGGCCAGGACCTGGGCAGTGAGAGTGCCACTGAAAATCAGCTCACGTGCCACCTTTGGCATGCGTGCCATAGGTTGCCTACCCCTGCCTTATGGCCATCTTGTACAAAGAAGTCGGGGGGTTGTTGGGAAGGTCAATTCCTATTACATCAGAACATTAAGCACTGGAATGGGTTACCTAGGGAGGTGGTGGAATCTCCTTCCTTAGAGGTTTTTAAGGTCAGGCTTGACGAAGCCCTGGCTGGGATGATTTAGTTGGGGATTGGTCCTGCTTTGAGCAGGGGGTTGGAATAGATGACCTCTTGAGGTCCCTTCCAACCCTGATATTCTATGATCCTATGAGAGGGAGGAGCCAGGCCTGCAATCAGCACTGTAGTTCTGTTTCTAGGAGAGAATAGACTTTCCTTTAATAATCATACATTCTATCCAAAAGAATTTATATCTGAGGAAGTAACATTTCTTCTCCTTCATTATGTGTCTATTGTATTTTTGAATATAGGGAAAATCCAATAGAATAGTCACACAGAGGGGTGAAAGGGATAAAACAACATACTTGGTTGAATTTAAACCCCAAGCTGTAAATGGCTGGAGTATTTTTTTTTTAACTTAACTGACCTGTTGGGAACTGTGGAAAGTAAAAGCTGTTCAGCTCTGCCCTTCTTAATACATTTTGCTGTGGCGAATGGCAGTAACTAAAGAAGATTTAAGACGTTAGACCCTGATCAAATTTGGACAGTCTAAAAGTGGTAGACTCTACAGGCGGGGACAAATTTAGTTTAGTTTTAGAAATCAGGTTAAAAAATGCATTAGCAATTTGGGTGAAGGGTTAGGTTAAAGTTTTTATTTTAACTTTCAGAATTAACTTGTTGGGTGGCACTTTATGTAAAAGCTGATGATTTCCTCCCATAGATGTTCTAGAGGTTTTACTTCATGCCATTGGCACTGGCATGAAGTAAAGAGGGTTTTGTTGCTCGTTCCTCAGAGGCATTTGGTATTGACCACTATTGGAGACAGGATTCTGGACTAGATGCCACCAGACAGGGTGTGATCTGCATGGCAGTTCCTATGTCCCTATATCAACCTGAGTGGCAACATGACAGTTCACCTCTCCACTAGATAATCTCCCAACATTCGCCTGTCTTCCATAAAGAAAACAAAAGCTCTTCAGTACAAATTCCTCCTCTCCGTTCCCTTTCTCTTTTCTTTTTCTTCCTTATCATGTAAGGAACCGGTTGCTTTAGAAGTAGCTGCAGTAATTGATAATCCTTTTGTAGGCTGAATATTATCATAGCCAGTTGCTCACTCAAGTCTGTTCAGTTTTACATTTTCTTGCCTTGAGAAATAGTAGGTAAAAAGGCAGGTGAAAGTAAACAAGTCATTTGTAGTGTTTCATATAAATCTGAGCTCTGGTTTCTCTCACTTGTCTTTTGCCTCTAATGCATCACAGTTTATAGCCCTTTTTATTTCAGACACAGAGAACACACACTTTACAACTCACATTAAATATACGCTCTACCAAGTCTCTTCCTGTTTTTGTTGTTCTTGCTACACTCTGAGTAAGCCCCTGCGTTACAAATACAATATGTTGGACTGAGGATGCTTTCACTGGATGGGACCCTATAAATGTGTGGAGCACTCACAACTCCCACTGATGTCCAAGAAGGCTCACAGCACTTCTAAAGATTGGACCTTCTGTGTGCAATACAAGAGCAGAGCTTTTAAGCCATTCACACTTGCTGAGCCAGATAGTGTTGCTGTCTGGCTCTTCTTGCTGTTGCTAAGTGAGCAGCTCCATATCACACACAGCTGAGCCAATAGCATCCTGACCTCCAAAGGCTGGTAAAAGCTGAAGAAAGAGAGACTAATGTGCTGTAGTTTTTTCATTTTTTTTTCTGAAGGGGGCTGGTGAAGTGGGAGGGAGAGAACAGAGAGAAAATGGGGGAGATAACTCCTAATAGCCATTGATGTGCTGGAGATAAATGCCATTTTTCCGTGTGAAGGAGAGCAAATGTGCTGCTCCCGTGTATTTACAAGCAACAAGGACGTGCATTGTTTTCCCTTGTGCTGTAAACTCCAAGCTGTGATTAAGAATTGTGTTCAAACTGTGTGGCTGCTTTGCTGTGGTCTGTGTAACTATCAATTTTTACTGTTATGAAACAGGTCTTGAGACTGATCCCAGCATAAGACATCCAGTGGAATCCATGAACCCTCCCCACCCCCCAACTAGCAACAACATATCTATTCATAATTATTGTTTTCAGTTATTTATTGTGTGCCAAAGGGGGGCTCAGTACTGCACAGTCGTGAAACACTTGTGAGACATACAGTATTTGCTGAAATCTAGCTTTTGGGGGTGAAGGAATGAGTCAGTTCAAAACAACCACACAAGCTGTTGGTTATTGTGTGTGTTAGGATTAGGTATTTTATAGTAACATTCCAGAGAGTGGGATAGGTTATGGCTGACTTAGCCACAAACAGAGGTTAGGATCTTCCTGAATAAAATGTTTAAATAAAACATACTGCTGATGGCTTAATGTCTGACGTCAACATACTGTGAAGTCTGGGGGTAAGTTATATTCTGTCTTGAATATCTCAATATTTTAACTGTTCGTTTCCACTTGCCTCTATCACAGTTCTCTAGGCACAGTATAGAGATTAACAAGGACACACTTTAAGCTTACACCAGACAAAAAGTTATTTGAAATAAAAATAGGCTTTTGAAGAAAAAAATCTTTCCCAATCCTGCAACAAACATCATCCCTCATACCCCATTTCCCAATCAATCTTCTCCTCCCTGATAAAGCCTGTCAGGTCATTCTTACAGTATGTCGTAATGGTAACCGAATCCAGACTATGACAGATCACGGGGGTATGTATTGATTCCAAGAATGCCCTTCCTTCAGCCTCCTTCTGTTTAAACCATGGGGTTGTTAGTTCAACCAGAGGGTTGCTTCTACTGTGGTATCACACAGGACCCTAATCATTTAGGGCTTATTTGGACAGAAGCAACACTTCACCCTTCACCTCAAAATCAACAGTGCAGATGACAGAGCACAGGAGTAATGCATTTTCTCTGTGAAACATTGCTTAATAAGTGGGCCTCTGCGCTCTGCACTTTCTGAATGGTTTTAAAGCATAACTACATGTGGAGCGCATTGAACTGATCTAGCCTCGAAGCGATAGAGACACGGATAACTGCAGTGAGGTCTGGATCTGGAAGAAAAGGGCATAACCTTCTCGTTGAGTGCAAATGATGGATGACACACTCAGCCACTACTATTGTGTGGATATCCAGAAGCCAACAAGATCACCTAGCTGCAAGCCTTGAAACAAACTAGTATCGATTCTGCCGTTTGTTTCTCCCATCCTTTGAGCGCTATCTCGCCTCAGACAGCGAGCACACATCCACACTTGTCTCTGTTAGACAATGGATAAGTCACTGCATCACTAGGGTCCAAAGAACTGGGAACATAAAGTTGGATGAACCCCTCAAACTGCCTCATGTACATATTGAAAGGAAGGAGAGCTGTTAAGGACACCGTGGAGCCCAGCATAAGAGCACACTGGACAGATAGGCCATTGCTCTTTACCACCCTCTAGGAACTCTCATTAATAGAGTCACTTGAGCCACCCCAGGATCCTCTGATCATGGTCCAGAGACAATTTCATAACACCTTCTGGTCTGGTGTCGGAAGGGGCTAGTAGATCTAAAAGAATCTGCACGGACACCTCTTTTTCATCCATCACCAGAAGTAACATCAGTAAACTCTAACATATGCTAGGGTTTAAACCCAAATTGACTGGGATCACAGACACCTGAGGGGTACTGCTGGAGGTGCTTTCCTTGATAATCTACCCCAGAAATGGGATATGGGGCAATAGGTGGAGAGACTTTCTGTGCAAGCTATGATTTCTTGAGCAAGGGTCTTACACTTGTCTCTCTAAGGGTATGTCTACACTACGGGATTAATCCGAATTTAGATAATTCGAATTTGGGAAACAGGTTGTATAAATTCGATTGTGCGCGGCCACACTAAGCACATTAATTCGGTTTTTAACCACATTAATTCGGTGGTGTGCGGCCACACTACCCCATTAATTTTAACCACATTAATTCGGTGGTGGCGGCCACACTAACCCTAATTCGAATTAACAAAATCGATTTTGGCGCTACTCCGCTCGTCGAGGTGGAGTACAGAAATCGATTTAAAGCGCCCTTTAATTCGAACTAAATGGCTCTGTTGTGTGGACGGGTGAAGGGTTAATTCGAATTAACGCTGCTAAATCCGAATTAATCCCGTAGTGTAGACCAGGCCTAAGAGAAGCTGGTCCCTGCCACAGGGAGGCACTGAGTGTCAGCACTCATTTTATGTTCCATTCGATGCATCCGATGAAGTGGGCTATAGCCCACGAAAGCTTATGCTCAAATAAATTTGTTAGTTTCTAAGGTGCCACAAATACTCCTGTTCTTCATACTACCTTGCTGACTTTATCATCTAGGAGGGCCTCCAAAGCATCAAAGAGTACAATTCAAAACAGACAAGAGGCTGTGTTTGTACCTCCAAAAACTGATTTCACTACCGAAGAAGCTGAGTGCTCAGCTTCTTGCTCTGAGTGATCTTATCTGCAAAATAATTTGAAATCTCAAACAGAAAAATACTCCACTCTGTCACCAGATGCAGATCACCTGGATTAATCAGTGTTATTAACCATTTGAAATAGTTCTGCCAATGGAAACTTTGCGGCTTCTGCACAACCACCGCATAAGAGAAGTAGTTAATTTTGTTTTACTTCTTTCCTTAAAGCCCACCAAAGGGGCTTCCTCTTCTGCTCCTTGTGCCTGAAATTTTAATGGGAGCTGGGAATGCAAAGAACAGGGAGCAGTCAGTCAGGGGGAGCAGTACTGCGCAGTAACTGTTGTTTCCTCTGTAGCTTTACCTTGCCACAGCTGTGTATTTCATGACAGTAAGAGATTCAAACAGTTCCGATTTCTTGGTGCAAAAAATAAAATAAAAAGAGAGCTGGACTTCAGTACTAAAGACTGAAATTTGGATAGCTGGTCAGCATGATGTGATGACTTTATGTCGGGTCAGTATGGCTTCAGTAAATGTTTCTTTAAACCTAAGCTTGTTCTGTCGACAGTTCAGGCACCATGTGGATCTTTCGTGTCATTTTGACTTGACATTTCACAGCTGCTGCTGTGCCACTAAGCAGGGACATGACACTGGCCCTTTTAAGCCAACAGAAATTGTCTGTTAGTAAATAGATGGCAAATTTGCTTAATGCACTGCAAAATTAGCATTCTGTTTACTTCTTTAACTCCACAGACTGTTGTAAAGTAGATACAAATTAGGGAAACCTTACTACACTCAGTAATCTTGCTCTGTGCAATGGAATCTAATGCTACAGCTGTCAATTACTTTAATTAACAAATGACACATTGTCAATCTACAATAGTACAGAGCAGTTTTAATTCCCAGTGCTTGAACAACTTCCATTGTAATATTCTTTTCAGAGTAACTCTCCTTAGATAGAAAATCCTTTGCGCGTGCGCACACACCCTTATATTTATTAACTAAAGAAAAATGCATTTTGATAATTTCAGCTCTAACTCTTCAATAAAACTATGTGGGCAAAATTCTCCTCTCAGATCTACATAGCAAATCTCTGCTCAGATATCCATAAGGATGCAAGACAAACCTCTGCCGCTGCATAAAGCCCAAGTAAACTATACAGGAGGTGGAGGATGGAATCCACTCCAACCTGCAGCTAGTGCACGGAGCAGTTCTGCTGCACTTGTGTGGTGGTTCCTCCAGCACCTGGACTAACAGTGGGGCTATGACCACTAAGCAGTCCTTTCCTGGGACTGTGGCTAATGGAGTTGTGTCTCATCCCAATGCTCTTCTGTCCTGTCCCCAAACTCCTCCTCGCTGTTGGGCTCTGTGGCACTGGTTCTTGGCATACTCCAGCCACCCAGTCCCCTTCTTACAGAAATTCTTTGTTCTGCTGCTTAGGGGGCAGTGGCAGATTATCCAGTGGGCGGATGGGACCCATGCCCAGGGGTCCCAGCCAATTGGGGGGCCCCAGAAAAATGGGCACCCTGCCCCCAGCAGAAATCCACCATGGGGTAGCAGAAGCCCGGAGCCCTGGCAGAAGCGCCAGGTGGGTAGGGCAGGGGAAGCCCCCACACCCCAACCCCGGTCCCTGATGGAAGTGTGGGGCAGGGCAAGCCCTGATCCCAGTCCCCAGCAGAAGCACCAGGCGGATGGGGCAGGAGAAGCCCTAGGACCCCGACCCTGGTCCCCCGCAGAAGCGGGGCAGCAGGGGAAACCCCAGTGCCCAGATCCTTGCTGCGGCCCTGGGACTGAAGGAGCTCTCACTCCCCGCTGCAGCTCCGGGGCCATGGTGGTGGGACAGAGCTTCTCCAGGCGTGGGGCCGCAGAGGAAGGGGGCAAAAAGTAGCAAACAGGTTGCAGGGCCAGAGTGGGGGAGGGGGGGCAGAATGGGACGGACTGTGGGTGGAACAGGGATGGGACTGCGGGTGTGGAGTGGCCCCCCTCTTACTCTGGCCCAGGGCCCCAGGAAACCTTAATCCGCCTCTGCTTGGGGGTCTCCACTGCCCCTTGCAAATAAGTTAATTTTGCCATGTATGCCTTGCTCTCCCATTGACATCAACAGGGGGGATCCATGCAGATGTGAATGGACAATATTTCCCTTGGATTTCGAGTTCTGCTCATTAAAGTCTCCATGTAACATAGAATGGGGTTTTCCCCTCAGAAAACTCTGTTTTACACATCAAGGGCCTGGACCTGTGATACTTGTGCTTGCTTCACTCCTACAGAAGTCATTGGAAGTTGTGCATGTGAAGGGCCTGCAGGATCCAGCCCTGAAGTTTTACTATTTTATGTGCAAGCAAAATGCCCCGGTAGACTTGATTGATTTATTTTTTTAAATTTTATAATTATTTTAATGCCTCTCATATGAAATTCACTGTGGGTTTAAATCTGTCTGTCTGTCTCATCTCCTCTGTTCTGCGGTATTTCTAATGTGACTATCACTATGGTATCTAAGCACTTTTTAATACATTCCATCTGAAATTCACCATGTGTTTCAAATTTAACAGGACCTGAATGAGAGGAAGGGCCGAGGAAGAAATAACATTGTAAAAGGGTAGTTAGAGAAGAAAAATAGGTTTGAATCATCCCAACGGTTACATTACATTCTCCTATTCTCTTATTTCCAAGAAGAATTTATACAAATGAAATTTTGATATGCAAATTAAGGATGACTTTTGTCAGTTCAATTTACCCTCTGAACCTAGACCTATTGATTGCCCTGTCACTTCCCATCATCATACTGTTCACTAATCTCTTCTACCTCACTCCTGCCTCCAACACAGATTACTCAGGCCTTGTCTATATTAAGAAAATTTGCTCTACTATAACAAAAATTGATGCATCGCCGCTGTTGCAAACCCCAATATAGACACTATGCTGGTGCAGAGTGGTGGTTAAACTGGTTTTATCTTAATTTGGCAATTAATTCAAATTAAACTAAACTGGACTATGTTGTTGCAGCGTGACTACATTAGAGGTTTGCACCAGTGTAACTAAATCAATTTATATACATCAATGCAAATTTTCTTAATGTAGGCAAGGTTTCATGCAGTCCAACAGTATAGGCACACAGAGTGCAACATACTGCATCAGACCATTGGTCAATCAACTTACGTAGCATACTTCTGGCAGTGACCAACATCTCATGTTTTAGAGCAGTGGTCTCCAAACTTTTTTGATCGTGCACCCCTATCAGTAAAACATTTTTGAGCACGCACCCCCTGCCGCGCCGGCTCTACCATTTTTGCCAAAGCTCAAAAAAAAAAGCCGCACGGACCCCCGCCCAAACAGCAAAAGAAAAAAAAAAAAAAAAAAAAAGCCGCTCGGACAAAGGGGGAAAAAAAAGCACTCCTCCAGCCACGCACCCCCAAGGATCCTCTTGCGCACCCCCTTTGGAGACCACTGTTTTAGAGGATACCTAAAAGTACTGCAGTGTAGGGATGTAAAATGTAAACCTGCCTTAACTGTTAACCCCCAGGCTGGCTGGGCTGGCTGGGCTGGCCGGCCCAGCAGCCCCATGCCAGCTGGCCCACCGACCCCAGCGGCCCCGCTCGCCAGAGCAACCCCAGCCGCATTGGCCCTGGCCAGAGCAGCCCCGACCGCGCCGGCCAGCTGGATTGACCCCAGCCACACTGGCCGGTCCTTTAATCGGTTAACCATTTAAATGAAATATTTGTAATCATTTAAACTGTTAACTTTTTAAGTGATATTTACATCCTTACTGCAGTGCACCTGGTCTTCTGGGCAGCGTGTGCATGGTGGTAGTTAAGGAATTCCTAACCCCCTGATACTAACCCCTGCAGTGATCAGTGTTGTCCTGAGGCATATTATCAGAGTCCTTCTATTTTAGTTTATAGTATGACACATTATTAGTTATGGATGGGCTTTTCAGTAGCACCTAAGGGAGTTATTCACCCAACTTTCATTGGAAGTCAAGTTCTTTTGAAAATCCCACCTTCTAAAACTATCTCATAACATATCTATGTTAAACAGGTCTATCCTTGAATCTGTGACATCCTGTGGCAGTGAATTCCACATGCTGTGAGAAAGTACAGCGTTCCCTTTATAGTTTTGTACATGTGGGAGGCACTGGAGTTCTCTGGTTTCTATTCGCAACTGTCTCACTTGGTGACTGATCAAGTCATTTAGGCTATATTTTTTAAGCTTTAGATACCGGTGTTGAAACAATTTTGCCTTAACCTCTGTCCGCCTCTGTTCACCTTAAAGTTGGGAGAATACTTGCCTGCTGAGGAGGTGTGTTGTGAGGTTTAGTTAATTCATATTTTTTTTGCTTTTGATTTTTATGAAAATGTAATTTAATTTTTGTTTAGATCATACACACACTCTACATTTTCTTCACTTTGCCTAACTATAGTGGTATATACCACTCCTGCTATGGTAATCTAATCTATCTATACTTTAATACCATACTTATTGCCAGGCCATTTTAGCATCTTATTCCTCTGATTTATGTTACAGTAGCACCCACAGGACTCAGTTGCCAGGTACTTTACAGACACTCACTAGATATGGTCTCTGTCCCAAAAATTTTACATTCTAAGGAGACATGTAACAAACAGTGTATGTGTATTCATTGGCCTGATTTTCCATTTCCTCACACCTTGCATACTTATTTATGTAGGTGAAAAGAGAATGTAAAAAGCTACCAGGTCAGGAATGTAGCATTTTACATTTTGTATAGGTATAAATGAGTACTCAAGGTGCAAGTTAGTAAAGAATCTGGATTACTTAGTTGCACTCCCCTAGAGTTCCAACCAGCATTGTCTCAGGGCAATCAAATAATTCTGTGAATAGTAGTAATAATGACTTGAATTTATACAGCTCCTCTCATGCAGAGGATTTCAAATTGCTTTCAAGTCTGTGCTTGGTACAAAGAGAGTTAATTTCAAGACAAAAATAAGACTATTTCTGTAGTATAAGATCATCTGTGGCTTTTCAAATATTTAACAAAGTGAAGTGGATAATTCCTCCCAGATTTTATACAACTGTGTAGAATTCCTGTAGTATCATATGATCTCTATTAATCACATAGATAGAACTGTCATCTTTGTGGGCTCCACTAGAATTGCTAAGGTGCCCTCTGCAGAAGATACTGTGGCTAATGTTCTCATTACCAACTAATTGGCTAAAGAGACTTCTCTCACATTGCATTTAGCCTGATTGATAGTTTTCTATCACCTGATGGGTGGAATGGACAGCCAAACCAATTATCACAGCAAAGAGTGCTATATACCAGAAGATTGCAGGCAGAGACAAAAGACCGTTATAAGATTATGTCTAGTCACAGTGCCAGCTGAGATTTTGTGAAACTACTAAATGATTTTTTTCAAAAGCATAGTGTGGATTGTCTTGCTGTTTTTCTACATTGTGGAACTCCTAAAGTTGCTAGTTTTGTATTATATCATTAATGATGGATTATGAAAAAACAAATGGAGACACTGCCAGATGGGTAGCATTGTAGTGTAAACACATGCTACAGTGATGGGGGGGGGGGGGGTCTGTCATTGTCGTAAATCCATCCCCTCGGGTTGGTGGAAGAATTCTTCCACCGACCTAGCAGTGTTTATACAGGCATTTAGGTTGGCTTAGCTATGTCTCTTGAGGGAATGAATTTTTCACACCCCTGAGTGACGTAGCTATGTTGATCTAATATGTAGTTGTAGATGAGGCCTCTGTAAAAATAGTTATAATTTTGGGGAAGTTTATACCTGAATGAGCCTTGTGATTCATAACACGTTGAAATGTGAACTATTTAGACAGTAACCCTTAGACATAGGGCATTATTGAGATTCTTTTTCTGCTTATTTTCTTTTCATGTTGCTCTAGCCATTTGAAGGAGCCATCTGCTAGTGCAGTAATTTAAATGAAGAGTTATTCCTTTGTAGTTAATGCATTAGTTTTTAGAAGTATTTGTCTGAAATGTAAAGGCCAGTTTTTGAGGGGGAAAGAACATGTTACAATTCTCTTAAAAACCCCATTTCAAAAACCTTTGGTGGAACATTAATTCTTTTCCCAAAGCCAGGGCCGAGAGTTGAAGTGGTTTCTATTTGTGTTGGAATACATTTTCATGGCTCCAGAGTCTCCCTTTCTGAAACCTGTCCTGCTTGGTGACTCCCCCTCAGTAATCTCTTGTTTTTGTCCCAGAACCAGCAGTACAGTATGTGTGGTACAAACCAGCTTAGCACTACTGCTCACTCTAGGTCGGGGTGGGCAAACTACAGCCGTTTTAAGCCGGTCCATAAGCTCCCGCTGGGGAGTGGGATCTGGGGCTTGCCCTGCTCTGGCACTCCAGATGGGGTGCCAGGTCGGAGGCCCCACCACGTGGCTCCTGGAAGCAGCTGCATGGCCCCCCTCCAGGGGTCGGGGGCTGCTCCATGCGTAGGAGCCGGAGACATGCCACTGCTTCTGGGAGCCTCTTGAGGTAAGCACCGCTTGGAGCCTGCACCCCTGAGCCTCTCCCCACGCCCCAACCTCCTGCCCTAGCCCTGATCCCCCTCCTGCCCTCTGAGCCCCTCGATCCCAGCACGGAGCACTCTCCTGCACCCCAAACCTCTCATCCCCAGCCCCGCCCCAGAGCCCGCACCCCCAGATGGAACCTGCACTCCTTCCTGCACCCCTGCCCCAGCCCTGATCCCCCCTTCCGTCCCTGCACCCCATCCCAGCCCACAGCATTCTCCTACACCCCAAACTCCTCATCCCTAGCCCCACCCCAGAGCCCGCACCCCCAACCAGAACCCTTACCCCCCTCCCTCACCTAACCCCAATTTTGTGAGCTTTCATGGCCCACCATACAATTTCTATGCCCCGATGTGGCCCTCAGGCCAAAAAGTTTGCCCACTCCTGCTCTAGGTGTTCCCAGACAAGGCCAGTGTATGTAAATCCTTGTCCAGGAATCATGTGCTTGTCACAACATCAGTGTGTTACAAATCAGTTAATTGCAACAAGTTTTAGTCAGTCCTGCGTGCTGGATGTAGAAAGAAGAGTAAATGTTGTATATTCAACTCCTGGTCACCTACGTAAAGCCTGAATAAAGGACTTTGCTGGGGCGTGGGACAATGCAGGACAGAATCTGCACTCCTAACCAGCAGGGAGGGTTCAGAGAATACCAGTGCAAATTGGCCATGGGTGTTACTGCAGTCTATTGGCAGAAAGAGTGGCCAAGGCCCTCGGTGCAGCCTCCATGTTTTATATATTCTCCACCAGCCAAGCCCATTCTTGGTCTAACATAGTAGCTGTGGAATTCTGCATTATGATGTGCAGGGCATTGCAGAATCCTCCTTCATTGACTCTCTCTGGCCTATCCGCCATGTGAAGTAGAAAGAAAGCATTTCCACTTCATTCTGGCTCTTGCATGCTTGTGGAGTGGCTGGGGCCAGAGATTTGCTATTAGTTATTAGATCGTAGTGGTTAGTTGTGGTCTCTGTGGCGTTCTGTAAAATATGCATCCGACAATAAAGATAACCTCCAGTACTGCAGTACTTTTAAAAAAAAAAGAAAGAAAGAAAGGGGAAAAAAAGAAAGGAAGGAAGCAGCTCATTTGTTGTGGATGACTTTAAATAAGCTCTTCTTGAATCATTAAAAATATAATGAGAATCAGCAGAAAATAAATTTCTCAAGTAAAGGTAGGTGACACTGAAGAATGCAGGTTTCTTTTTGGCTAAGAAAGGAAAGAGTGCTCATGATTTTTTTTCTTCTGTAGCTTCTTGATGCAATCTTAATTCTATTATTTTTTTTAAATGGAGAGCCCAAAGTGTGTTAAGTGCTTACAGAACATAAGGACATGGGCTATGCGGTAAAAAGTTGGCAGTCGGAAGAGGGATGTAATAAGTGAATGCAAAAAAAGACAAAGGGGTGGATGGGAGGGAAGAAAGGACAGGCTTGCAAAGAGAAGATCCCATGACTGCTTAGGTGGCTGTACATACATCTCCATGGACTGTTTGTTCTCATTGTTAAGTTTTATTAAGAACTTGTAACAGGTGGGTGATGTTGGTTTTTTTTGAGAACTAAAGGTGGTTGACTGGAGGGAGGGGGAAGAGTGTAGAGCAGATGATTCTTCTTTAAGTCTCATCGGTTTCCAATGCTCCTATGTGTCTGGCTCACAAGGTGTAGGTTTGGGCCTGTCTTGGTCGTAAAGTAAAAGGGGCATTGTGCACTGCAGCTCTGCAGTTATTTTAAGATGGAAAAGTTTGAAACTGTGTGTTTCTTTCATCTTGTCATATGTCACTGACTGACAAGGACACTGTATGCTTTAAATGTTCTTGTCCCTTTTTGGGGGGCTCTACTCCTCACACACACATCCATCCTGAGAATCAAAGAAAATGTAACACAAGATGAGGGGTGGGGTTGTTTTTTTTCCATATTTTTTTCATATTGCAAAACCTGTCCTCTCACATTAGGACATATAACCATCTGTTTCATATGGTCTAAGAAACATCATGATGCTTTATTATTTAATGAGTCCTCTAAATAAAAGCAGATCAAAGGGGTGAGTGCGGTTAGTATCAGCAAGATCAACAAAATACTGCCGCATTACAGTGACAAACCAGTTAGAAACGCAATAAGCCTCCTCCCTTAATTTCTTATGCTGTTCATTCCCTTGTATAGACAGGCTTTGTTTCTTGTTTGAGTTCATCTGAGTTCGTTCTTGAATATAATGATACTCCTCATTGGCTCCTCAATAATAAATACATCAGGATAAAACTTTTAACAAAAAAGTAGACATTGTTTGGAAAGGAATTCAACCAAAGCTTTCACTCTCAATCTCCAATGGCGAAAGTTGGTGTTAATATTTATTGTTCTACTAGCATTTTCCCTGCAGAAAAGACATGGTCTGTCTCTTAAAAGCTATATTTTATTAAAAGATGCTACCCAGGATACCGTAGTTATGGTTCTAAGTGAGGAGAAGGGGGAGTTTTGGTCCAAGACTAAAATTTCACCCAACAAAGGTTTGTTTGTTGTGTCAGTCAGCTATTAATAATAGAACAAGATTACATGTGAGCCATGTACATATGAAGTGGTATTTTACATAGTGTGAACATAGCTTCTAATTATTACATTTAAAAAAGAACTAGATTCAAATTAAGGAAAAGATGTTTTTATTATAATTCTCTGTCTAAGTCAATTTGTCTCTCTAAATTTATTTTCACTATAGTTATAACTGTGCTAGCACCAGCTTTGCCCAAAACCATTTTCAAGTACACTTCTGCTAGTAGCATAATTCTAGCATATTTATCAGTCCATTGACAGGAATTTTCTTTTTAAGGGAACCGTCATGGTTTCTCAAGACAGATGTTAAAAGAGTTCTGAAACTTCAAAATAACACAGAAGGCCTGTCCTTGAGTATAATCACCTCCAACCCACAGCCTACTGTGAGGGGTTGGATCACAGAAACCCCCTTGGGAACTGCCAACTGATGCGCCAAGACTACTTTTGCCCCTGCTTTCCCTGCCAGCTTGGGACTCCAGCACCTGTCTTGTTGAGCCAGACATGCCAGTCTGCTCCAACACAGACCCAGGGTCTGAACCACGTGCCCCAAAGCTGCAGAGTTAACTGAAAGCAGCTTAAGAAGTGTTCCTGTCTTTCACACTCAGATGCCCAACTCCCAGTGGGGTCCAAACCCCAAATAAATCCGTTTTACCCTGTATAAAACTTATACAGGTTAAACTCATAAATTGTTCACCCTCTATAACACTGATAGAGAGATATGGACAGCTGTTTGCCCCCCCTCCCCCGATATTAATACAGACTCTGGGTTAATTAATATTTAAAAAGTGATTTTATTAAATACAAAAAGTAGGATTTAAGTGGTTCCAAGTAATATCAGACAGAACAAAGTGAGTTACCAAGCAAAGTAAAATAAAACACGCAAGTCTAAGCCTAGTACAGTAATAAAACAGAATACAGATAACATCTCACCCTCAGAGATGTTTCAATACGTTTTTCACAGACTGGACAACTTCCTAGTCTGAGCATAATCCTTTCCCCTGGTACAGCCCTTGTTCCAGCTCAGGTGGTAGCTAGGGGATTTCTCATGATGGCCACCCCATTTGTTCTGTTCCACCCACTTATATATCTTTAGCATAAGGCGGGAATCCTTTGTGCCTCTGGGTTCCCACCCCTCCTTCTCAATGGAAAATCATCAGGTTAAAGATGGATTCCAGTTCAGGTAACATGATCACATGTCACTGTAAGACCCCAAGCCTTCATTCCTCCCAGCCTGACTCACAGGAAGGCCTGCCTGCAAACAGAGCCATCCACAGTCAATTGTCCTGGTTGATGGGAGCCATCAAGATTCCAAACCACCATCAATGGCTCACACTTTGCATAATTACAATAGACCCTCAGAGTTATATTTCATATTTCTAGTTTCAGATACAAGAGTGATACATTTATACAAATAGGATGGCCACACTCAGTAGATTATAAGCTTTGTAATGATACCTTACAAGAGACCTTTTGCATGGAGCATATTTTAGTTACATTATATTCACACTCATCAGCATACTTTCATAAAATCATATAGAGTGCAACATCACACCTACATCTTTAATAGCCTGAGAAAAGAGTGAAAAATATTATTGTCCTCAGTTACTTATTCAAATCAAAAGAAAAGGGACAATGAAGAGGTTGGCATGCACAGAGAAAAATTATGTTGTCTCGAAAAGTTATTTAAAAGTAACAATCTCTATTCTAATAACTGACTTTATAAGAATTAGATTAACCCAGCGGTTCTTAAACTGTGAGTCAGGACCCCAAAGTGGGTTGCGACCCCATTTTAATGGGTTGCCAGGGCTGGTGTTAAACTTGCTGGGGCCCGGGGCCAAAGCTGATGCCTCAGCCCCACTGTCCGGGGCTGAGGGGTTCAGCCCTGGGTGGCAGGGCTCAGGTTACAGGCCCCCCATCTGGGGCTGATGCCCTTGGGCTTTGGCCCCCTGTTCCGGGGTGGTGGGGCTTGGGCTTTGGCCTAACCCACCCAGGGTGGCGGGGCTCGGTTGGGGTCAGGCTTTGGTCCCCCCTCCTGGTGTCGTGTAGTAATTTTTGTTCTCAGAAGGGGGTCGTGGTGAAATGAAGTTTGAGAATCCGTGGATTAACCCAATACACAAAGGTGCTGTCAAATTTTGCTCTCACATACACCTGTCCACATTGGGAATAACTCTATTGACTGCAGTAGGAGTAAATCCAGTTTTATACTGCTGAAACTGAGATCAGTCTGGCCTCGATCGCTAGTTTAAAATATATTAATTAGTTACAGTACCCGCCCTACAGTGGCATGGTATTTTAAAAACAACTATAAGAAGACAAGATCCCTGACCCCAAAGTTTACAGTCTAAATTATGTAATCGGTCAACAAGTGTGAGCGATTGGATGTAATAAAAGGTCATGTAAATACGTGGACAACACTTGGCTTCAGGGTGGATTTGATTTAAATCAAATTGATTTAAATCATGATTTAAATCTCTAGTCAGGAAGACTCGATTTAATCATGGATTTCTACATAAAAGTGCATTCTTCTTGGTTGTTATAACCTTAATACATATTCTTCACAACTCAGAGATAGATGTAGGTTTAATTTTTAGAAGGTACACACTATACATTTTGAAACAGTGATTTATTTTGAAAACTTTTTAGATTAGTTTTACAGCTATATCAGAAAACAAATGATTGTTTGGTTATTTCATTTACCAAAGGTAATTGAAGCAGATATTTATGAAGTCATTGGGAGGTGAACTATCTCCAATTCAACAGGTTAATCATTAATATTTGGAGGATTTTCTTGCCATGCTGTATTAGGAGGAGAACATCACCAGACTGATATTTAAATTGTTTTATTTAACTAAAACAACAACGTTATGTATTCTGGATTTTTTTCTTCAACAGCAAACATATAGTATTTTAACAAAACAAGCATATGGATTTTTGAATTTAGTTAAACATTCAAGTTTTTTAAAATCAGGTTTGTTTTTGTTGAAATTGTTTTTAACTAAAATAGTTAAATGAAATATATATATAATTTATATATATATATAATATATATATATATATATATATATAATATAAATTAAATCGACTATGTCAGCCAGATCAACAGGAGAAACTTAAAATATTGGCTTCTGCAGCTAACTCAGTCGTCTTCACCTTCATTTTCCTGTTTGTTCATAATCTGGAAAAGAAAAACAAGCTTTCCTGCTTTTTCAGGTCCCAAACAATTTCTCAATTTGGAATGAATTAGTCCAAAGGGAAGAAAATATTCTTTCTACACTGGCAGAAGTAGCTACTGCTGTTAAAAGTGAGATTATCACTTCAGCAGTCTCTGAATCCAAGTGCTCAAGTGACTTCCACCAGTTCACTGGTGTGACTTTCTTTAAAACATCATTAGCAAACATATATTTCTTGAATGGTTCTTATTCCCAAACTGGGTCTCTTTTACGGCCTGCTGCCATTATAGGTTTTCCATTCTAGTGAGAGAATGGTATGGTAGATCTCAAATCAAATCATATTGCTCTCTAGCCATCACTGTTACACTTTTGTTTCTATTGCCTGGCCCTCCCTTCTCACATTTATCTCCAGACTTCTTCTCCTTGTCCAGATCTATTCCGCCCCCAACAATCTTCTATTCATTGAACTTTTTGAAACTTTGCATTTTTAGAGAGAGGTAAGGGATTGACTCTGTGTACACAAATTTGAAGAGGGACAATAAGGTTGAGGTCTGTTATTTCTCACCTCTATATATTATTTATGTATTTATTTAAAAACATTTTTGCTGTTAACAAGAACGTTATCTCTGGAGACACAAATCCACAGTTTGAGAACTGCAAAACTAAGCATCTCTGATGGTATCTTCTAGACTGAGCACTGAGTCCCATTGGGTAGATAGAAAGATTAACCTAAATAATCTATACAGAAGGCCCTGGAAACCCCATAAGATTGCGTCCCTAATCCATGAACTATTGGAACTCATTTACAAAACTTTTTTTAAACATCACATAAATATATTGTCTCATACTATAGAATTATAATTTATAATCCCTGTTCCATGATGTGATATCTTTGAGCTATAATGTATCTTAATTAAAACTATCTTGAGATAGGTTTTTTCCTCAAAAAGCATTTATTCAAAAAAATCCGATTAAATTAAAAAAAGTGTATTATTTTTTTTTAAATCATTGATTTTTATCTACCCTGCTTGGCTTGTAGTAATTCCACGATGTTTCTTTTCAATTTGTATGTTAAATAATATAAAATGCTAGTTCTATATTACTGTAGGCAAGAGAAAGGGAGAGTGTGGTTAGCAGTGGAAGACTAATCAGTAGAACAGAGGGATTTCAGTCGAGAAAGGTGGTTAGGAACACTGGATCACAGAGACTTTTCCGGGCACAAGGGACACCAAGAAAAATGGTGTTGAGATGTTAGTGGATGAAGGAGGCAAAGGGCTTGATAGGGCAAGACCCTACATATGTTAGATCACTCTAGTAAATCCAAAATAACAATGTCAACTGATGGTTGTGACAAGGCCTGAAGGTGCTCCTTGAACCACAGCATAAAAGTGGTTACAGGGAGAGCCCAGGTTCCCTGCCTATCAGGCGAGTGATCTGGGGTGGGGCTAGAGGAGCACAGGGTTAGCAGCTGCAAGGAGAGGCTACCTAGGGTAAAGGATGTGTCCCCTTACAAGTAGACTGAGTTCCTTGCCCTTTTTTTTTTTTTTTTTGACATTTTTAGTGTTATTAAAGCCAGCCCTGAAGAAGGGGACTTGGACTGAACTGCAGTTTGGAGCTTTATTTTATCTTCTCTGGCTGGTGTACCTGCCCGCTGGCTTACAGTGGTGTTGTCAAATCTCAAACATGTTTATTACCTACTGGATTACTAAGTAGCTCCAATGTAACTTAAGCCAGATGCATCCATTAAAATATGTTTACAGATAAATTACAATGCGAAATATCATG
This sequence comes from Terrapene triunguis, assembly GCF_002925995.2. Taxonomy (NCBI): domain Eukaryota; kingdom Metazoa; phylum Chordata; order Testudines; family Emydidae; genus Terrapene; species Terrapene triunguis. Next base: position 15,595,077 of record NW_020664417.1, on the reverse strand, counting down.
GCTGGCTCTAGGGGCGGGTGAGCAGGGCGGTTGCCCAGGGTGCCAAATACCAGGGCCGTACCACTGTACTGCTTAGCCATGTGTTGTTTTTTCCTCCACTGATTAAAAACGTTTTACATCCTAGCCAGCAAAATGCCAGGAGTCATCCCTGGCTGATGCTGTTCATTTCAAGTACAGATTTCAGTCTTTATTATGATTGATGATATTCTGTTTGGCAACATTTATAATAAATAATTAATCCATATTTTCAGTAAGAAATCACTGTCAAATATAGAGGTACATGATAACTGTGTAAAGAGTAACAGGAAAGACCAGTTTGGTTTATGTCTCCAGTAGATTGGTTATTATTATTTATTTATATTACCATAGTAGCGAGGAACCCCAGTCGTAGACTGTGCTAGGCGCTGTACAATAGGAACAAAAAGACAGTCCCTACCCCAAAGACTAAGTATAAGTCTTCTATAATCTAAGTATAAGACAAGAGTTAACAGCTGGATACAGACAGACCGATGGGGGAGTACAAAGAAACGGTGAGATAGTACTGGTCAGCACGGTTGCCAGTGGTCTCAGCACAGCAGCAGCCTAACTATTGTCAATTTTTTTGTAGGCATCACAGCAAATTATGCTTTCTCCCCTAATACCAATGTAGCTAGGGAAATGCTCTATGCAGAAGTGATATAGATGTTCTCCTCCATCAAATCATTTCCCCCCCCTACTTTTAAAAATACATGTCAAATGCACAGTAATCTTAATCACAAGACTAATTTGGCCCTTTGTTTATGTTAAAATCATTATTATAAGGTCAAAGGCTATTAAAATGGAAAGGCCGATGAAATCCAATGACTGATATAAAGAAGAGCATTTTCCTAGCCCATCACTTTGACCATGTCCCCTCTCTCTTTGCATCTCTCCACTGGCTCCGTCTGCTGTATCCCATCAAACAAGCTACTTGTCTTCATATCCAAGGCCCTTAACAGTCTATCCCCATCTCACCTATCCTCTCTTATTCAGTATCAAGAGGTCGATTCCCACTTCCGATCGTGCCAGCCTCCATTGCCCACTTGTTAAATTTTCAAACAAGCACCTTTGTGCTTTCTCTTGATGCTGCTCCTCATGGTTGGGTGGAGCTTCCCGTAAACATCCACAAAATTGACTCATTGTCTTCCTTCAGATCCCTCCTCAAAACTCTCCTCTTCCTAACTAAAACAGTCTTGGGAGTCAGACAGTCTGGGGTTCTCTTCCCACATCTGTTAAATATTTCCTTGGGAAAGTCACTTCCCTTCTCTGTTCCTCATTTTTCCCATCTGTAATTTGTGGAGGCTAAATTTACTGTTTGTAATGCACTTTGACCTCCTGGTGGTGATGGGAGCACACACCATTGCTAGCAGCAGCACAGTCCCCAAGTGAAGGAGGAGGCTAGGGGAGAGAGTGGAGATCTACATCAGGGGAGAGAAAGGAAGAGAGAGAAACACCGCTTTGGAGGGAAGTAGTTGGAGGTAGAGAGGTAGGGTGGAATGGAGCAAGTGAGGAAGAAACAAGCAGAGGATGTAGAGCACAGAGCACCACATGAACTGAATGTGGGTTGGCCTGCCAGTCTTATGGCATCACATCCAAGATCAGGTCTGAGGATGATCCTGTGCAGGTGTTGGGAACTCAGCCCTGGTGCTTCATATTGCTCTCTAGCCATCACTTCTGGCCAACTAAAGGAGCAGCATCAATGGGCTCTACAGTCATTGCTCCTCAGTGACAGTGAATGGGAATGTCACTGTTACAGGTCACTTTTGAGGATTCAGGAAGGTAAAAGGAGGAGAGAGTACCTATGTCAGAACACTCTCCCATAAACGGGGAGAAGACAAAACAAAGGGAGTTGGGGGAGAAGAGAAATATGGAAGAGAAGGGCAGGACTGGTTGGAATAAAGGGTTGTTGGGGAAATGCTTCACAAAACCCAAGAGGGGAGGAGAGAACTGGGAAGATGGAAGAAAAGAGGAGAGAGACATGAATTGCTCACTGTTATGAGATGGGTTAAATTTTACTTTTTAGCTACTAGTTTAAGCCTGCCAGCCTGAAAGACTGTGGTGTATGAGGAAAGATACATGATAGAGGAGGCAGAAATGAATCTGAACACCTATTGCATTTTGTTTTATCTGAAGAAAACAGAATTCTGGGTTAAAAATCAAATCTGCGACAAAAGAAGTATGTAGATTGATTCATCTCTCTGTAATTTACAGAAAATAATAAATTGGTGGTTTGCTTATTGCGTTTTGTGAGGGAAAAATGCACACAATTGTTGGGCTAAGGTAAAAATGGCATTTCAGTATAATTATGGGTATCTTATTTGTCTTGTTTAGAAAGGTACAATTGAAGTGATAGATATAGTGATTTATAAATAATATCAGGGTTGCTAATGTAATAGTGAGCAGTTCTCTCTCTTTCTTCAGTTTTTAGTTTTGTTTTCCTAATGCTTTAGTTTCTAAGGTATCTGATTTGTAAGAGCCTGTTGCCAGCTGCATGTGTTAGCATGGCAAGCTTTACCGTGCTACTTTGTGTGCACAGGAGCACAATTCCTTGCTGCTGTAACTGGTGGGTGTCATGGGCCATATAGGTACCATAAGTGCAGATGAACAAAAACAATAAGAAAGGAGCATTGGAGAACAGGTTGTAAGCAGTATGGGAAATACATGAGTAATACTAAATGCTGGAGAGTTTGATTTTTGTGGGTGTAAGTGCAACATGGTGAGATGATTCTCACCACTGAAATATCAACATGGATGGGTGCAAGCTATGGAGGGGAGACCGAAAGGGAAGACTTGAGGGGGTGGGGTGTCACAGAATGTCAAATGTATTTACAAAATTAGCAAGATGAAATTTGATAATGCAGAGGGATATTGCAAGGATAAATTAAATCAGAACATGGAGTGTGGCATCTTTAGTATTTAGATGGGCAGAAGGGGAGTGAGAATGAAAAATTACAGAACCAGCTGTTGGGGGAACTTGAAATTGTAATTTACTGTATCACAATAGATTTGAAGAGCCTTATTTTCAGCCCTGCACTTGTGCATGAGAAGTCTCACACAAGTGCAAACATTGTTCACTCTTTCTTTTGCATGGGCAGGTGTAAGGAATATTATTCAGATGTTAGAACTTGCACCAACAAAACACACTCCTCCTAAATGAGTTTCCAGGTGCAGATTCTACCACTTATGTATCCCCAGCTGTTAGAATATTTTTAGTGTGTGTATAAGTGTTTGCACTTACAAAGCGTGCAAAATGTGAGTGTTAATTTTGTGTGTGCACACATGGAGGCGGTTGAGGCTGGCTGAAGGAAGAAAGAGTGACATGGGTTGTATATGTTCACTGCAGCTGTTGGAAAGAGTTCTTGTAGGCTACACTGAACCCATTCTCAGTTTTGCCTCAAGCCCGATTTGTGCCAACAGTGTTTGAATATTTTGTTACAGATTTTGTTGCAGGTTTAGGAAAGCAGCTGATGCCCCTTTAATTTGCCTTAAGAGCAGACTAGGGAAGTTCCTGGTTTTTAACCCCTTAGTTACTGGTAATTTCTGCCAGGTAGTAACCAGCACTCTTGGCATTTTATAAATATGCTTGAAGAATTTCAACAGACTTCTTACTGTTCATTTCCTTTCTTTTAAGTGTGTGGGTTTTGTAAATGTGATAGGTGAGTATGTTGTTGTCATTTAGTAGCCTTTATTTGTTTTTAAACAAAGTTTTTGTTTCTGGAATTTCCTAGAGTGTTTTTTTTTCCTTACAACTTATTTTTTTTCTTTTGTATAGGTAAATAAAGGTATAGTTTAAAAAAAATTAAATGAATGAGAAGGCAGAGATATTATTAAGCTAAAAGAGCAAATGGAGCTGTCCAAGTTATTGATTGCTGGAAACCAGCAGACTTATTCCTCAATTAGCTTTTAAATAGTTGTAGAAAGAATCTGTGTGGGGAAAATGCATTGTCTGTCGCAAAACAGCACCCCCAATACCAGAGTCGGCCTTGCCCAATACATGTGTAAGAGTTATGGAAAGCCCTTGTTGATGAGCAATGACTATGGACCAGCATCACCACACCCACACATTTTTGGTTTTATTGTTGAAATAATTTATTAAAGACAACAGCTATAGTGGCTCTTACTCTTCTCTGTCAGCTTCACTGATGGAGAATCATGACTAGTTTTCAAATATTGGCAACGTCGTAGACATTTTAATGTTCTTGCCATTGAAAACAACCTATTGCACAAGCCAGTGTCAAAGTCTGTCTTATCTAATTACTGGCATATATGCATTTATAAAATGTTTATCACTGTGATACCGTACATGAGTACTGCATATGGATTGACACCAATCATGAGGCAGTCTGGGCAGTCATTAAAACTGACTGTTTGGATGTAATGGAATTTCCTCGGATTTCTAGAAGGATAAAGGAAAAGTCACAAAAATGTAAAAAGTTTTAAACTTTTAAGTCTTTTCGTTGGAAAATTTACTTAATATATTTGGATGTTCAGGACACATTCTAGTTGTCAAGGCCATTTTGAAATCAAAAGTATTTTTTATTTACTGTAATTTTAATGTTTTGGTTCTACAAGAGGGATCAAAATCTGCCCTAAATAAACCACAGATACTTGCAGAGCCAGGGCCAGAATCCTAGTCCTATAACTCCAAAAACATAGGCCTCCACTACTTTAACTATAGGAAGTTCTTTGTTACCTCTTGGTAGGAGGCCCCTGTGTTCTTTCTAACAGCCAGTAGAGTGCAGCATGCTCAAATGTCCATAGGATCAGATCCTTGGCTGGTGTAAATCAGCATACCTCCATTGAAGTTAAGGCTTTGTCCACACACGGGTTTATTAAGAAACAGTTGTTCTTGAATAACTCCATGTGTGGACGCTCTTATTCTGGAATAGTGTGCTTGGTTACTTATAGTCAGTGCCAATAACTTTAATGGGAGCTGTATCAGGCCACCATAGCTCCACTACGGGGAAATTAAGGCTGCTACCTCTCCATAGCAACTATATTTTATACAGATTTGTCCATGGGCAGCTCCCCTCAGTTTTAGGATGGTTGGGGGTGGGCGTATGGAGGGCATCTGTAGCTACCGTACATTTGTCTGATAGATAGATAGATACATCGAAGTGACTATAGTATGATTGTGTCCTTTTTAAAAAAAAACCTTGAGAACAAAAATATTCATCCGCTCCTACTTTCGGTCAAATGAGTATAAACCTCTGTACAACATAATGACATAGAACTTTTATGTATCATGTTAAACGTTCTTATTCTACTGGCATAGCTGGCAATTCAATTTCAGTGTCCACTAAAGCAATCTCCAAAAGCAGTTAAAACAAAAGTCATTACAGTGTGTATGTGATCCAGTAAGTTTAAAATCCTGGGAATGTGCTTTAATAAACTTTCATTGGCTTTCCCTCTCCACAGTATCAGATAACAAAATTTATATTTCCACAGTACATAAGAAACTGAAAAGATGAATCTCTGCAGAACAGATCCTGAGGACCACTGTTTCTTTGCATATTGAGAAGTATTTGTTTGAGAGAGAAACCCACCTTACAGTCAATTTCACCTCTGATTTCTTAAAGATAGAAATAAAGATCCTTTGACTGCCGAACAGCAGAGTTTCTCTCTCTCTCTCTCTCTCTCTCTCACACACACACACACACACACACACACACACACACACACACACACACACTTTTATTTTACAATTGAGTTTTTTCAAAAAGTTGAAAAGGTTCTTTTTCAATTTGAGGGATGCTTTATCCTTCCCGAAGGCTGGGCCACTGTTTGTATAAGGCCACTTAGGTACGCAGTTATTGCCTATGGCAGTGGATGAGATAGCACAGGCCTTGTTAATACTTAACACTGAATAAATAAGGCAGGTCATATCCATTGTTATTACTTACCTCCAAAATGCAGTGCAGTGATGTTAGCTGACAAAGGTCAGGTGAAAAACAGTTCTGCTCTTTGCAAAGTGGAAATCTTTTGAAACAAAAGACATGGAAATACTAGGGCCCTGCACCCTTGAAGGTTGGTCCAAATAAAGTATTGTTCGACTGAAAAGCTATGTGTAATGAATGATTTGCAAATAAATTGGGAACGAAGATGCAGCAGCAAGAACCTTGCAATGAAGTAGTCTCATAATGGAGAGCTTTATTTTGAGGCTTTCATCTATTAAATTAACTTGGCAACTTCTTCTATATTTTTTTAATATTTTTTTATTCATGTGCAAATACAAATTGACCCAGAGTTTTTTTATTGTTGTTTTTTTAATGGAGTTGATTCTTTATTTTCCTGGAACACAATAAATCTCCTCCTTTAAATGTTTTTGTTGTTTTGTTACTTCTTTGATAAGGCTGCTGCACTTTGATACCCACTCACCTACTGTGATTGTGAGGTCTTTGTTGTCATACACATGCAGTTTGTGACAGGTGTTAGGAGGAGAACGCGGTAGAACAAGTTACAGAATCTGTGGGAACTTAAAGCATCAGAGTGAATCACCTTGTATCATGTCTTTTATTAACTTATTTCAATTCAGCACATTTAATAGAATGTTTGTCCTTAGTGCTAGGTGTCGTTGCCTTCAATTAGAATTCCAATCTTATTCAATAAAACCCATTCAAAATCAAAACTAAACACCAGCCACTCCCTCCCCAATATCTGACCAGTCAACTCACCTCACAAAGAGAGGTTTTGCAGAGTGCCTGACAATAAATTTTGCGCAGTTTGGATGGACCAATAAGAGGAGTAAGTAATGAGTTCCAAACTGACGGCCACTTATATTATGAGACTAGTCCCAGGACAGTGAAAATGCTGCTAGGTTGAGAGGAGTGCCAAATTATAAACCGAAACCCCAGGCTTGGCAACAATGAGTGACTGCTCCATATAATTGCAAACATGCGTCTGACTTCCACAATTGCATGGGGTCTGATCAAAATGGGGCTTTGTTTTATCTGATTTCACAGAGTGATTTTAGTTATGATTGTTTTGGTAATTAAGAGTAGCGAGTAAGTGCTTGCAGCCCTCATTTTATTCATTTCCATAGCACACTCAATGAAACTGTAACATGAGTATGTTCAGATGAACTAGTTTGTGTGTCAGATTTCAGAAGACGCTGTGTAATTTGGGTGTTTGACATGTGACATTTCTATATTTTTCTTCGCTTTATTTTTATTTTAAAAATAATAAAGAAATCCCTCGACATTCACCCTAGGGTGAGCAGCAGATTTATTTCCTGAGGGTCTTGAGATCTCCCGCAGAATCTCAGCTTTTGTTTAAAAAAAAAGAAAAAGTTTGTCGTCTTTCTGGTTCTGAAGTTAAAAAGCCAATTGTTGATTGTTGCACCAATTAGTTTTGCTGAGTATTGTTGCATATTATTGCACAAGTTGTAGAGATAACGGTTTATAAAATACAATACTGTGTAAAATGGAGCTCTTCAGGGCAAGGCAAGTTGCCTTAGGGCGTGTCTACGCTTACAGTGCTGCAGCGGGCTGTGTAGAGTTTAGTGACGAAGCTACCTACGCTGACGGGAGAACTCCTCCCATCAGTGCAAGTACTCCACCTCCCCGAGACGCAGTAGCTGTGTCGCTAGGAGAAGCCCTCCTGTCGACATAGCGCTGTCTATAGGGAGAATTTGGTCAGTATAGCTGCGTAGCTCAGGTGTGGATTCCGCACACCCCTGGGTGACGTCGTTATACCAACATAAATTTGTAGTGTAGACCAGGACTTACTCTATTGATAATGCACTGTTTACACTCATAAAGCTATAGAAATTATACATATAAAAGCTATACTTATTTCCACTAAGTTTGTTTGTTTAGGCCTCACCGTGTTTTCTAGGTCCTGACTCTGCTACACACCAATGGAAAACCTCCTAATGATATCAGTGGGAGCCAGATATCTGAGGTAGGAAAACTAGGTTATCCCCATTTTTTGGGTGGGGATAGCTGAGGCTCAGAGAAGTTAAATGACTTGTTCACTGTCCTGAAGCAAGTTAGAGTGAGAAACAACAAGGAGAACCCAGGTATCCAGGCTTTGGAAGTTGAACTGAGGCAAAAATGTAATTCTCTACTAAGCTCTACTTACAAACCAAGATCTGCCCACTTAGGATGCCAAGAAGAGATGCCATTCACGTTATTTCTGCCCCTCTCGCCGAGGAGATGGGAGGTGAGCCAGCGTTGCAGGTTCTGCTTGGCGGTCTTCTTACACATCAGGCCAATTTTACTCTGCCATCCCTCAGCTCAATCAGCAAGTCTCATGAAGCAATTTGATGGGTTCAAGAAAAACCCATTGAATCACTTGTTCCTCTGACCACTTAGTCTGGGTCCCAGCATAGTGCATCTGCACCAGGTAGACAGACAACAATCCTACATATAACACGTGCTTACAATCTTGGGGGGGTCCTTTTCAACTCCAGACTTAAATCTTAAGGATACAAAGATCTGCTTCAATATGATCCCAATAAGTAGCAAATATCCATGGGCTGGAAAGATTTCTGTGCGCTAAAACATGACATGGCTAAAGCATATGCTGATGAAATTCATAAACTTAGGACAGTTTTAAGGGTGGGATTGTAGCTAATGGAGGGAGGGGATGGTCTCCATCCTGTAGGCAGAGGCTGACTGGAGAGCCAAAGGCAGGGTTAAGGTTGTGATCTCAAACTTGAACTGTGACTTTCCCGTTTGTAGCATCTAGGGATTTTTTTTAAAGATCTGTGTCTATTAGTGTTATTTTAAAGGACATCATATGAAGGTTATACGATGGTCTCAGTCTTAACGCTATATTAAAGTTGTGCTCTCTCTCTCTGTCTGTCTATATACACTTTTCTAAGCATTCACTTGGTGGCTGGAAAACTACAGCAATTTAAGGGTTAAGGTTTCCACTGCATCCTTAACTCTTGCCATTGTACTTAGCTATTGCAGTACGTACATGTGGAACATTCTGTTGGGTACTAATCACAATTTGTTCCTCTTTACAAGGCATGTCATTTAAATTTACCTTCATCCCACACAAACCTGGTAAGGGTATTATCTCCCTGTTTGTTACTGGAAATTATTGACATTAACAGTGCTTTACCTTAAACTGAGGGTGAAGATGACTTTTATTACATGTCAGAATACACTGCTCTACAGCCAAAATGCTTCTGAAATAAATGTAGTCAAAC
>NW_020664417.1:15554004-15570899 GCF_002925995.2 Terrapene triunguis | reverse complement strand
TCAGTGTTTTTGTTCAGTGATGTGTGGTTGCTGGTGAGTATTTGCTTTAGGTTGGGGGGTTGTCTGTAAGCAAGGACAGGTCTGTCTCCCAAGATCTGTGAGAGTAAAAGATCATCTTTCAGGATAGGTTGTAAATCTCTAATGATGCGCTGGAGAGGTTTTAGTTGGGGGCTGAAGGTGACAGCTAGTGGTGTTCTGTTATTTTCTTTGTTGGCCCTGTCTTGTAGGAGGTGACTTCTGGGTACTCGTCTGGCTCTGTCAATCTGTTTTTTCACTTCAGCAGGTGGGTATTGTAGTTTTAAGAATGCTTGATAGAGATCTTGTAGGTGCTTGTCTCTGTCTGAGGGATTGGAGCAAATGCGGTTATATCTTAGAGCTTGGCTGTAGACAATGGATGTAGGATCTCAGGTAGGGGCATACAATCCCATGGAGCCTCATGGGCCCAGTGGACCTCCTTATTAAAGATGAGATGGCTGCAGGATTCAATGGATTGTGTGTAGGAACCCCTGATCTAGTTCATTTGAAGCATCTTACAGAAGCCACAGACTGTGAGAGTACAGGTTGAGCCTATAGAACTACCCTCAGAAAAACTTCTGAGGTTCAATTATAGAAGCATTTGTAGTGCATCCAGGAAAATTACAAGATGACGTGCAATTTTTATTTGCAGTCTTTGCTGAAATACTTTGTATTAAACTCTGTGCTCTGTAGGTGTAGTGTCTGTAATGTTAGATATACTGGTTGTACTATTCTAGGTATGTAGAACTTCCCGTTTTGCACTTGCAAGTCTCTGGACACAAATAATTGCACAATCCTATGCAAGAGAAACTGGTATCATTTAGAGTTTAAACTACCTTTCACGAAGGTGCTTCAAGGAAGACTGAGTGGAAGGCCCTGTTCCAAATTGGGCCCAGAGTGTCTGTTTTACTATTGTATGCATTTTAAATAGGAGCTGTTTACAAGGATGTACTGTACCTTTAATTTCTTTTTAAGTTTAAGGCAGACAGATTGTTCATCTACTGCATTTTGGATTTGTCCCATGACTCTCTTTATGATCCTTACTCCCCCATGTTGATCCTGTCTGTGTCAAGGGGGTTGTGGATATGCTATGTGTTCTGTCATTCAAGCTGTCTCATGCCTTAAGATTAGTGATTGTTATGGTGTTTCCGGTTTGGGATGGCTTGCCAGCACCTGACATGCCACCCTGCTCCAAGGGCATCTCGCTGAACATGGCCTGGGTGTGAGAAAGCCAAAATAGCCCAAAATTATTTTCATACGAGATGACAGGGGTTACTTCCTGGAATAATTTGCCCGTCCTTGAGAAGGGACGGAAGAGTCAGTAGCATTTGTGTTACTGCTTTCATCACCCATGTGGCTGACAGGGAGGGATGTCATATGCACATTTTTCATTATTTTCTTTCCCCTTCTTGATTTGAACAGTTCATATTTTTCAGACAAGAAAGGATTGGAGCTATTTTTTGAAGCAAGTGTCAGAAAACAAAATGGTGCTTTGTTAAGTGTTACATAATGAACAGCCAAAAACTGCAAGAGGAAAATTAATATCTGAAGGGAGATGTAACAAGTTGTAGTGGTGCATGTGACCGTAACCGTGCTCATGTTTAAAACTGCCATGTGAAGTGTAAGGATCATTTAACTGAAACATTTTACCACCCACAGAAATTGGTGTGATTTATCTGTCTGATCTGCCATGGTTATTGTTGATAATTGAACCTAGTTAGAGGACCAATGTAATTCTGGTGCAGAACTGAGCTGTAGCCTGTATTTTAATCCCATGTTCCCAGTGTACTTCTCTGAGCCTTCATTGTTTCCTTGTGAATATCAGGGTGTTCTTTGTCTGCATTTGCTTGTGTCACAGGCCCAGTATTCTCACTCAGCTTCTTATTTCTGTCTCTCTCTCAGAATTTGCGAGTGTTATGGTGATGTATACGTGCAGAAGGGGCTGTTTCTAATGAGCTCCTAGGAAGTTAGAAGGCAAGGTAGCAGGCTTTTAAAACAGAGAGAAGGATGGGGGTGGGAGTTTACACAGAGGGGCACTGTATTCTTTAATAGATTCTTATTTAATTAAGAACACTTCTGGGGGTGAGGGATGGGGGGGGCTCCGTAACATATCAGAGAACAGCAGAATAGTTCTGTTTAGATTTTTTTCCCTAAAGCATTCTGGGATATCTATCTCTGAGAGCTGCCTTTGTGCTCTTGGTTTACGTGCCATGGTTAATAAAGGAAGGAATATGATGATAAATCCATTGTGAAATACCTAGATATTTTGTAATCTATTGAAATAAATTCTTTGGTGCACTTTGAAGTGTGATTCCACTCTGAACAGTGACTGTAAAAATAGCATTGTGGGGGTTCTATGTTTATTATGCCCCATTGATTTTTGGATCAGATTTGCTCCTTTTAATAATAAAATGGTGTTTTTATTGCACAGCTGCAAATGCAAGTATCATTTGAAGACAATGGGGATTGTCCTTACAACAGATGTAACTGAAGCCATAATTTGACCTGCAAAATTTTTAGATGATGATATGAAGAGGAAAGAACCTGGTTTGATTCAGGGTGAAATCCTTGCTCCATTGAAATCAGTGGGAGTTTTTCTAATGATTTTAATGGAACCTGATTTCACCCTCATGGCTAGTAGCTGGAAAAAAATCTTGTTGTTTTTAAACTGAAGAAATTGATTTAGCTGCATTGAGATCTCTGTTTACCCACCGGTAAAATGGGTATATTAATGCTTGCTTAGCTCCGACCTGGTTATATTAATGCATGTGAATCACTTTAAAGATTAAGGATTGTCTGTTTCAGTTTCAGATATTCACTAACATTTTTCTCTTTTAAAATTTTTACTGTCACTGATGGTACAGTAAACATTTTAAAAGAGGAAAAAAATGTTTGTGAATATCTGAAACAGACAAGCCCTCCCCAAAGACAATCAAACAAAACACTCTTTGTTGTTCCCCTTAGATGTGTGGGGTTTGTTTGTTTTAGATTTTTTTTTTTTAGTGAAATAGACTGAAGAGGCAGACTTTTTGTTACACAAAATTTTCAGTTCAGATCTGCGTTCCTTTGGATCTGAATTGCAAAAGTTTGGCGGATTGATAGGTGGTAGAGGCAGGAGGTCAGATAAAAAGTTTTGACCTGTCTCATAATTATCCAGTATATTATCTTCCAAAACATACATATCCACACAACGGCAGAATTATCTCTTCAGATTTTACAAATACATTAACAATATTGGACCATATTTAGACCCAGTGTAAGCAGGTTCAGTATTACTGAATTCTGTGTATCTGCACCTACTTATACCATTCTGAATCTGGCCATGATTTGATTAGCATGGAATACATGCAATAACTTTAAGATTTGGAGGTAGAGCATTTTGGAGCAGAGTTCGAGGGACACTGTCAACTTGAAATCTAGGAAAGTAGTTAAAAGCAGTTACAATTACAGCTGCCCTGAGTCCCCACTGCCAATTGTGATTTTACAATCACATTTTCCTGTTTTTAAGTGTTTTTCTTCTCTCCTGTTGCTGCATTAAACAAAACAGAAAGAGTAACATATAACTGACTGCACTGGTGCAACAGTGAAGCTGACTATACACAAAGTTTGTCTAACCCAGGGGTGGGCAAACTTTTTGGCCTGAGGGCCGCATCGGGTTTCGCAAATTGTATGGAGGGCCGTTTAGGGGAGGAGGTTGTGCCCGGCCCCCACCTCCTATCTGCCCCCCCCCCGGACTCCTGCCCCGTCCAACCCCCCCCGTTCCCTGACGGCCCCTCTGGGACCCCTGCCCCATCCACACACCCCCGCTCCCTGTCCCCAGACCGCCCCCGGACTCCCGCTGCCCGATCCAACCCCTCCTCTCATTCCTGACACCCCCCCAGGACCTCTGCCCCATCCAACCACCCCTTCTCCGTCCCCTGACTGCCCCCAGAACCCCTGCCCCCTGCCGCCCCATCCAACCCCCCCCCTCCTTCCTGACTGCCCCCCGGGACTCCTGCTCCCATTCAACCCCCTGTTCCCTCCCCGACCACCCCGACCCCTATCCACACCCCTGCCCCCTGACCACCACCCCGAATTCCCCTGCCCTCTATCCAACCCCCCCGCTCCCTGCCCCCTTACCGCGCTGCCTGGAGCACCGGTGGCTGGCGCCGCTACAGCCACGCCACCTGGCTGGAGCCGGGCCACGCTGCTGCCGCCACCACACAGCACAGAGAGCGGGTCAGGCTGGGCTCTGCAGCTGTGCTGCCTCAGGAGCTCACAGCCCCACCGCCCAGAGCATTGCGCCAGTGGCGGAGCGAGCGAGCTGAGGCTGCGGGGGAGGGGGGACATCAGGGGAGGGGCCGGGGGCGAGCCTCCCGGGCCAGGAGCTCAGGGGCCGGGCAGGATGGTCCCGCGAGCCGGATGTGGCCTGCAGGCTGTAGTTTGCCCAACTCTGATCTAACCCATTTCAGTTATAATAATATAAACAAGTCAGTTATTTGTGACAAATTGACAATAGAAGATGAACTTTCAGAGAGAAGGATGGCATCCCTTTAATACATATCTGTTTCTTTCATAATCTCTTTAGAAAACAGGAGTTGGTTTATTTTTACAGCAACATTATTAGATACAGATCCCAATGTTGACTGACAATTTAGTTGTGTCAAAAATACGATTAAGCTGCAGCTGTGGGACACAAGTAAAAGTGCCGGATTACATTAGTAACATAATTTGTGGTTTTACAGCAGCAATTGTTACTGCTAAGGGTCTTTGCAGTTTCGATGTAGACCCTAATTTGGGGGGCAGAGGAGATTATAAATTGGAAGTTTTAATTCATATTACTCAGTAATTTGTGATTAAACAGCAATTGGGCCCAACTATAAAGTCTGTTTGTGTTCGAACTAGTATTAATGGCAGATGTGAGACAGGACGAGACACTTTACCTTTGAGCCACTAGTATGGTTGCTGTGGTACTAGTTTTCTACAGCTATATTTTCAAAGGTGCAGTTGTGTTCATACCTGACATGGGCACATGCAGTCTCTGCACATAATACAAGTCAAGTGTGTCTCTATATCAATACACGGCTCCAGGGGAGATTTTCTAAAGCCTAATTTGCTTTTGATTTTTAATGGGATTTAGGTACCTAACTGCAATTTGTGCCTTGAGGATCACCCTCTCCAGTGCACAATATCCAAATGCTCTAGAAAAGAGTCCAGCCCTGTCTGAGACCAAATTGTTCTTTCTGTCTCTGATTTAAATGACTTCCTCCTTCTGCTTGTATTTAACATACATCCATGCTCCTTTTCTCTTGCTTTAAATACAGCAGCCCAGATTAATCAATGACGTCAGTGGCATGACACAAGAGATGAATGTGGCTCGGAGAGTGCTTTTTTTTTTAAAAAAAGCTAACATTTCCTTTTTAGCCGTTGTCCCTTTAATTCTCCTAGCACTTGCTGCATGATAGAGAAGTTTACTTTCCTGTTTGCATTCATGATCATGAGGAATTGTGATGTTTATTTTGAAGTTTGAGAGAGGCTATAAAGAAAAAATATTTGTAGGCTCTACTTAGCCACGTGCCTAGTTTTATTCAGTCCCAGAAGTGCTAAATTCTGTCTTTAATTTCATTATTGAAATTTCAGGACCTCACAGGGTATGTCTACACTGCAATTGGACACCTGCGGCTGGCACATGCTGGCTCCAGGGACTCTGGCTAAGGGGCTGTTTAATTGCAGTGTAGACATTTGGGCTTGGGCTGCAGCCTGAGCTCTGGGACCCTTCCACCTCACAAGGGCCTAATGCCCAGGCTCCAGCCCGAGTCTGAACATCTACCCCTCAATTAAACATAACCCCTTAGGCTGAGTCAACTGGCATGGGCCAGCTGCAGGTTTTTAATTGCAGTGTAGACATATGCAGAAAGACCTGGCTGAAATCCACAAATGGTTTCTTGAAAAATGTCTTCTGAGTTGTTGTCATGTCTTCTAACCTGATGCAGCCAAAGGCCTTTTTCTCAAGATATTGTTGGAAATAAATAGTAGTTGTTAATTTACAAGGACTGTGTCTAGCATAATATTTAACAGATTTCCATGTAAATAAAGCCAGGCCAGGACACTATAATGTATCCTCTTTTTCCAGTTTGCTGCTGACAACAAAGGACTGCAGTAATATCTAGATGTCCCATCATCTTTTGAGCATGTACCCTAGATCTCTGTGGGATATTCAGATGGTCTGACTCAATGGAAGGAATATGAGAAAATTAAACTGTAATACCCACCAACCTTCCGTACCACATATTGCTTTTAATTAAGGAACATTATTGATACCCTTGGAACACCTGTTTAGATGCTGTTACAGACATAGTACAGTGCAACAGATGAGGTAGCCAGTTAAAATTATGACCAAGGCATATGGGTGAGAGCATATAGGTTATGTGAACGGCAGCATTGTGGACTTGCACTTTCACCAGTTAGGAATTGATGGCTGCTATGCGGTGGGAATATTTTGATGGAGAAAATTAGGATAATCTACTGCAGGTACAACACAGGTTGATCCTATTCTTAGCAGTGATGATAAATCATGCGGGGTTTTATAGCTGTGAGGACAATGTATTTACGCTCTATTTGAGTAAGTGATCTTTTCACAGTGTGGGATCACTTCACAGAAGGGTCCTGCTTGTACAGCAATATCTAATAACAGCTAGCAGGGAGCCTGACTTTGCTCTCATGATCTCATTTATACCATTTCAACCCCAAAGAAGTTGGGCTCAGTTTGGCCTGGTATTTGTTAAATATCTACTGGGCCAATTTTGCCTTTTGTTATACCCACTCCATTGGCCTCAGAAGGATTGCACTGATGAGAGAGACTGCAGTTTGGTTCACTGTAACATTGGATGGTCTAGGATATATTTCAATAATCTCCCATTAATATGGATATAGACTATGGCCCCAATTCATTGCTGTCTGTACAGAGCTCTGGGCAGAGCATTGAACTCCTTTTGTTGGGACTTTTGGCACCATTTAAACCCCCAACGCAAGTTAGGGCAGCACTCAGGGCTGCCCAAATTTGTGCCCCAGCCGCCGTGGCTCCTACGCGTCTTACAGCATCTGAGGAATAGCCAGGATATAGGAATGTCCCAGATATATCTCCTCCCTCTTTCCTTCCCCCTCCTGCACCTGATCTGCCATTGATGTGCTCCTGATGCCAAGGGATTGTGGAGCTGACAGAGCTGCCTCTGTGCCTGCTGGAGAGACCTTTGCACCAGGGTTAATCCCTGATGGCGTCACTGGGAAACACAGACCTCACCCCTTGGTGTGGTCTGTTGCCTCTAGTGCACGTCAGGCAGTATGCCTTTATTCTTTGTCTGATGCATCCCTGGTACAGCCTTGATCCAAGCCCATGAGAGTTTTGCTTGATTAGGGATTTCAGGATTGGGCCTGGAGTTTAGAGTAACCAGTGTGTGGTTTTGGCATTTCTTCCTTATCCAGAACATCTTGTTATATCCAAGCACTAATGGCGATGTAGTAACAGAAATAGACTCTTCATAACTACGTAGGTGTTTTATTGGGGCTTTTACAGACAGTTTTAGGAATTTCTATTTGCTGTTTGAGCAGCACTGCTGGAGGACCGTCTACCAGACTTTATTTCTCTTTTATATTGTTCTATTTAATTTGTGCACACATCATCGTCAATAGAATTCCATCTGGTAAAGTTAGTTGCTCCAACTAGCAGTGGCCATTCATTTAAAGTGAGTAAAGGTGTCCACATTCACTTCTGAAATCCATCCATTCAAGGGCATTAATACTTATCATAGAAACATCGCAGCAAGTAGCTTGCAAGTGTCCATTTACTCAGTCTCACTAATAAGCAACAACAACAAGAAGATGAGCCGTTGATCCTGATTTGACAGTTCTGTAGCTGCTTACAGGGGGAAAAGTGAAAAAATAAAAATGTGTAAAGCCCCTAGTGAGCCATTTTGTTTAGTTACTGGGGGGAAAAATAGGTGAGAGGGCATCCTGGAAAAATGTGCAGACCAAATGTGTCACTGTAAAATATGGAAGGCACAAATGGCTCAGATTTAATATGAGCATGATATTTATCTCCACTTGTAAGGAGACACTGGATAATTCTCAAGTACCACAGTCACTTGATCCTCTCACGTGTGAAGATAAAATGTCATATCAAATCTTAGCTGTCATGCATTTTCGCTATATGTGTGAATGTATATGGAGTCTGGTGTCTGACCTAAACACTACACAAATCTTTGCTGGTTTAAAAAAATTCTGAGGCTAGTTCTACACTAAAAACTTACATGGGTACAACTATCTCGCTCAGGGGTCTGAAAAATCCACACCCCTGAGCAATGCAATTACACCAACCTAACCCCCAGGATAGACAACGATAATGTCAACGGGAGGGTTTCTCCTGTCGATGTAGCTACTGCCTCTCGCAGAGGTGGATTAACTTCACCGATGGGAGAAGGTCTCCCATCAGCGTAATAGCATCTTCATTGAAGTGGCACAGCGGCACCAGTGCGGTCTAGACCTGCCCTGATTGAAGCATCAACTTTCTTTTTATGGGTCCAAAATATTTAAATAGGGCTGATAATTTGCTTATATTATTATTATTTATAAAAATGCCCGTCTAGTTCTCTGGGCATTTAACCAAATACAATATACTGATTATTATCAGTATGGGTAGACTCTCATCCACCATTGAACTTTTTGCTGCCCTTCACAGGTGAAAGTCTGATCCTGGGCCCTGGAGGCTAACAGGACTCAGCTCTGGTGGATCAGTGGAGAAAATTATTTTCAGAATCATACTGAAAATACCCTGCTGCCAGCCCCTAAATGTTTATCTAAGGACTGTTATCCCTGCTGCTCTCAGCTGGCATGGTGGCTGGCACATGATTAAAAGCACTGCCCTCCATTCCTTTTCATTAACAGACATTTTGGAGTTAAAGCATGATGTCATGAGTTTTTGTCTGGAAACAATTCGCTCAGTAGAACCTCATGGGTTTCATTGGCGTCCCCAGAGATGACGAATCTGCCTGAAGCAGAGCTACTGCAGTGAAAGCTTCCTACAATTCCTGCTCTGCAGTGAGAATTATTGTGTTGACTGGCTCAGCCCTCAAGTGGGTGGGACCAGAGGTGCTCTGATTTTTTGCATCCTCAAGAGAGCTACCCTCTACTAGACAGTGAATTTGACCTATGGTGCAGCTGCCTTCGCAGGCACAAGGGGATGCAGATTGCACCTTGGCACACTTGCAGGGTGAATCAGGCCCGATGTGGTAACCTCATTCAACATCTAAGTACTATTTTTATCTTTTTAAAAAAGAATATCCACTTTGAGATTCAGAGCTAGGCTCCAGCTAAAGTAATCACTGCTAAAGTCCAGAACTACTGCAACAGGGAAAACTGCGTTTTTGGTTTTGTTTTAAATCAAAATCTGTTTTTTGTTTTGTTTTTTAATTTGTTTGCTTTTAGCCTTAGTCTACAAAAATTCTAGGCATCCTCATATTGGTCTCTGCAAAATCTTTAAGTGAAAAACATTCTTGTGAGGTTCCCCGGTAAAACAGACAAGACCTTGATCGTTGACCTCCAAAAAGAAAAGGATGTATCACTGCACTCTCTTAATTTGCTTCTCAGATAGATAATTCCCCGTGGTTATCAGGAGACCTCAGAAGACAAGAAGGGATTAGGTGATGCTGGGTGGGAGTGATACCTAACTGAAGCAACTGTACAGTAACTGTATCAATTGTAATTTTCAAAGCCCTTAGACCATGAGTTACATTTGATAGATTCTGCAGACCACATCCTTTGACGGCTGAGAATCAGGGCAGCTTGGCAACACCTCTAGAAAGGACATTTATCCTAATCAGTGAGATAGAGCTTTCAAAGGAATCCAGAGGCAGACATGTAAATAAATAACTATTCAATATGCAAAACTAGTAATATATTCTAGTACCAGGAAGAGGTGTAAGGCCACAGTAGGTAGGTTGCTGAAAGCTGTGTTGGATTCTTAAACTAGTCAGTTGGGGAATAATATGCACGCCATGGTGAATGAAAGATTAGAAAGGATTGTAGAGGGAGGGAAGGTTTCTGTTTCCTAGTGATATGGAACAAGTGGTGAAGGTTCTCTGTTTGCATCTTTGGATTGGGCATGTGGAGTGAATGGGACAAGGAGTGGATTGAGAGGGTTGGAGGAAGGAATTAGTTAGTTGTATTTTTTTTATTGAGACCCAAATGATAAAGTAGAATACTGTAGAATAACAAGTTGCCAGTAGTTGCCTCAGAACAGCCCATAGATGGAGCAGGAACAGAACATTTTTATACACAGCATTGGCAAATTACAGTAAAACAGCAGTCTCCAGAGCCTGTTCTCAGAAGTGCTTGGCTAAAGAACTAGCTGAGAAGTCATTGCATCTTGTCCTGTGCAAACAGTCTCATTTGTTTGATATTTCTTTCCATGAAAAGAAGCTTTCTGTGCTCCATATTCTGTCTAGTAATGCATTTTAAATGCATTTATTGTTTGGGTTTGTTTGGTTTATTTAAGTTATATTTTGAAGTTAATTTAGTACTGATGAAAGGTGTCAGTCTAACAGCCCTGGAGACTGAAATCCTCTGTGTATGTTTGTCCTATTATCTAGAAACCCCAGTCATGAACCAGGACCCCATTGTGCTAGGCACTGTGCAAACACAGAACAAAAAGATAGTCCCGGCCCCAAAGAGTGTACCATCTAAGTATCCATTGAACATTGGCAATAGTAGTGCAAATTTCCCCATACTGCCCCACCAATGTGCCTCAACTCTGCTGGAGACCAGCTCTAGATGTGAGAGCGTAATTCAGACTCCATGGCTATTTAAACTTGGGCCTCTCTGCTGAGACTGACATCAGTTGTGGGTAGCAGTTTCTGTGTAGTGTACACCTATACCTTAGGAAATACCTGACGCTACACCAGTTCATTTCACGAAGGCCAAATTTCATGTGCCTGATGCCATACAGCTTTGTGCAGCGAACTTGACAATTCTTTTAATTATCCATGGCCAGGCTGGGTCAGCACTTGCATAGGAGATTTCCAAGAATCACCAAACCTCTGCTGATTGTGATGTTTGGTGGCAGTTCAGTAGGTGGCACTCTTCTTTTGGAATCTGTATGAACTACTGACCCAGCATGGTGGAAGGAGATGAGATATGAAATTGAGGCTATAAAATCTCATCATTGTGAAAGATACTGTGGCAATTTTTCAAGAATGGGAATTAACTTGGCATCGTTATCATCATACTTAACACTTAGTGCTTAATAAACAGTTAGTAACTGAGCCGAATTGTTAACAACACAAGTTTCTTTATTAACTAATTAATGAATCCTCCCTCACCTGTGAGGTAGTTGGGGCAGCATCATTATCTTAATTTTACAGATGGGTAAATCCTGGCTAAAATGCCAATTGAGTAATTGCATTCTATTTAAAATTCCTCTGCAGTTTCCACTGGAAATAGTTTTCTTTACTTCCTGTCCTGAATCACTATATGCTGGTAAAGGAGTTGTTTTGTGTAAACTAGTAGTGGATGAGGTGATCCCTGCATATAGTTTGTAAAAACACTTTTTGATGCTATAGAAAATGTAATTTCTTATTTCTTCTTCTTTTATTATTATTAAAAAATAAGTTGTGTTTTTCAGCATACTCCTTGTGTTCAAAGGAAGCACTGGTATAGAACATATGCTTTTCTGCAGAAATAATTGCTACAAATTCCCTCCTGGACAGTTATATTTTGTAATCACTTGAAAGTTTATTTTTGTTGAGTTAACTAAATGTAACGTGATTGTAAGAATGGTTCTGAGTTGTGCTCCAGATTGCTGACTGGTCCTGGTGGTTGGCAAAGCTGTGGGGGTCACTCAGAGTGTTATTATGGGACAGTCTGCCATATGGCAGAAGGAAGAGATGCAAAGGGGATGAAGAGAGGATAAGACCATATGAAGTCAGGAGCCTAGCTGATTGATAGCAAGCAACCAATCAGGAAATTAGGGCTTGTCTACAGTTTTTGTACTGGCATAACACTATCTGTTATGGGTATGATATTTTTTATTTTATTTTATTTTACCGCCAAAATAGTTATACCAGTACAACCCCCAATATGGACACAGTTACATTGGTATGAAATTGTCTTATGCCAGCTTATTCTTCTATAGCGTATTCTTCTTCCTATATGGGAATAGTTATATTGGTACATTTAAAGTGGTACAACTTTTGTGTGTAGACAGTTAAGCCATTAATTGTGAAAAAGTACCTAGAAAAAAGGGAGCTTACAGTGAGGGAAGACTGAGTTAATTTGCAGCTCAGGATGCCTAGAACAGAATCAAACTTTTGGGCTGATTCTGCTCTCACTGAAGCCAGTGTCAAAATTTTATTTCCCTCCATCATAAAAACTGGAAGGAAAAAAATCAACATTCTGTAATAATGATCATGATGATGAAGCAAAATGTTGCTGGTCAGAGATCAAAAGCCTGGGAAGTGACATCAGACTAGGCAGGACCTGGACTGTATAATACACGGACTGTTGGAAGCAGACGTGTAGGGCGGGAATGGGCTTTTTGCTTCCTAACCACTCACTGCTCCAGCAGTGAATATCTGCTCATGTGAAACTGTTGGCACAGACATTTCACTTTATGTTAGAACATATGTAATCTGTGTCATCCTGTGGGGAAAAGTTTGCTTAATTTTAAACAAACCTTCTATATTAATAAGAGGAAGAAAAACCAGTGTTCCTTTCAGGTTTTGAAGTTTCTGAAGATGTCACATTTCATCTTGAATACATGCTCTTGTGTTTTAAAACTGACAGGATTGTAGCCCCCAGGTTGATAGCGCAGAAGTGCTAAACGCATTTAATCGGCATCATTACCAGTCCCCAGTAATTGATTATTGTCCATAGCAAAGTTTTCAGGGTAAGCACATAGCCAATAGTAATCTCTTAATTCATCATGCCTGCATGTTCTTGTTTTCCTGAGATCTATCAGCCATATAATATCTGGCCACACCAGGCATATCATTGATGGCTGCTTCATGTGTGCAGTTACAGTACCCACTGTATTTCCTGTGTTTAAACAGATGAACTGTCTGCTGTGTGCATGGGGGGAAAACAGAACCTTGTGTTCCATCAGGCCATTTGTGGATCCATTTTCCTCTTCTTTTTGGAATGGATTTAGTTGGGTTTTCTAAAGCATAACATAGTGCTCTAATATTCTGGTGGTATTAGTATTAATTGCAAGACTCAAGATAGGTTGATTAGAATAAGACTTCATAAAGGTGTTTATAATTCAGATATTTGAGATGTGACTAATGAATAACAACCACAGCTAATCAGGTTTCAAAAACTGATGGTAATGAACAGAAAGTAAAAAAAATAACCTGTGGCTCTGCTAATCCAGGATCTCAGTGGACTGTAGCAATGCCACCTCTCAAATAAAACAAGTATTTGACTTACAATGGGCTCTTTATTTTCACAGAAAAGAGATATTACTAGACCAGTGCTTAAAGGGTGATTACAAGTGACCAGCTGCCAGTGATGACCTTTACATTTAGGGAAGCCTTTCATTGCTGGAATTGTTTGGAGACACACAGGTCATCATGGGATCTTGTGACTTTTTATTATGGGTTTTGTGATGGGCAGTGCCTTGCTGGTCGAGCTGGAGTGCCCCCGTCAGTCCAGCATGGGCGTGGCCCGCTCTGCCACTCAGTCGTGGGCTTCCCCATTAAGCGGGTGATCTGTGCCAAGTGTGGCCCAGCCCCCGGATGGGGTCACCTAAACGGGTGGTCCATGAATTCTGAGCTGCAAAACAGAGTCTGTGGGATTAGCCCCCTGGTCAGGGGGAAGCAGCAAGCAGCCTGCAGCCCCTGGGCGGGACAGAGTAAGCTAGTAGTCTCTATAGCCAGGCAGCCTCCTGTCTGAGGCAGCAAACAATCCAACAGTCTGGGGAATTAGCCCCCTGGGCCGAGCAAGGCGAAGAAGCAAGCAGGCTGCAACCCCAGGGCGGGGCAAGGTAAGCAAACAGTCTATAGACCGCAAGTCTCTTGGAGCTGGGGTGTAGTTTAGGCAGCTTCCTCAATGGGCAGCGGCTTGGCTTCCACGGCGGTCTCCGCGGCCGGCGGGTCTGGTGGGTAGTCCAGGTCCCCGGGCTTTACCATCAAGGGTGCTACAGGTACCCCTGCAGGAGCCAGCAGTGTGCTCCGTTCCTCGTTTGTTCCCTCCCCGAGGCCTGGACTGCCTCCTTTTATCTGAGTTCTCTACTTGGAGCATGTGCAGCGGGGAAGAGGGGGTGTAGCCTCCTGGGCCCACAATGATTGATCCGCCCATGGCGGCCCAGGGCAGGGCTGGTACACCCTGTCACAGGTTTTATTTTGTTTTTTAACTGAATTTTGCATTTCTGGAAGGTACCAGCCTGACGGCAGTGAAGACTTAATGTCCTTTATCCACAGAACTGGTACAATAGAGGCAGCAGCAGTGCACGTTTCCCTACAGTGTCTCTCCAATGTTTTCCAACCTTGACCTGAAAGTGATAGATACAGCAGCACTCCTTCTGGGCCCATTCAGTCCTTTGCCTCTCCCCTGGGACTACAGACTAACCAGGTGCTAAAGTGCTGTCTTGAACAGAGGTGTACTTTAAGTATGTGCTTAAATGGTTTAGTGAATCAGAACCTAAATCAGAAGATGACCTCACTGAAACCAATATAGTGACCCATCATAGAAGTCTTGAGAGATCAGAATCAGGCTTTTTTCTCTTTCACTATTTGTCTTTCTCCTATATGCCCAAACCTCTTTCAAGAAAAGTGGCATTTTCCTGACAAGTCCTCAGACTGCATGTTGTTTTTCCATTTCTTACAGGTTTATGTTTGTATCCAGTCATGCTCTCCATACTTATAGGGACCTGCAAATCTGTGGCTATCTGCTTCATATCCACAGACCATGTTTGCAGATCGTGAATTGGATGTGGATACAAATTTTGTATTTATGCAGGGCTCTCCATACTTGCACAATTAGTTCCATTGAAACTGTTCGGACTATTCATTGGAGTGACGCAAACAGAAATAGGCTCTTTATGGTGGAGTTCATCTGCATATCTCTTCCATGTTATATAAACCCATTTTTGGAAGCTCCACAGAAGTTTGCAGCCTATCAGAAAGATTTCAGGAATCCATTTTTATCATTTGACATAGAACTGTCATAAGGTTTGTCTTTTAAATAATAGCATGGAACATAGCTCAGTATGGGCATGATGATAAGGTTTCTCTTTCAGCAGTGAGCAATGTGGTTTCTAAATAAAGTTCCTGAGGGAAGTTTATTGTATTTAATGCCTCGAGTGCAGGGGCACAGAGAACACTAAGAGGTAGGTCAATATATATATATATATATATATATATATATATTTTTAGGGGTGTTCGAAAGTTTTCTGTCAAAATTTGGTTTTCAATTAACAAAATTTTTCATAAAAAGTGTCTGCTATCCATTGAAAATTTAGACCTTTTATCTAAAAACCCAGAATCTGAAAACTCTTGTTTTTGACAGAGTCTAAATGTTCAGCAGCCCCACCTTGCAGATCACCCGCCTACAGAAATACAGGATATTCTGAGGGGGGGAAACAATTTTGCTTTTATCAAGCACTTTTTCCTTTATGGAAAGATGTTTTATACAATTTAATTAAAAATTACATCTTTTCAATTGTTTTTAATCATCCTACAGAAGTTAATGGAGAATTATTGCTAAGTTCCAAATGACCCACATCAGCATAGTAGGAGAGTGCCTCCCAAGTATCAATGAATATTTCTGCTATAGAATTTTGTAGGATGGTTCACAAAACCTATAGAAATAATATTATTCTATGAACTTAATAGGACTTGAGTAATTTCTCTAAAGCATTATGATGTTCATCTTTATTAAATTCTGTATATTTTCCATAAGGGCTGTTTGAGGATTTCAAAGTAGTTGTACAAACATGAATTAGATAAATCTTACTACAGACCTTTGACACATATATATGACTAACCCCATTTCAGAGATGGGTAAACGAACACAGAGAGGTGAAGTGACTTACCCAAGTTCATACACTGACTTAGTAGAAGAACAAGAAAAAGATTTGAAGAGTCTTCACTGTGAAGTCCCTTGCTTTAACCAGAGTCAGCACTGTTACACATAGCCTTGTAAATATTAACAGTAAATCTATTACTATTTTCTAATAACCGAGACCAAATAGAAATCTATTCTGATCTGTCCATTGTCTATGGAAATAGTCTTGGTAGCAAGCACTGCACGAAGGGTAGGTCTACTTTATGGGGACTGTACTGGCATAGCTACATTGCCATAGTTATGCTGGCATAACCATGTAGTGTAGATGCAACCTTTTGTAGATACATCTGCTTCTGTATTAGGGTTAAGTATCAGGGGGTAGCCCTGTTAGTCTGTATCTACAAAAACAACAAGGAGTCTGGTGGCACCTTAAAGACTAACAGATTTATTTGGGCATAAGCTTTCGTGAGTAAAAACCTCACTTCTTCGGATGCATAGAGTGAAAGTTACAGATGCAGGCATTATATACTGACACATGGAGAGCAGGGAGTTACTTCGCAAGTGGAGAACCAGTGTTGACAGGGCCAATTCAATCAGGGTGGATGTAGTCCACTCCCAATAATAGATGAGGAGGTGTCAATTCCAGGAGAGGAAAAGCTGCTTCTGTAATGAGCCAGCCACTCCCAGTCCCTATTCAAGCCCAGATTAATGGTGTTAAATTTGCAAATGAATTTTAGTTCTGCTGTTTCTCTTTGAAGTCTGTTTCTGAAGTTTTTTTGTTCAATGATAGTGACTTTTAAATCTGTAATAGAATGACCAGGGAGATTGAAGTGTTCACTTACTGGCTT
>NW_020664417.1:15506159-15549004 GCF_002925995.2 Terrapene triunguis | reverse complement strand
GATTTAAGTGGTTCCAAGTAGTAACAGACAGAACAAAGTAAGTCACCGAGCAAAATAAAATAAAACGCGCAAATCTATGTCTAATCAAGCTAAATACAGATAATCTCACCCTCAGAGATGCTTCAGTAAGTTTTTCTCAGACTGGACACCTTCCAGGCCTGGGCACAATTCTTTCCCCTGGTACAGCTCTTGTTCCAGCTCAGGTGATAGCTAGGGGATTCTTCATGATGGCTTCTCTCTCCCTTTGTTCTCTTCCACCCCTTTATATATCTTTTGCATAAGGCGGGAACCCTTTGTCCCTCTGGGTTTCCACCCCCCCCTCACTGGAAAAGCACCAGGTTAAAGATGGATTCCAGTTCAGGTGACATGATCACATGTCACTGCAAGACTTCATTGTCCACTTGCCAGCACACACATATACAGGGAGACTAACAGGTAAACACAGCCATCTGCAGACAATGGTCCTGGTTAATGGGAGTTATCAAGATTCCAAACCATCATTAATGGCCCACACTTTACATAATGACAATAGGCCCTCAGAGTTATGTTTTATATTTCTAGTTTTAGATACAAGAGTGGTACATTTCTACAAATAGGATGATCACACTCAGTAGATTATGAGCTTTGTAATGATACCTTACAAGAGACCTTTTCCACGAAGCATATACCAGTTGCATTATATTCACTTATTATCAAATCTTTATAAAACTATCCCAGTTACATTATATTCACTTACCATGTTTTTATAAAACCATATAGACTGCACAACGTCACAAAATCCATCTAGCTAACTTGATCCACTGTGATTGAGTTAAAGGGGTTAAACTATGTCTACACTGGTGCTAACCGGGGTTTTCCATCTAATCTAGACAAGGTGTGAGGCAGCCCCCTGAAGCCCTACATCTATCCCTGGGGCCTCCCCATTGAGGTAGCACCATGCCCTGTTATTTCTATAAAATCATGACTGGTGTGGAGAAAGTAAATAAGGAAGTGTTATTTACTCCTTCTCATAACACAAGAACTAGGGGTCACCAAATGAAATTAATAGGCAGCAGGTTTAAAACAAACACAAGGAAGTATTTTTTCACACAACCTGTGGAACTCCTTGCCAGAGGATGTTGTGAAGGCTAAGACTATAACAGGGTTCAAAAAAGAACTAGATAAATTCATGGAGGATAGGTCCATCAATGGCTATTGGCCAGGATGGACAGGGATGGTTTCCCTAGCCTTTGTTTTCCAGAAGCTGGGAGTGGGCGACAGGGGATGGATCACTTGATGATTACCCGTTCTGTTGATTCTCTCTGGGGAACCCTGGCATTGGCCACTGTCAGAGGACAGGATACTAGGCTAGATGGACCTTTGGTCTGACCCAATATGGCCGTTCTTATGTTTTCATTGTTTGGAAATGAGAGTGATTTAAAGCAGCATTGCCAGCATGGCATTTGCCAATACAGGTACCACACACTGTTTCCACACACACACACCCCAAGCTTGTACATGTTTGTGATAGTTTTGCAAGGCTGGTGTAAAATTCAGAGTGGGGTAGGAGATAAGTGAGGGCTGCCCCCACTGGACCTGGGCATCTACATAAAGGTGGGAATCCAGACAAACACAAGGCCAGATCTACTGTAAAAAATTTGCTTCTCTAATAATATCAGTTGGGTTGTGGCTATTTACAACACTCTTGTACCAGCAAAAAGTCCTTTTGCCAGTATAGCTTAAGAACTCTTTTGCTGGTATAAGCTTCATCTCTGATAGCTATACCAGGAAACCCTTTCTAGGGTCACAGAGAGTTTGCAAACTCAGGTGGTAGCTAGACTCTGTTCTCACTCTTTGCTTGTGCTTTTTTTCCTTTCCAGTAGTGATTGAAAGACTTAGCTTGTTTTGTGTTTACATCCACTTTATATTCTTCTTTAAAGATGCTGGATGAAACAATATTTTGATCATCCGTTAACCACAGAAGCAGATTTGTATTTTGTGTGTAATTTCATTTAAGTATCAGGATAGTTGCCAAGGTGATGGGTGCCTTGGAATTACCTAAAATGGATGGATGGATTTTTTTAATGAAAAATTGCATTTCAAATTCTAAATGCATTTAGTCCTTTGGAATTCAATGACACCTGGCTTATGGTTGATATTACTGTGCATGAATGGAGGAAGTCAGGGGTCTCTGATGCTGTCATTTACAGTAACTCCTCGTTTAACGTTGTAGTTATGATCCTGAAAAATGCTACTTTAAGCGAAACTATGTTAAGCGAATCCAATTTCCCCATAAGAATTAATGTAAATAGGGGGGGTTAGGTTCCAGGGAAATAATTTTTTTGCAAGACAAAAGATTTTATATAAATATTTATTACACACACACACACACACACACACACACACTATAAGTTTTAAACAAACAATTTAATACTGTACACAGCAATGATTGTGAAGCTTGGTTGCGGTGTTGGAGTCAGAGGGTGGAAGAGGGTAGGATGTTTCCCAGGGGATGCCTTACTGCTAAATGAAGAACTAGCACTAGGCTGAGCCCTCAAGGGTTAACACGTGGTTAATGCAGCCTCACACTCTACAAGGCAGTACAAATGGAGGGAGGGGAGACAGTGTAGCAGAGAGGGACAGAGACACACACCGTGTGAGAGAGAGAGAGAGAGACGCGCATTGCCCCTTTAAGTACACTGACCCCACTCTAAGTACACTGCCTTTTTAAGTAGATCAGCAAGTTGAGACAGCAGCTGCTGCCAGCAAGCTCCCTCTGCCGTGAGCCCTGTCATGTGTCCCCCTGCTCTGTGGTAATGGGGTAAAGGAGCGGTGGGAGGGGCAGGAGTAGGAGAAGGGGGACGCCCTGATATTAGCACTCCTCTTTCCCCCCTTCCCTGCACAGCAAGCCGCAGGCTCCTGGGAGCAGCTCCAAGGCAGAGGGCAGGAGCAGCACATGGCGGTGTGGGGGGGGGGGAACTGCCCGGCAATCGATAGCCTGCTGGGCGGCTGCCGCACAGGGAAGTTAGGGGAGCTGATAGGGGGGCTGCCGGCTCACCCAGGTTCCAAGCCCCCACCAGCTAACTCCAACAGGCTGCTCTTCTTGCAAGCAATGGACAAAGCAGGCGGCTGCCAAATGTTATAAGGGAGCATTGCACAACTTTAAACGAGCATGTTCTCTAATTGATCAGCAACATAACAACGTTAACCGGGATGATGATAAGTGAGGAGTTACTGTACCATGATCCAGTTCTGAAAGAACTTTAACTGTGTAGAAGTGGGAAAACACACAGAGTTCAGGAACCTTTCAGAAATAGTTTTATTCTACACATGACTGGTGAAGAAATTCCATCATTAGGATAGACTGTACTGGAGCTGACAAATTCAGTCATGTAAATAGTGAGCTCCTCTTGTTAACATTCCTGTGAACAAGAGATGATGCCAGTGAAGTTAAATGCATTCCACAAAAGGCAGAGGCAGGAATGTGTTCCCTCTGTTTACCTTCAACAACACAGATTCCCCCTTTTTATGACACACAAAATCCTCGAAAGAATAGATAAAATGAAGGGTGCTATATGAAATGTTAATGGGCCAAATTCTGCTGTGTTAAAGCAGCATATGTCCTCAGTGTAAAAGTCTCAGATAAACCTATTACTCTAGATCTATACCTGTGTAGCTGAGAACACAAGTTGGAACTATGTCACAATACAAAAATTAATCATATATGAATGCATAAAAAACCCAACACCCGAATATTAGTGACAGCTTCCCTTTAAAGCAGCAAAAATATACCAGCCCAGGCACAAAACAGTTCAGTTGCCCTAATATGATGTGTGATATGAAAAAATATATGATGATAGTTTACTTGTCCATCAAAAACATTACTGGTACTTACTTTGAGTGGGTGAGTAAAATTTTGCAAGTCTGTATTAACCTTAATTTAATTCCCCACTCAACCCCCAGCCTGACTTAGTCAGTTACTGTTTTAATGTTATTTGTACAGGGGGAGATGCCTTGTTTTTGCTTTTGATTTATTGCTTTTAGCTTGTGTAATGGCAAAAAGACACCAGCAATATCATGTTTTAAACATTATCGCTCATATTAATCGCATTACTTTGCCAGACATTTTTCACACGTGTCTTTACCTCCCACCCTTTGAACTGTAACTTTCTTTTGCTATGAGTCATACTGTAGTGTACTGTGTGTAAGCAGGTGTGCTTGTTGGTAAAGATCTGCTAATAAATCTTAATAGAACTATCCTGCATAATTTAAAGAGGAAAAAAGAGAACAGTGTGTGTGAGAGCGCGACTTTGTGGAACGTTTTCAATCTTAAACCCTTTGCTCCAAAACAGTGGGTATTATGGTCCCCTCCACAAGGCACAGAGGGTCGAAAAGTGTGGTAACTGCAGTCAAATAGAGCAAAATATTGCAGGATAAGGGGAGCAGAGTCTATACTGCATGCCTCCTCCTGCTCCTGGGTTGATGGAAGCCCTCTATGCCGATGCTCTTGGGTTTAAAGGGAATTCAGTAGGACAGCTGGGGTAAGCGTGCCCCCTCCCCCCTTGGAAACCTGCTCAGTTTCCTGTGGGTTTCCCCTTGTAATGTAATGCGACTCTTTGCAACATTAATTTCTGATCTGTGCGTTTGTAACTCCATCAGTGGGGGTGGGTGGTCTGTGATTATGGACTGGAGTCCAATAGGTACATGCTCGCAGGGCCAGTCATGCTGGCTGAGGAAAGGGTGGCTGATGTCACACAAAGGAATTAGTTGATGTGCTGGTGACTTGAGAGCCACAGGTTTGGAGCCAGGATTCCTCATGAATACTCTTGCTGTGAATAGTTGAGAGCCTGAGTCCTTTATCCCTTCCATGAAGCTGCTAGTCCCTCTCCCCTGCAGGGAGGATGAGTTGACTTCTGTGCACTAAGATATTCAATTAATTTCCCCCCTTTGTGGGGTTTCTGGGTGGGGGAGGGTCAGGCCCATTATTTTTTTTAAGCAGGTGGGGTTTTTTGTTTACCTTAAAATACAAGCTCAGGGACTCGGGCCTGACCCTGCTATGAGCTGTCCATGGGGGGAGCCCCATTGACTCCAGTGGAACTCTTTGTGGGCACAAGGGTCTGCCCCTGCAGAACTCATTACAGGATCAGGCAGTATTGTAATGATAATAAGCTTGGGAAGCTATAGACCTGGTAAAAATTCTAGTGTCTCTGTAGTGCATTCAGGGTGGGGGAGGGTTGGTAGACTATGGTAAGGAGTAATTAGCAACAGGAAATAAATAGATTGGGATAGGAAGTGAACAGTACCGTGAAAAGAAAGCACAGCAGTGTTTTGAAGTGCTCTGAATTATGTGAAATGAATTCTGACCTTTCAACCTGTTAGGCCAAATTGCTTAGTTTATATGGTCTTGTAATTATATAGACCATGGGGTTGTCAAAAAAACAAAAACACACAGCCTAGTAGGGGTTTCTTTTCAGTTTTCTGGAAAGAGAAAGCAATCCTGAATTTTTTCCCTCTATAACAAACAATATGAAGGATCTTTAAAATCAAGACAACTTGAAACTGCAATATTAAAGTTCTGCTACTTGTTTCTCTCTTTATTTTGGTGTCCTCTGTGAAATGATTTGTATCAGTAATGTTTGTTTGAGTTGGCCTCCTTGCAAACATTAAGGAAACTGACTGGCATTAATGGAATGAAAGAAAGAACTCAAACAAGGCCTAGTATAATTTCTGAGCCATATTCTTAGTTACATTAGTGTGTATCTGGAGTTGATCCATTGATATTAGTGGAGTGATCTAAGTGAAAGCAGAATCTGGCCCAGTGTCTAGGAAATCAAATGAAAACCAACCTTGATAAAACTAATTTTTGGCTTTGAAGTGGATACCTCTTACCTGTGACGTAGTTTGAGTTTCAAAATTTTGACATCTCAGTTTCTTCAATTTGCTTATCAGCAGTGTGATATAAACACAGGAATTGTCTAGCTGGACCAGACCAGTGCCCCATCTAAGTACATGTCCTTCTGCCTCGGTGGTATCTAGAACGAGGAGCCAGATTTACAAAGGCATTTAGAAGCTTATCATTGCAGCATACAAAAAGACAAAGAAAATGAGGATATCTAAGTCTGTTGAAAAGGCAAAGATATCCCTATCCAAATCTGCAGGGGCATTGAAGTACATTGAGTACTTCAAATACCTGGGTAGTGTGACTCCAAGGGACACTAAACATCAGTTAGATATCTGGACTTAGAATTGTACTCAAGACTGGTGCTCTAGCGACACTCAGCAACATTTGGGGGAAGCAAATGAAGTGTAAAATGAAATCGCTGCAGTCTCGTCTTCAGCATATTGCTATATGCGTGCGAGACATGGACACTAAGGAAACAGGACGTTGAGTCCCTCTGCCTTTGAATTAAAATGCTACAGGTGATGGCTGCATGTTAGCTATACCTTGCATACAACTAGCAAGGAGGAAATCAGCCAAATTTACTGCATAACTGGAGTGACACCTGACATCAAGATGATCAAAGATAACTTGAGTTTGTGGGACATGTGACTTGGATGAGCGAGGAAGATTGCAGGGACTTGTGCCAGGGGCAAGGGTTGCCCATGGTGAATGTGGTTTGACAATGTGGCTGATTGGATGAGATGCAGTATGGTGCACTTCTCAAGTCTCTGTGAAGACTGTGGGAGAGGATTGCTGGCCAGTGACTCTCATGTGTTGTATTTACTGTTCATTGTGATGTGACTTTATGGTGCTTTGCTGTATGTCTGTAATTGCAGATGGGTGGCCACTGGGATTTTCAAGAGCTCCTGAACATGTTAGGTGCCTAATTCCCATTGATTTCAATGAAAGTGAGATGCCTGACTTTTTTAGATGCTTTTGGAAATCCCGTTACATACTTATCTGCAATTATAGACTTCTAAATATCTTTAAAATTCTGACCCTTGATGCTTTGGAAAATGTTTAAAAATCCTCATTATGAAAAAAAGATGCCTATGGAGGAAGCTTTTTCCTATCCAGGCAGTTGGTGGCCATCTTATATGTCCTGAAGCATGAGGGTTGGGATCCCATGTAAATGGATAAAACAAGTAGTGAAACTGGATATTTGTAACATAGATGTCTGAGTCTTTTTTTTTTTTTAATAATCTTTCTAAGAACATTGCCTCAATAATATATTGTGGCAGTGAAATCCACAGGTTAATTATGCATTAGTTTGAAATGTGTTGCCTTTTAATTAACTGGCTCTCCCCATTTTCTGCAGTTAAAAATAAGGTAAGTAGGAGCACTTGCTGGAGCTCTTCTAAACTATGTATTATTTTATATGCCTGTATCTTGTCACCTATTCTTTCACTCCTCTTGAAACCAAATAGCTATAATCTTTTAAATCTCTCCTCAGATGGAAATAATTCCATGGCTATAATAATTTTTGTTTTGCTATACATTTTTTGAGATGAGGTAGCGATTATCCAAGGTTGAGGATATACCCTAGATTTATATATAGCATTATAATACTTTAATTCTTACTCTTTCCCTTTCTTAATAAAGTCTAACATCTTGTTTGCATTTTTGGCCACCACTCCCTGTTGAGCAGATGTTTTCATTGAGCTGTCTACATTGATGCCTTGGTATTTTCCTGAGTGATTACAGTTAATTTAGAACCTATCAATGTGTATGAGTAAATTATTCCTTTTCTACGTGCATTACTTTGCACTTGTCTACACTAAATATCATTTGACCAGGGAATATCTCCTCAGCATCCTTGGAAATGATATTCATTGGCTGAGGGAGAGAGAGAAGATGGAAATCAAATGGTTACATCATTGGCTGAACCTTTACTAAAAGACAGGGATGGTTATGCAGGCTCTGTTTGAAATGAGCCTCCATATTCCAGGTTCCACTTCTCCATTCTGTTTTTTTATTATTATTATTATTATTATTATTATTTATTATTTATTTCAGATAAAGCAGTAGGATAAGGGAAAGAATGAAAGACGTTTCTTTTATTTTGGAAAGACCGTTCAGAATGGCAGGTGGAGGACTGGGAGGAATCCTAAACCTTACCTGTCTCAGAACTTTCATTTGTTCAGGCAAAGAGCAACCTTGTGTTACAATGTGTCTAGTCTGGAGTGGATTTAGAAACACTGAGGGAGTGAAATCAGCTGAACATGTTTGTCTAATTGTTGCTTGGCCCTTATGGGGACAGTTCATTAGCATCCTTTTCAATGTGCGGGAAATTCTGCGGACATTCTAAAATACAGAATTAACATATTTGCTGATGTTTCTGAGGCTCTTCATGAATTGATTTCTTTTTTTTTGTCAGCTAAAAGGAATAGCCATTGTAAGATTTTTTGGGGAAACCTTATCTTTTTTGGAGGAAAAACAATAAAAGTAACATATCTCCTAATCTTAAATCAAGAAAGACACATGGTTACCTTTCTGAGAAAGGTATACAAGCATTATTTTGGGTCAGAGACCATGTGTGCCTCTGACTACAGTGCCTAGTACAATGGGCACTGATTCTGATCAGAGGCTGAGTGCTACTATCATGTAAATATTAAATAACAATAAAGAGGGGAGAAAATGTGAGTCAGTATTAAACTCTCAGGTATATTAGTATAAATCTGGAATAACTCCATTGAAATTAGTCGAGTTACTCTTTGTTTATCTCTGTGTGACCAAGAGCAAGTTTGGCCATATGATCTGAGGTCTTTCCATGTTGTGAAGAACTCCAGTTATGAAGAAACTAGCTTGGTTGAAATGTCATTAATATTGCTTAAATACCTACATGTTTAGGAGAATTTTTTATACATTCTGGGTGGAGTGTGACAAAATAAAGCCATGATATTTCATAAAAATCCCCTTCACTGAAGACCAAACCCATCAGTTGAGTAACCTACATACAGTTACTGACGACGTTCTAGCTGACCTCTGCTTTAATAAGTAGTCAGAATAAAATCTTCTGAATAGCGTTTGTACAGGAGTATGGGAATATGAATTGCATTCACATGTTGTAGACAACTTTTAAAGGAAAGCTGTATATGTTATTCAAAAGGAGTTCCTCTGATTTTGTCGGGGTATTCTGGTGTTTGATATAACAGAAAATAAACTAATGTTTATAAAGCAGCCTCCACTTATGTGTGCACAGTTTTGCTTGTGCAAACTCCTATGTACACAGGTGTAGTTTTTGTGTGTGTGAATTCTCTTACAGTAACCAATAGATGCTGGGCAAAGTACTTGAAAAATGCAGGTGGGTGTTGGAGAGAGCAAAGTTGTGCAGTCACAAATGGAGGCTGGGTTGAGGCCCCTTTAATTATTAAGCCCAGTCTATCAGGGATTGGTGTGGTCTGAGAATGGGTCAAGGAACCAGGAATCTCAATTCAATTTTGGCTCTGACACTGATTTTCTCTGAGGCCTTGGGAAAGATACATAATGTCTAGTTTCCCACAGCATCTACCTACCTCACAGTGTTGTTGGGTAATGAGTAATGTCTTGTTAAAGATTGTGAAGCGTATGAAGATGAAAAGTGCTATATTGTAATATTTTCATTAAGAACCTGGTCTGCAATTCTGGTTTTACTCTTCTCATTTAGTATTTCAACCTCTTTTTCCAAGACTGCTGAATTTCTATGTTTTGTAGTTGTTCTTTTAAAAATACAGTAGTTTATTCATTGAACCAATATGACAGACCAATACTTCCTTGGACCTTATTGTCTGGTATTAAAACAGTTTAATGCTTATAAAGTTACACTATCAGAGTTGCTGCATGTGCTGTGTGATATAACTGGTGTTCAGCTTGCAGTGTCTTTATTATTAAATTCCTGGTCCACTAGTTTGGAATGCTAACCAAGCTGTTATAGGGTCTCTGAGGTAGAAAGTCAGCCAGAAGGAACATGGACCCTGCAATGCAGCAGCAGAAAGTGGGGGTAGGGACCAAATAATGGATGGCATCAACTGAGAAGATGTGTGGAAAGGGAGGCCAAAGGGTGCTGTAAATCAGTGCATTCTTTTAGCAGCCTCCACGGGCAAGGGTCCAATGGATCGTTTCCCCCCACCCAGGTGGGGCAGGTGGCAGCAATACCACCTGCCCTCCTTGTGTGTGAACCACCCCCTGGAACACAAGGAGTCAGACTGGCAGAAAAAGATGTGATTTCTTCCTTCCTATGCCAGCTTCAGTGAACTTGGCTCACCATGTTCACCCCTCTCAGGTCTATAAAATACAGCTGAATTTGGTGTGAGTATAAACATGATGAATATCTGGTCTCTATCGAAGGGCACAGAGTGGTGCTGTCTTGCTGTTGGGCTAGCTCAGATATATATTTCATATGCCATTTACTCACCTACCACACAGGGTGGTTATGAAGATTAATTAGTTAATGTTTGTACAGCACTTTGAAGATGTAATGCACTATTAGGCTTTAGTCTCTGCTTGATGCATGAGCAGAACTCCCATTAATGCTAATGGCGGTTACAAGCATTTCTCAAGCAGAGAATATATAAATGCGAAGTATAATTATAATTATACATTATATTGCACAATATTACTTGATCAGCCTTTTGTAATTTAACTTCATTATTATTTTTTAAATCTAACTTGCAGAAATTAAGCCTGTTCTCAATTTTGAATCTAGCTCTCAAACACAAGCTGCAGAAGCTACAGTAAGCAAGAAGTCCTTCCTAATACTGCACTGTTTTCCTCGCCCTTTGGTATCTTGTGTATCTTGTGACCAGAGGTACATTTCCACATTCTGCTGTTGGCTGGCAGAGATACCTTCCTGGCGAAGGAAGCAAACTCCTAACACCTAGCACAAATAGTATTTGATTACTGCTAATTACAGTGCTGTCACATAGAAGGGGGAAAGAAAGACGGCTGGCTTTGTCAAATAGCAATGAAATAACCTGCTGTCTGTCTACTGACTTAATGGCTTTAATTGCCAGCGCATAATCAAGATCTGGTGAATTTGTTTGAACATATCAGCAGGCACCAAATATTTCAATTAAGATCAAGTTGTGTAAGTAGTTTTGCTCTAGCTGGAGCTGTAACAGTTCTGACAAAGTCTGTTTTGAAACTCATGAAAGGGCATTGTAGAGGGACAGTAATGGAACTGTAACCTGGACCCTCAAGTTTTAAATAACACTCTGCCCCTTTCCCCCATTAAACCCTGTGGGAGTCTCCATTTTGCCTCCCCCCCCCCCTTCAATTAAGTTGGTTTCTTTATCAGGATAACCTCCACCAGCCGAATCCATGTGCTCTGGCCTTTTTACTGCAAGGAACACTTCCTGCAATTCATCCTGGACAAAGTCATGCTCAGAACATTTCTGGATTTCACACCAAAGGTGGTCTTCCCCCTTCCATGTCAATTAAGAGATATCTCTTCCTTTTTTCTGACCGACACCATCCCACTAGGACCACTCTTTCAAAGAAATCAGCTGCTATCTCTGAAGCCAATGCATATTACAAAAAAAGGACTTGGAGTGGGGTGCACCAAATTATGCTCTGTTACAGCAGCTCAGAGAGCAGAATTTGTTCTAAAGTGTCTAAAGCCACTTTATCTAGATCAAAGTTTCAATCAAAGAATCTTATTCCATCTTTGAACACATTTCCTTGAAGGATTCACGCCTATTCAACCAGCTTATTAGCAGCTTCGTAGGCGCAGGGGAACAGGTGCTCATGATGAAATCTGCAAGGCCATGACCTGGACCTCCCTTCACTCTTTCACTAACCAGGTATGTAGTGGCTTCCTCTGATGCTTCTTTTGGTTTCTGGATCCTGCAGACTCTCCTCCATATCAATACTTATTTAATCATACAAAAAAATCCACCCTTTTTGAACTTGGTACAATGCTTTACTTGTTAGGTTAAATGGGGGGATGAGGTAGGTAGGTGAGCCATCCTGACTTTTTTTTTTTTTTTTTTTTTTTGCAAAACTGGGCATTAATCCCATTTGCTCCTGCCAACTGATCATCAGTTGGCAAGAACAAACTGGACAAAGACACAGTTTTGCCAAAAAAGTGGAGTGCAACCCCTAGCAGGGCATGGAGGAACTTCCGGATGGGGGCGAGCAGCAACGCCAGCCCCATGCAGGAGGGAGGGCTGAGGAGAGTGGCTCGGGCTGGTCCCCCGCGCACGGGAGGGCGGTGAGGGGGCCTTGGGCCGGCTGAAGGGGTGACCCGTTTTCCCTTTGGGAAAATATGGTCACCCTACTCTTACGTTTAATTCAGTGAGAGCTGTCTGTGTTCCACAGCTCTCAAGATCAGAGTAAGGGCTCGTCTAGACTGGCACTTTACAGTGCTGCAACTTTCTCGCTCAGGGGTGTGAAAAAACACACCCCTGAGTGCTGCAAGTTTCAGCGCTGTAAAGTGCCAGTGTAAACAGTGCACCAGTGCTGGGAGCCACGCCCCGCTTGGAGGTGGGTTTGTTTATAGCCGCAACTATACAAGCCACGTTAAAGCACTGCCGCTTTCACCCATATAATTGTTATGGAGGCATTTAGTGCATTGGATAAGGCCCATCACATGTTGTGATAAGCATGTATAGCATAGGCGCCAGTTTTTCCTACGGGTACCGCTAGGGGAAAAACTTCCGGCACCAGTGCACGTGGTGAGCATGCACACCTATTGTGGAATAGACATGAGCAACACATCTCGAAGAACACCAGTTATGGAAAAGGTAACTGTTTTTTCCATATGTATGAAATCCATCTATATTATCCTGCACATGAATGCCTGTTCTACACCTAAAACTTAGGTTGTCCTGTGTTGCTCAGGTGCGTGAAAAATTCAGACCCGTGAGAGACCTAGTTAAGCCAACTTAAGCCCCAGTGCAGACACTGGTAGGTCAACGGAAGAATTCTTCTGTCGACCTAGGTACCGCCTTTTGTGGAGGGGAATTTACTATAGGGACGGGAGAAACCCTTCTGTTGCTGTAGCAAGTGCCTATGCTACAGTGCTATGCTGCTGTAGCGCTTGTAGGTTGTAACATGGATATACCCTGAATATCAGACCTTTGGAGTATGCTGTTTCTGTTGTTGCACCTCATTTCTGCATTCTTCCCATTTCTGAGAATTATGGGCTAGAGGCTCATAAATGCTTTGAAGTGGCACAGGTCCAGTGACGTCTGTGAAGCTGCAGCAGTTAACATCAGCTAAAAATCAGGCCCTACATTTTTATCTGAGTAGGAGGAGCATGTGTATGCCCTTTAAACCTGTTGTATGTATAACAAAGATGCTGATATGATCATTAGTATTTCCATCTTCAGTACTGAACCTATCTTGTCTAACACTTTCTTCCAAAAATTCATGGTTCTGTATGTCCAAACATATGAACTGTGGTAGTTTCCTGATTTTTCTTGTACACTTCCAGAAATCACAGAATTCCCTTAATCCCTCAAGGTGCAATCTTTAAAATGTCTGTGAAGGAGGGTAAGTTGTGTTTATCTTCATTTTAAATCTCTCACTTGCTTAAAATTATTTTTCTGCACCAGGAATTAGTTTGTATCAGAGTGAATCAGGGTAGGCTATTTATTCTTAGCTTGTTTTAGGTACAGATCATCTTCAATATTTAAATCAAATAGCCAGTTCTATCTTTTAGAAGCCTGGTGTGGTTTGGATTTTAGGAGTGTCAGTAAATGTATTCCTGCGACAGACAAGTGTGTCATCAGGAACTCGTGTAAGCAGAGGTGTATCTGCAAATATTTTCTAGAGCTACCTTATTTTGTAGCTTCATAAATTGCATGAATAGTAACTATTTGGAAGTCTGAGTTTCTTCATATTCCTTTTTTACACAAGTAAAATAGTAATCCTGAAATGCTTTTGCTTTAAATAAATGTGTGTGTGTGTGTGTGTGTGTAATTGCACATGTGTATTTTGAGAGGTACTGTAGAAGGAGATAGGAAGAGATCTTTACCAAAAAGCCTCAACGGGTAATATTAAACTGTGGTGTGTTGGCAGCTATTGATGTCAAATTCTTCAGTATCCATTCTCACATTTTGATTTTTTTTAATTTGCATTTTACTTTTGCTGCTACAGTTCTTGTTTGATGCCCTTACCTAGAAAACTTAGTAATTTTCCTACATAGTTAATATTCAGATATGAAAAATCTATTACAGTTTAAATGATGAATAGATGCTAATTTATACATATATACTTATACTCAGAATGCCTAATTAATGATCTTCTGTGTCAGTCACGGATATGCAAATGATTATCTTTTGCAACTCTATCATAATTGTATTCCCCCTCTCTAGCTTAAATTTGGGGGAACATTTTAACTGGCTTAGAAAAGGATGTAAAAGAAAACAAACAGCAAAACAACCAACAATTATTTAATTATTCATAACTTTAAAATGTGTGGAGTTGTGATTATAACGGTAGTTTTATAAATCAAAACTGGAGAGGCATCAGAAAAAGAGCTTAATGTTTTCTAGCAATATCAATCTATCATATGTCTGGTATGTTCTGTTTGTTTATATGCATGTCATTGACAAAGACAAGACACATTACAAAGCAAAATATCCTCCTTCCTCTAAAGCTCCAGTGGAAGTGGTGAAAGGTCTTCAAGTGGGTAATCAGGGGCAACTTCCTTGGACTAGACTAAAGTAACCACAAGTTCCAGGTTGTCTGGCATGTTCACATGTGTCCAGTGGGCCTGGATTGACAGGGCCAGGTTGCTCTGTTGGCTGAATGGTAGCTTGTCTGACTTGCTAAAGCTCTAGTAGCTCATCATCCGCGGGGGGTGTGTGTGTGTGTGTGTGTGTGTGTGTGTGTGTGTGTGTGTGAAATTCATCCCTGTGCAGCAGCCAAGGACAGGCCTTTTCCACCACTTTAGTTCCCTTGTGCTGTCCATCTAGACCAGGGGTAGGCAACCTATGGCACGCGTGCCGAAGGCACTCACACTGCCCAGGTCCTGGCCACCGGTCCGGGGGGCTCTGCATTTTAATTTAATTTAAATGAAGCCTCTTAAACATTTTAAAAACCTTATTTACTTTACATATAACAATAGTTTAGTTATATATTATAGACTTATAGAAAGAGACCTTCTAAAAACGTTAAAATGTATTACTGGCACGCGAAACCTTAAATTACAGTGAATAAATGAAGACTCGGCACACCACTTCTGAAAGGTTGCCGACCACTGATCTAGACATAAGTCCATTTGTCCCAGAGCACATAAAAAGCCATAATTCCTTGTTCCTCTT
Source organism: Terrapene triunguis (assembly GCF_002925995.2). Lineage (NCBI taxonomy): Eukaryota > Metazoa > Chordata > Testudines > Emydidae > Terrapene > Terrapene triunguis. The sequence continues at coordinate 15,533,836 of NW_020664417.1, read as the reverse complement.
TCATTGCTACAAAAATGTACTCGTCCTGCAATGGACTGAAATACTCCCACTACTTTTCATTTTGTTTTGTTTGTAAGTATTTCTATGTGAATATTTATGGAGCCAGAGCTATAGAGATCAGTCATTTGTAAATGTTGATTTTGGATTGCTCGGAGCATTAAATTGAAATTTAGTCAGATTTTCAACTCTTTATCTGGGATTTGGGAACAGTAAATCGAAGGAGATCAATTGCTGTGTTTCTAGTGTCTTGGAATGAAGATGGGGGTGTGAGTCCTCTAAAGTCACGCTAAAAACAGCAGTTCTCCTTTTAGTGATGGTTCCCTATATGTTTTTCTAATGCCGGTACACACATGCAGCACGTGCTGGAGACAGAAGATTTCTGTATCAGTGTCTGTTTACCCACACACGCGCTGTACGTAGTCTTATGTGGCAGGCGTGGTTATATGATGCTGTGCGGGATGATGCCCCCTCAGTTCCTTCTTACAGCCGCATGGTTGCAGTTGGAATCCTTGTTCCTCTATGCTCATAGCTCGCCTGCGAGAGCGTTCTAGTCTGATGTGTATATAATCATTGTTCTTGTTTTCTTATATAGTTAGTGTTAGTGTACTTAGTCTCCCCTTACCCTGCTCGGGGCCCACCTCACCCCCCAACTTCTCTGGGGGACAATGCCCCGCATTCCAGAGTTCAAGAACTGTGCTTCGTGCCCCCACTCATTCTCAGTGAGCGATGAGCATCAACGTTGTCTTTACTGCCTCAGTACATCTCGCCACTTGCTGTGAGATATGTACATCTTTCCCACCATGGACCCACGAGGCTCGTCTGCTCCACCTCCATAAGTTCCTCCTAGAGGAGACTCTCCAGCCTTGTACCCAGTTCGACCCGGGACCATCGGACTCAGCGGTACACTACCCCTTCGCTAGTGGTGCGTGCCCCGCCTAGCCTATCCCATCCCGCACCGCGGATCCAGGGCTGGTGCAGGACAAGCCCAAGCATGAGAGTCACAAACACTCCATGGGCATTTCAGGAAGTCCTCGTTGTGGACTGACGCCAAGCGCAGCATTCCCCCTCCTGAGCCAGGTGAGGCGAGATGTCATGTGTGGACCTTACCTCACCACCGCCTGAGCTTCCCCATTCCGAGGGTAAAGCTAAGAAGAAGAGGAATGTGGCAGCACCACCGCTGGATGCACTGGACGTCTGATGGGATTGCTCTTCAGGGATATCGCCACCAATACAGCCAGTGTTTCTGCACTTTACACACAGATGCGGTCCTAGAGATGGCCCCGCGGACTCCTGGACACGTTGAACCTCTCCTTCCAGTGGTGCACCTAGACCTGCCCTACCTGCCTTCTCTGCTATTCACAATTCCAGAATACCTCTTGCATCCTCGCACTGCCTTCTGCACTGATCATTCCTCGCTACTCACCCTTGTTTGGAATACATATAGGGACCATGACTCTCAGAAGAAGAGCTGGTTACTTACCTGTAATTGGAGGTTGTTTGAGATGTGTGGTCCCTAGTTGTATTCCACTACCTGCCTTCCATCCCCTCTGCTGCGGTCCGCGCTGCTCAGCGGTACAAGGGTGACTGGAGGGGGGGAGGGGTGTTGTCCTGCACAGCCTCATATAACCTCATCTGCAACATGAGGCTACATACGGCACACATGCAGGTCAATGGACACTGGTACAGAAATCTTCCAGAGCATGGCACAAATGTGCACCCACATTTGGAATACAAATAGGGACCACATATCTCAAAGAACCTCCAGTTACGGGTAAGTAACCTCCTTGTTCTATGTGATTGCCTTCCATAAGTAAAATAATTTATCTAATTCAGGTCTACTTCTGACTTATCAAAAATTATATTGACATTATTATTCATTGTCCTCCCATAAAAGACTCTTCCTGTCTATTTTTTCCTTTGGATGTGTGAGGGTCCTAAGAAATAGGACATTCATACTATGAAGATGGTGTGGCTTAGATACATTAGACAGAAGGAAGATATTAGAACACAATGTGGGATTCTTTCCTTTCTGGCCATTTTTTCCAGGTCCTAGATGAGTTTAAAGGACTCTTTCACAGCCTGTCATTCTGGACCAGGATTTTCCTCCTTTTTTTAATCCAAGAAACTAAGAGTTGTGCTAGGAGTAGAGCAGTAAACTCCACTAGCTGGAGGCAGGATTCCAGGCTCCTGAATCATAGGACTGGAAGGGACCTCGAAAGGTCATCTAGTCCAGTCCCCTGCACTCATCGCAGGACTAAGTATTATCTAGTCCATCCCTGATAGATGTTTGGAGATTTTTAAAAGCAGGTTAGACAATCATGGAGATTCCACAACCTCCCCAGGGCAATTTATTCCAATGCTTAGCCGCCCCGACAGGAAGTTTTTCCTAATGTCCAACCTAAACTTCCCTTGCTGCAATTTAAGCCCATTGCTTCTTGTCCTATCCTCAGAGGTTGAGGAGAGCAATTTTTCTCCTTCCTCCTTGTAACAATCGTTTATGTACTTGAAAACTGTTATCGTGCCCCCTCACAGTCTTCTCTTCTCCAGATTAAACAAACCAATTTTTTTCAATCTTCCATCATAGGTCATGTTTTCTAGACCTTTAATAATTTTGTTGCTCTTCTCTGGACTTTCTCCAATTTGTCCACATCTTTCCTGAAATGTGGTGCTCAGAACTGAACATGATACTCCAGTTGAGGCCTAATCAGCGTGAAGTAGAGTGGAAGAATTACTTCTTGTGTCTTGCTTACAACACTCCTGCTAATACATCCCAGAACGATGTTTGCTTTTTTTGCAACAGTGTTACACTGTTCATTCATATTTAGCTTGTGATCCACTATGATCCCCAGATCCCTTTCTGCAGTACTCTTTCGCAGGCAGTCATTTCCCATTGTGTATGTGCAACTGATTGTTCCTTCCTAAATGGAGTACTTTGCATTTGTCTGTATTGAATTTCATCCTATTTACTTCAGACCGCTTCTCCAGTTTGTCCAGATCATTTTGAATTTTTATCCTACCCTCCAAAGCACTTGCAACCCCTCCCAGTTTGGTATCATCCTCAAACTTTATAAGTGTATTCTCTATGCTATTATCTAAATCATTGATGAAGATATTTAACAGAATTGATCCCTGCTGGACCCCATTCAATATGTCCTTCCAGCTTGACTACAAACCACTGATAACTACTCTCTGAGAACGGTTTTCCAACCAGTTATGCACCCACCTCATAGTAGCTCCATCTAGGCTGTATTTCCCTCGTTTGTTTATGAGAAGGTCATGCGAGACAATATCAAAAGCCTTACTAAAGTCAAGATATACCCCATCTACTGCTTCCTACTTATCCACAAGGCTTGTTACCCTGTCAAAGAAAGCTATAAGGTTGGTTTGACACGATTTGTTCTTGACAAATCCATGCTAATTGTTATTTATTACCCTATTATCTTTTAGGTGTTTGCAAATTGATTGCTAAATTATTTGTTCAATTATCTTTCTGGATACTGAAGTTAAGCAGACTGGTCTGTAATTCCCCAGGTTGTCCTTATTTCCATTTTTATAGATGGGCACTATATTTGCCCTTTTCTAGTCCTCTGGAATCTCTCCTGTCTTCTGTGACTTTTCAAAGATAATCGCTAATGGCTCAGATATCTCCTCCGTCAGCTCCTTGAGCATTCTAGGATCTGGTGACTTGAAGACATCTAACTAGTAATTTTTAATTTGTTCTTTCCCTATTTTAGCTTCTGACCTTACTTCATTTTCAGTGGCATTCACTAGGTTAGACATCCAATCGCTACTAACCTTTTTGGTGAAAACTAAAACAAAAAATATTTAGCACTTCTGCCACTTCCACATTTTCCGTTATTGTTCTCCCCCCCCCCAATTGAGTAACAGGCCTACCTTGTCCTTGGTCTTCCTCTTGCTTCTAATGTATTTTTAGAATGTTTTCTTGTTACTCTGTAGCTAGTTTAATCTCGTTTTGTCCCTACATACATGTGTTATTTGTTTATATTCATCCTTTGTAATTTGACCTAGTTCCAACTTTATGTAGGACTGTTGAAGATCTCCTGGGTAAGCCAGGATGGTCTCTTGCCACCCTGGCTTACCCAGTGATCGTTGGCCTCGAGTCTTTCACATGGCGGTACACAGGCAACACCGTCACTCTGTAAAACACCAAACCAAATCTCCAACAGGGATTTGGGAGGAGTTTACAGAACTCTGCGCTATCAAATCATGCTTCAGAACTTATCCTCTGCAATGTGATGTCAAAACCTGACTAGTGATGACCTGACTCCAAGTAGTGAGTCAGTCCAATCCAGTGGTGGGCAACCTGCGGCCCACAGGCTGCATGCAGCTCATCAGGGTCATCTGATTGTGGGCCGCAAGACATTTTGCTGACGTTGACCATCTGCAGGCATGGCCCCATGCAGCTCCCAGTGGCCACGGTTTGCCGTTCCCAGCCAATGGGAGCTGCATGAAGCGTCAGCCAGCACGTCCCTGCGACCTGCCGCTTCCCGCAGCTCCCATTGGCCGGGAACAGAGAACCACAGCCACTGGGAGCTGTGGGGAGCCTTGCCAGTGGACGGTCAATGTCAGCAAAATGTCTTGCAGCCCGCAACCAGATTACCGTGGTGGGCTGCATGTGACCTGCAGGCTGCAGATTGCCCACCACTGGTCTAATCTGTACTGCTTTACTTCTTGCTAATACAAATTATGACCATTACAACCTAGGAGTCTAATAGCCCCATGACATCAAATGCTTCATCATCATGGGATGTACTATTCAGTTCTTTACCAAGAGAGAACGACATAATGGTGGAATTTTGTAAGAGCTGTCTGTAAACACTGAAAGGATCAAGCATTCTCTGTCCAGCTATACTCATAAAGAATGAATTTCACTCTCATTCTGCATTCTTCTCTTTTTCTCTGTGGAATGCTGGATCTTATTTTTAAAAATGCTGATACTTACGTATTTGTTGTCTTTCTTTATGGATTGAATCTACAACTGGCTGAAATCCCTTGAGTGTGTATTCAGGTGCCAAGGCTTTTCTGCTGCTTGTCACTTATTTGAATGCCATATGGTTTGTATATGTATGGCATGGACAGTGCTTTGACCACTTTTGGCTACTTTGTTCTTCATATACCCATGCCCACAGGCCCTGAAAAAATTACAAGCGAAGGAAAACTAAGGAGTCCATACATTAGGCTTTCCAGAAATTCCATGGGCTGTGAACATTAAAGAAGTGGGTTGTAGCCCACGAAAGCTTATGCTCTAATAAATTTGTTAGTCTCTAAGGTGCCACAAGTCCTCCTGTTCTTTTTACCATAGAGCCAGTTTCTTGGAGGCTCACCTACACATGTCATTTAACATCCATCATAATCACCGTCATAACAGAAATGGAAAATGGAGAAATAAGAAAACTCATGGAGAAGCAGAAACTCCTGTGTATGGACAGCTTTTTGGATGTACTGTTACAGGTTACTGTAGTGAAGCCTTGTCACACAAATGGGCCATTTCCAGTGGAATGGTGAGAAAATCCTCTTTTGGTTTTGACCTTTTCTGTTTTGTAAAACTAACTGTCTCTAGCCCTGGGATTTGTAGGAAACAGCAGCCCACAGGGCTTAGTTCCATTTGCTTGCTTCATCTACCCCAGCAAAATTATGAAAGGAGGACCTGTTAATTTTTGCTTTCTCGGCCAGCTATGCACAAAACATTGAGTCCTACATGAATAATACTTTATTATAGATGTTTTACTTTAAAAAAAAATCAACAACAGCTATTTAGAATCTGGATGTCAGATCTCATCAGATTACAATGGCTTGAAAGTGGGTCAAATTTGGGACCTAAACTTTTTGATGATTGTCCTTTCAACTCTGTTTGTACATGTCCTCACTAATTAGTCCCTAACTATTTTCAGACACTGTTTTGTTTACGTAGCTTTCAGTTTCTGTTTTTAAAAAATTGCAAAAAATATCTCTTCCTGGAGCGGAACTTGGGAGGAGAAGTTCACAAGGCTGCTGGAAAAGCAGCACAGCCCCCTGTCTGAGCCAACAGCAGGGAGAGAAATATAACGTTTGTAGAGGGAATGGCTCCCTCCTCCTCCACTTTGCATGCGTCAGCCACAAAAATAGCAACAGCAGGAACAAAGCTCTGTTGGCTAATAAAAAAGGAGAAAGGTGATGCAGTTCCAAGCTGCACTAATCAAATCTTTTCCCTGTGATAATCAGGGAACCAGGTTAGTTGTAGCTGCAGAAGTACAAAGTTCTGGCATTTCCACTTCTGTTTCTCCTTCTTGCCTGCTTGCATTGGCTTTGTGGTCACTTTTAGCCATGTCAGCATGTTGAAAATTGCTGACAGTAAACACTGAAGGCATGCATGCATGCTACTGAAGAAACCACAAGGAAAACAGCCTTGAGTAAATGGCGGATTTGCTCATTGTGACATGTTCACGGCTCCCAGGCAAAATAGGGAGACTCTTGCAAAATGTAGGGCTTGGGATAGTTTTTATGGGAATGGATTTGACCCACAACCTACATAGCTTTTCTTTGTGGGTAGTGAAACGTACAGTAGGAGAGCAGATCACTGTGTATGATGTTGTACAAAATAGGAAAGGCATTAAAAATTCCCATTTGAGCCGCTGACATGGACTGTTGCAGCAGCAGTGTATACCGGTTCCTGTTATTCAGATGATAGTATTTGGTTGTCCCTGGTAGGCCATAGAGTGGCCCCAAGACAAAAAGAGAACTCACAAAATTTTGTGTTATGGTCCATATCTGCCTTCATCTTTAATATGAAGATTTGCTCTAATACTACAGATTGCTCCAATCAATATGGAGCATTGCATGCTGGGGCCTGTCTGTTTACTCCATTTTATGTAAATTAAGGACTGTCTTCAAGCTCCTGGCAATTTGTCACTGTGGCTTTTAGTTTGGCAAATTTTGGGTGCTCTGAGGTAGGGCAAAAATGCATATTGAGATGATCTCTCACTTTTTTTTTTTTTGGGGTAAATTGACTAGATGGCAGAGTGCTTGTACCATGGATGAGTTCAGCCTCTGGACCAAGACCGGGAGGGATGAGAGACAGCTCTATTGCCTTTATTGTTTATTGTTGTCTGGGCTTTGTATTGCAATGTAGATCTATCTAGCAGGGAGCCACAGGGCGTCTGCCTACACTGAGTCAGGAAATGTGTTTGCTTTAAAATACCATTGAACTGCCTCAGGCTAACTGATTTTCAACACAGTCTGGTTAGCCAGTGTGCACAGGGCCAAGCTGTGTGTAAGTTGACTTTGGAAACCATTTCCAGCCTAAAAACCTGATTCTGATCTTGTTTATACCAAACTTGCACTGCATTAACTCCAATGTCACTGATGATTAATATCAGGGCAAATGAAATCAGAATTAGGCCCAAAGGCCCCAAGTCTCCGTTGCACTTTGCAGGAGGCATAACCCGGAGGGGTTGGGGGATGGGTCAAAAGTGGCTTTATGCCATGAATTCTAGATTTGGCTGGGGTCCTGCTTTACCTTTCATATCCGTTTCCCCCAGCTGCCTGTGGACTAAAATAACACTGGTCTACAATTTTTGAGAAGTCGTCTGCTTCAGAGATGTACTATTTATTATGTATTTTGATGTGCTGAATTCAAATATGACAATTAAAACAACTGATTGGCTACTGTTTCTAAGATATTTAAGTTTTTACATTTTATGTCTATGTATATTGTGTAGATAGTAGAGTTTTAATCATAAATTGTAAACCTAGGTCTTTTCATGTGTTTATGGTTGCTTTACATGATAATATTTCACCTGTCCTGTTTATGTAACACTTTAAAAATCAGCCAAAGGGTTCTATAAATAAAATTTATTATGAAACAAAAGGCAAAAAACTATTCTGTACATAGTTTAGTCCTATTCAGTGTCTACTCGGCGCTTCTTGGCTTGTCTCTTGTATTCATTAAATGGAGCATCTCTTGTCACTGTCCAGCAATAGTCTGCAAGCATTGATGGGCTCCATTTGCCCTGATAGCGTTTCTCCATTGTTGCAATGTCCTGGTGAAATCGCTCGCCGTGCTCGTCGCTCACTGCTCCGCAGTTCGGTGGAAAAAAATCTAGATGAGAGTGCAAAAAATGTATCTTTAGTGACATGTTGCAACCAAGGCTTTTGTATGCCTTGAGGAGGTTTTCCACCAACAACCTGTAGTTGTCTGCCTTGTTGATTCCGAGAAAATTTATTGCCACTAACTGGAAGGCATTCCATGCCGTCTTTTCCTTGCCACGCAGTGCATGGTCAAATGCATCATCTCCAAGAAGTTCACGAATCTGAGGACCAACAAAGACACCTTCCTTTATCTTAGCTTCACTTAACCTTGGAAATTTTCCACGGAGGTACTTGAAAGCTGCTTGTGTTTTGTCAATGGCCTTGACAAAGTTCTTCATCAGACCCAGCTTGATGTGTAAAGGTGGTAACAAAATCTTCCTTGATTCAACAAGTGGTGGATGCTGAACACTTTTCCTCCCAGGCTCCAATGACTGTCGGAGTGGCCAATCTTTCTTGATGTAGTGGGAATCTCTTGCACGACTATCCCATTCGCAGAGAAAACAGCAGTACTTTGTGTATCCAGTCTGCAGACCAAGCAAGAGAGCAACAACCTTCAAATCGCCACAAAGCTGCCACTGACGTTGGTCATCGTTTATGCACCTCAAAAGTTGTTTCATGTTGTCATAGGTTTCCTTCATATGGACTGCATAACCAACTGGAATTGATGGCAAAACATTGCCATTATGCAGTAAAACAGCTTTAAGACTCGTCTTCGATGACTCAATGAACAGTCTCCACTCATCTGGATCGTGAACGATGTTGAGGGCTGCCATCACACCATCGATGTTGTTGCAGGCTACAAGATCACCTTCCATGTAGAAGAATGGGACAAGATCCTTTTGACGGTCACGGAACATGGAAACCCTAACATCACCTGCCAGGAGATTCCACTGCTGTAGTCTGGAGCCCAACAGCTCTGCCTTACTCTTGGGTAGTTCCAAATCCCTGACAAGGTCATTCAGTTCACCTTGTGTTATGAGGTGTGGTTCAGAGGAGGAGGATGGGAGAAAATGTGGGTCCTGTGACATTGATGGTTCAGGACCAGAAGTTTCATCCTCTTCCTCTTCCTCGTCTGACTCAAGTGAGAATGATTCTGGTGCATCAGGAACCGGCAGTCCTTTTCCGGGGGGTACTGGGCGTATAGCTGATGGAATGTTTGGATAATGCACAGTCCACTTTTTCTTCTTTCACACACCTTTCCCAACTGGAGGCACCATGCAGAAGTAACAATTGCTGGTATGATCTGTTGGCTCTCTCCAAATCATTGGCACTGCAAAAGGCATAGATTTCCTTTTCCTGTTCAACCACTGGCGAAGATTTGTTGCACAAGTGTTGCAGCATATGTGTGGGGCCCACTTCTTGTCCTGATCTCCAATTTTGCAGCCAAAATAAAGGGGATAGGCTTTCTTAACCATAGTGGTTATTCTGCGCTTTTGTGATGCAAAAGTCACTTCACCACAAACATAGCAGAAGTTATCTGCACTGTTCACACAAGTACGAGGCATCTCTGCTCACTTTGGCTAAACAGAAATGTGTCCCTTTGCAAAATCAAACACTGACAAATAAGAGAGCACGACACTGTATGATTTCTAGAGCTGATATAGGGCAATTTGTTCAGCAGAGTGATGTAAGCTTCGTTAGGATTGCATCATCCATGACTTCTAGGAATAACATGATACAATTCATATCATGTATGATGCAATACCAGCTTCAGATTGCATCATTCATTGTTTTGCCTAAAAAGCAAGTACTGTCCAAACCCAGTCATAGATTTATTCATAGATCCAGTCAAAGATGTATTTTAGTCATTTCTGGTTTAAATTAAGATCCCTTCCCTTTATAACTCACTTATCCTCCGCCATTCCCAAGTCAAGGGTCGTATATACTGGCCCATTAGCATATCTTGAAAACTAGAGCCAATCAACAATTTTAAGCATCATTTTCGTTCTCAGTGACCCAGAATTAGTAAAGTTTGACTACATTTATTTCAGAAGCATTTTGGCTGTAGAGCAGTGTAATTGAAGCACAGACTGCTCCAGCCACACCCATTCTGCCACTACATGTCCCCTCACATCCCGGGGGCACATCCTTATAATAGGGGCTTCAAAACTAGTTAGTGTAGAGCCATAGGAATTTCCAGGTAGGGTGATCTGGCTACTTTCCCTCCTCTCCGACTGAAGGAGTGACATAAAGCCTGGATTGAGGCCCAGAAACTGAGTCAAAACCCCCAAATTGGAACACAGAGCAGATTGTATCTTGTACTCTGGCTTTACACCAGCGTTACTCTGTTGAAGTGAAGTTACCCCAGCTTTACAGTGGTACACCTGAGATCAGAATCTGGGCCTGGGATAACTTAGGGATCTGTACAAAAACATGATTTCCAAACTCTTTGTAAACATGGTCTACTCTTTTTCACATTAGCCAGCCAAACTGCATTTAAACTGAGTTAGTCTGAAATGGTTTAAGACTGTGCTTTTAATTTATTCAGTAAAAATGGCTCCCAACCCCAGGCAGATGGACTCTTTAATGCCTTGCCAGCTGAAGGTAAAGTGCCAGGTGAAACAGCAGCTAGTAGCTGGGGAAAGAGATTGATATTAGGGGAAAATTCAAGGGATTTGTCTTCCCTTTGTCTGCTGTATAGGCTATCTGCTCAAGGCAGAGACAATATCTTCCTGGTTGTCTGTATAGTGCCCCTACCGGACTGTAAGTGCTATGTAGATAATAAGTAAACAAAAAAATTCTTAATTTCCTGACATTAATGCTTACATTAAAACCTTGCTGTGAAGTACTTTGTATTTTTTTTAAAGAAGCCAGTTGATCATTGTAAGGAGGACACTGACATCATAATTTTTTATAAATTTCACTGAAAAAAAAAAGTTGGGTTTTGTACAATGAGGAGACTTCTGCTATATTTAGAATAAAACTTCATGCTCCCACTGTCAGGATGTGAGCTTAATTATAGCATGCTGCAAACTTTGCTTTTGTAAAGGATATTTTGCTGTGCAGCTTACTTCGGGTAAAGGAGTTTTGCTGCTATTTTTGTTTTGCTTTTGTAACCGCAGCAGGAGTTGAAATGAATTTAGTGCAACTTGAGAGGAATTCCTTCAAGAATCAAAGATAGCAGCCATGCTGTTTACAATAGACCCTACTTTCAGCTTTTCTGCTAACTGAAATGAAAGTACTTTGGGAGGGAATGTTGCTTACTATAGCTGTGTGCTATTTATTTATTTAATGTATTGGTAACTTACTGTTCACCTTTGCATTATACCAGAATTAGCTGTTAAGTCTTTAATAGGGAGACTCCTTCACTGCTGTGTTGGTGGTTGTGCAACTGCTAGAGGATTATGGTAGCAAAATAAGACTGGTAAATGTGGGAAGTTTGCATCAGTGAACAATAAAAAATACATGCAGAGCAGAATCTTTCTCTTCAAGAGATAACTAGTAGCTCTTTACAATACTCAATACCAGCTGTAAGGACTTTTGTCCTTATCATAAAATCACTATGTGGTTTGGAGAGACTGGCACACTGTGCTCCAGATAATAGCTGAGCTATTGCAGGGTAGGGCTGAAGGAGAGTGGCAGAATGCTTGTAATCTGTACAGTGCTGCACTTTAAACAAGGAATGTTAAGGTTGCAGAGTAAAACACTGAGAAGATAGGCCAGGGGTCGGCAACCTTTCAGAAGTGGTGTGCCGAGTCTTCATTTATTCACTCTAATTTAAGGTTTCGCGTGCCAGTAATACATTTTAACATTTTTAGAAGGTCTCTTTCTATAAGTCTATAATATATAAGTAAACTATTGTTGTATGTAAAGTAAATAAGGTTTTTAAAATGTTTAAGAAGCTTCATTTAAAGTTAAATTAAAATGCAGAGCCCCCGGACCGGTGGCCAGGACCCAGGCAGTGTGTGTGCCACTGAAAATCAGCTCGCGTGCTGCCTTCGGCACGCGTGCCATAGGTTGCCTACCCCTGAGTTAGGCACTGACAAATGTAGTCGTTGTGTGAATCCTTAATCTTCCCCCTCCTGGGAATGAATTACACTAATTACATAATGTTGTTTTCCTCAAGACCCTCACCTCATTCAGTGCAGCGATTGTCTGTTTGTCTCCTTATACTTGATGCACATGCAGGGGAACCCACACAGCATGAACTCAGATATAGTCAAAAGCTCCGGGGTTTTTTTGAGTAACCTGAATGTCCTGAATTGACTCTGTACCTCACTGTGTGGAAGAGGCATTTCCATTTATAGTGAACCTCTCTACTTAGGTGACCCATTCCTACAGATTCTGAGTGTTCCCTGTAGGTAAGCATCTTCAGTTCCCATTGGAGTCCAGTCAGTAGGAGTTAAGGGCACTCAGCATCTTGCAGGAAATGCTAAAATGCAATGCAGGGCTGAGCTCATGGTAAAGTTGTTCTCTGAAAAAATGACTTCTCTATACTGTAATAAACAGGTTCCACTGCAGAGAGCAACTATGCCTCATATCAGTCAGGCACATTTGACTTCTGTAGTTAGCTGGCTTTTGAACACCTAAGCCCTTGGAACGTCTATGTAGTTAGTTTCCTGCGAAGTCCTCCGAACTGCAGAAAGTGAAGAGACCTGGAGAAAAGGGAGTTGTAATTACTAAAAGCACTTGACACAAATTCAGGGCTTGCTCACATGAGCAAACCATGATAGAGCAAAGCAGAAGAAAATCAGGAGGGAATGAGGAAGTGACACTGGACCTGAGTGGTGATTTGGATTTCAGAGAAGACTTTTTTTCTGTCTTTAAAGCTAAAGAATGAAATAGCATTATTTTCTCATGCTGATATGATAGGATGACATGTTCGGCAGTAACCCCGCGATCACTCTGAACAGGAGTTTCCACAAGTAGTCACAAGGATTTTATTTATTTATTTATTTTAGCATAGACACAATGGTTTAAAAGAAAATTATTTTAAAATTGCAGCTAATTAATATTTTGGATGAGATTTTATTTGGTCCTTTTATAGCCTGACACAGCTGGGAAGGTGGGATTAAGAAGTCCCCCAAAACCAGTGTAACCAGCATAACAGCCGCCCAGTTTATGATTACTTGTATTACAAGTAAGCCTCAAGGCCCCAGCTCAGATCATAGCCCCATTGTGCTAGACATGGTACAAACACAGTAAAAGACTATGGCCCTGGCCCTGAAGAACTGACCACCTAATTAAACAAAGGAGGGGATGGGAAACAGAGAGGTGAAGTGACTTGACCAAAGTCACGCAGCAGATCCATGGCCGAGCTGAGAAAAGAACCCCAATCTCCTGACATCTAGTCCAAGGCTTTATCCACTAGGCCCAGTGTGAGTGTAGAAGCTACTATTGAGCTGCTGCCTTGCCTGGGAGCAAATCACTCTTTCTCTCTGTGTCTGCCCTCATGCTCCCTAGGCTCAGGTATGCTTCACCATTCAAACAGGTCTCACACAGTACTAGCAAAGCCAGGGAGTTCCAGGAAACATTGTGCCTCTCTGTGGCAGATTGCCTCCCTATGCGCCCTCTGAGGTGGTGCACCTCCATACAGGCGCTTACAATGGGCTCTGCCTTAAAGAAACAATCTAGCTCAAGTAACCAATACCTCTGGTGCTCCATTTTTTATAGACACATCAGCTCAGTGATGGGGAGAAAAAACATTCTCCCCAGGGTTTAATTTGTCAATATGATACATTAAAAATAGGTACAATGTACCTAGCAAGAAGGCACATCATTTTACTTTTCAAATAGCAGTGTGAATTTTAAATTTTTATTCTCTTCCCCCGCCCCCCATTTAAAAGAAAAAAAGCCAGATGTTTTCTGATTTAATGATAGATTATGCAGTATAGCAATTTGACACCCAGTGGAAATTCCCCTCCCTGCAAAGCTCTTATAATACAACAACATAAATTCACATGTCTGAAGGTAAACCATTTATACTGATCCCATGGGGTAGAAAAATTGCTCCCATTAGCGTGATGCAGGGATACTATTGAGGCTGCTCACCTTATGGGTAGAGGAGCCACTAAGTGGCATTTGCAAAGTCCCTGCAGAATAAGGTTCTAGCAAACCATCATCATCAATAATTAATAATCATTTTATTTTCGATATCGTCCGTATACAGATGCATCTGAGCACCTTCGCAGAAAATAACTAAAAGCAATAATAAAAGATCACCATGCCTGTGAAAAAAAATCATCCAAGATCACGAGGTGGCACTTTGTCAGGGGACTGTGCTGCATGTTGCTGACGTTACACTAACATGAGAGAGTGATAAGCTTTTGAGTTACACAGAACTCTACTTCAGCTCCTGACCTGAAGAAAACCTCTGTGACGCTCGGAAGGTTGTTTCTCTTAACAACAGAAGTTGGTCCAATAAAAGTTATTACCTCACCCACCCTGTGTCTCTAATATCCTGGGACCAACGTGGCTACAACAACCCTGCATACATTACATTAACATGGCAGCCTTCCCCAAGTGGGGAGACTGGTGTCTTAATTAAAGGGTGAAGTGTATGCAAGGTCCATCATTTCTGAAACAAGTTGAAAATCCTTGACTCCAAAAACTTTTTTGACCAATGCTGCTATCCGTGAGTCAAGGAAATAGTTGCCTCCAGTTACACTAGGATCTAAAGGGATGCTGGATCAAGCAGCATTTTTCACAGGAAAGGAAGGGATTTGCTGAACTGAATTAATTAATTATGGGCCAAACCTTGAAGCCCTGACTCATGTCTAAGGCGATGTCTTCACTAGAAGTGCTGCATCTACACCACTGAAGCACGTCAGTGTAGGCACTCGCTACAGTGACAGGAGAGGTTCTCCCATTAAGTCACCTCTCTGAGAGGTGATAGTTAGATTGATAAAAGAATTCTGCCATCGACCCAGCACCATCTACACCGTTGGTTAGGTCCATTTAACTGCATCACTCGTGTGTGTGTGTGTATCTGGCTCATAGGAGTAGCCTAAGACTAAGGGCATGTCTACACTTGCCATTTAAAGCGGAAAAAGTCCCTTTTTGGCGCAAAAACTGTGGGAGCGTCTACACTTGCCAATGACGTTTTGCGGTGAAACTCAGAAACTTCACCACAAAAAGGCAACCACCTCCGCAAGAGGCATACAGCTCTTACCGGTGATCCTTTTGCAGTGATGTGCAAGTGAAGACACATTCTTCCTGTTTACAGAGCGTTTAGCCTCCGCAGGATATCCCACAGTGCCTCGGTGTCCACTCTGGCCAACAGCTCTGCTGCCAGGTAAACAGATATCCACCCCTTCCCCTGTAAAGCCCCGGGGAACTTTGAAACTCCCCTTCCTATTTTCTTGGCAAGTGCTCACTTATCATCTGGCCAGGTAACAATGCCTGCTCCACAGAGCAAATGATCCCCTGCTTAGAGCACTGCTGAGCTACTGGAGCTGATCAGTGTTTGGGGAGAGGAGGCTGTGCAGGGACCCAGCATGCCCCGCAATCACCCCCACAAGACCCATCGTCAAAATGGAGAGAGCTTCACTGTGGGATAGCTGCCCGCAGTGCGCTGCTCTCATCAGCGATGGAAGTGCTGCAAATGTGAATACTCTCTGACGCCTGTGGAAGTGAGTGAGTTCACAAACCAGCACTTTTCTTTCACCAGTTCACTATCACCGTTGAAACTGATGGCGCCAAAACTCTGCAAGTGTAGACATAGCCTTAGTAAAAACAGAGTTAAGACCTCAGGATTTGGGCCTTTATAATTTTGTGTTTGTTTTACAAAGGGGAGGCATGGCAATAAAAAGGAGCATTATATGGGAAAATATAATGAATGTTTTGCATAAATCAGATTTTATCTGTTATTTATCTATTTCTTAAAATATAATTTAATTTGTAAAAAAAAAAAAAAAATCCCACCACTGAGATTTAAGCATTAACCTGTAGGCATCCCTTATTGGAATTATGCGTGATGGATTACTGACAGTCAGAACTAATGATTTTGTAAGGGTTTTGATATTTGATCAAAAAAAGAATCTTGTCTGTGGGTCATATGACTGTGTCTCTTCAGAAATCTTATGGCCATGGAGGGCATTGCTTGCTGAAGAGAGGGCACTTCCGTGACATGGATGATATAAAACATCCTAATAAAACAGATGTTGGCACTAATACCTTGCCCAGGATATTAAGTAGCTGGCAAAGCAGAGAAATCTGTTGCTAAACATTGTTCCACTTGCATGAAGGTCCCTGCTCTATAAATTGGACTGGTTGATGCTGCAAAATGTTTTGCTTATTGAGACAAACTAGGCACAAGAATTGACAGGCAGAAAATTGTTACATACCATTGGTTCCCCTCTCTGCTACCTAAAGAATCCTGCAGCATCTTTTTGTAAAAAATTGTTATTAGACCCGAGATCTGTATTCCTTTCCCTTGAAGGCAATTTATATCTTATTTTCAGCCCCATAATAATCTACCATTTCAGGGAGGGGCATTTTAATTTTATTCAGTCTCTCTTCAATTTATCCCATTGCAAAGCTAATCAGAGCATTGCCTGCCAGGAACTGTGGTGGGGCATGGGCAATAGGACATCTCAGGGTATGTCTACACTGGCAAGTTTCTGTGCCACCAATTATACTACTATTATTAAACTGCTGTTGCATGTCCACACTGTGCTCCTTGTGACGCTGGAGCACATACACATTAGCAGCTTTTGCAACAGCAAAGACAGCAGTGCATTGTGGTAGCTATCCCACTGTGCAACTGGCAGCACAGTGCTTTGGGAAGGGTTTGCAATGCCTCATGGGGCAGGCACAGCATCACATGATGCAGGTTTCCCAATCCCATTGTTCCATGGGCATCCTACTACATTGCCAGCTGCTTTTCAACTGAAGTGGCGGGGGGAGTGTGTGTGTGTATATGGAGGCGGGGAGAGAGACAGTGTGTTTTGGGGGACAGAGAGTGTGTCAGCATGCTGTCTTGTAAGTTCAGACAGTGGCAGGAAGCAACCAGTCCTGAGGCAGGGGGAGGGGGAAACCCCTCGACGTCAGCCCCCGCCTCCATCCCTGGGCTCTCTAGCATGAGCATTCCACATTAATGGTTTGCTTTGTGTCCAGGAGCAGATCAGCCCAGCATGCAAGGGCTGTCAGAAAAGGTGCTTTGAAAGGGGAGGGGTGCATGTTTCCAGGGCAGCCGAGTTCAAAACAATGAGCAGAGTGGTCACTTGAGGCATTATGGGACAGCTCCGGAGGCCAATTACAGCACAGAAAACAATCAAGTGTCTATACTGGCAATAGAGCACTGGAGCCTCTGCGCAAATAGCCTTACAACTCTCACCGAGGTGGTTTTTTTGCAGCGCTGCAACTGAGGAGTTTCTGAGCACGAAGTGGCTTGGCAGTGTGTACACGGCTGCAGTTTGAGTGCAAAAAGCTGCTTTACTGCACAGAAACTTGCCAGTGTAGACAAGCCCACAGAAAGTGCTGTCCTCACTTCTCCAGGGAAGCATGGATGTGTGGAGAGTAAAGGGAGAGGATCATTCCCTAGTGCTTTTCTATCTCCCATGAAAGGGAGTGCTGGAAACCTCATGCAATTTTTTCCCTTTTAAATGTATTTCCAGCAGGGGTGTGAATTGTAAAGCACTCTGATGAGAGTCTCTGTGTCTTTCTCTTCTTAACCCCGGCCCCAACACAATGATTGCTGGGTTCTTGTTTTCAAACAAAACCCAGGGCAAACCTTAGGAAGCAAAAGGGCACAAGGGTCAAGAGCAGTCTATTATTATAATACATTTATCAGACCTGAAGTTTGGTTGGCCAAATTGGATTAGGTAAATATTTAGCAGGCATGGGCTGTCCTGACTGTGCACATCAAAGAGTATATGACAGGCTCAACCACTAGTAGTTGACAAGAGGCCCAGCAAATGCAAGCAACAATACAGGGCATTCACTACTGTGAACTAGGGCCAGTGCCTCTTTGGCAGAGTCCCTGTTACAGAAGAGACTAGGGAGCAGGGGAAGGCTGGTTTTAAAATCTATATTTTGGGGGGCTCCCTTCTTATCTTACCATTAAGGTCAGATCATATTTCCATTAACTTTAGGCCATTTCAGAAAGAACAATTAGTAAGAGAGACAACAGCAGAACTAGTCACCAGCTTTTGTATCAGAGTGGTAGCCGTGTTAGTCTGTATCAGCAAAAACAACGAGGAGTACCTGTGGCACCTTAGAGACTAACAAATTTATTTGAGCATAAGCTTTCGTGGGCTAAAACCCACTTCATCGGATGCATGCAGTGGAAAATACAATAGGAAGATATATATACACACAGAGGACATGAAAAAATGGTTGTTGCCATACTAACTATAATGAGAGTAATCAATTAAGGTGGGCTATTATCAGCAGGAGAAAAAAAAACTTTTGTTGTAATAATCAGGATGGCCCATTTCCAACAGTTGACAAGAAGGTGTGAGTAACAGTAGGGGAAAAAAATTAGCATGGGGAAATAGGTTTTACTTTTGTGTAATGACCCATCCACTCCCAGTCTTTATTCAAGCCTAATTTAATGGTGTCCAGTTTGCAAATTAATTCCAATTCTGCAGTTTCTCGTTGGAGTCTGTTTTTGAAGTTTTTTTGTTGGAGTATTGTGACTTTGAGGTCTGTAATCAAGTGATCAGGGAGGTTGAAGTGTTCTCTGACTGGTTTTTGATTGTTATAATTCTTGACGTCTGATTTGTGTCCATTTATTCTTTTGCATAGAGACTGTCCGGTTTGGCCAATGTACAAGGCAGAGGGGCATTGCTGGCACATGATGGCATATATCACATTGGTAGATGTTCAGGTGAACGAGCCTCTGATGGTGTGGCTGATGTGATTAGGTCCTATGATGGTGTCCCCCGAATAGATATGTGGACAGAGTTGGCAACGGGCTTTGTTGCAAGGATAGGTTCCTGGGTTAGTGTTTTTGTTGTGTGGTTGCTGGTAAGTATTTGCTTCAGGTTGGGGGGCTGTCTGTAAGCAAGGACTGGCGAGTCTCTCAAGATCTGTGAGAGTGAGGGATTGTCCTTCAGGATAGGTTGTAGGTCCCTGATGATGCGCTGGAGAGGTTTTAGTTGGGGGCTGAAGGTGACGTCTAGTGGCGTTCTGTTACTTTCTTTGTTGGGCCTGTCCTGTAGTAGGTAACTTCTGGGTACTCTTCTGGCTCTGTCAATCTGTTTCTTCACTTCAGCAGGTGGGTATTGTAGTTGTAAGAAAGCTTGATAGAGATCTTGTAGGTGTTTGTCTCTGTCTGAGGGGTTGGAGCAAATGCGGTTGTATCTTAGAGCTTGGCTGTAGACAATGGATCATGTGGTGTGGTCTGAATGAAAGCTGGAGGCAGGTAGGTAAGTATAGCGGTCAGTAGGTTTCCGGTATAGGGTGGTTGTAATCCGGCGCAGACTCACCCCTGTGGTGCCTCCTTCTGGTCGTCTCGGGAATTAGCTCACCCAGCATCCGGAGCGCCCTCTGCAGGCCCGGTGTCCTGCCTGTCATTGGCCCCCGTGTCCCTCCCGGACCCCGGTGCTCTTGGCTTGGGTGCTGCCCCCCCAGCAGTCCCCACTCTCTGGCCCGTGTGTCACCCCGCTACAGTGGTGTTTATGTGACCATCAATTATTAGCACTGTAGTGTCCAGGAAGTGGATCTCTTGTGTGGACTGGTCCAGGCTGAGATTGATGTTTCCAACAATTTCCATCCCACCATCAACCTCAGCCTGGACCAGTCCACACAAGAGACCCACTTCCTGGACACTACAGTGCTAATAAATGATGGTCCCATAAACACCACCCTATACCAGAAACCATAAGCTAGAACACTTTGGACTATAGTCTGGTTTACGATAGACATACGGGCTTCTGTTGACTTCAGTAGGAGTTGTGTGCCAGTATCCAAAGCTAGAATATGGCCCCTTCCAAACAGCAATATGAGTTGTCTGTGAGTTGTCTAAGTAGGCACTTAGAATCTGAAGTCTGTGTTCTAGGTTGAAGTTTGAGTGTCGCTCACAAAGATATTGTGGTTGAATTTTGAAATTCTGTACTCCAAAGCATCCCACAGACAAAGCAAAAGTGTCACTCTGATAAAGTCCAGGGAGCTGATTCTTATCTGACAGACCTGAAGCATTTAGCAGTCATCCTACTCTGCAGGAAGGAAGTGCCTTTTTTATATCATCCTTCTTCCCCTGCCTTTCTGGTGTGATGTAATAATCCCATCAAAATTAATTTCAGATTGTTTGTGCTTCTTGAAATGAAATATCTCCCAATACTTTTAAGAGAGATTGAGGCAATGTTTCCCAAAGGGTGGGCCATGACCACACTGGAGGAGTGAAATGCTATCTGGGGAAATGCAGACCTGTCAATTGTTCATCAAAATCTCAGCTTTCGTTTAAAAAAAAAAAAAAAAAAAAAGTAGTATGGTTACTACAATTGCTAACAAAAACCTTCAAAACTGAAGCGAGTGAAACTTCATGAGTGAACACATGCAGAAATGTCTGCCTGAGCTCACATAGAGCCTGAAATAATAGCTCTAAGGTATGAACTGCCTCAATGGCTGCTAATTCACTTTAGTTATGATACTTTAATGTCAGTATTGGTCACCATTGCTGTCTAACCATGTAAGTAAGGAAAAGAAATGAAACACATACTATGGAAATCTACTGTTGGGATGCAGTACATGTATAAATTAAGATGGATAGCTCTTTAACAAAACATGGTGAGGTTGTTGGTAAGGTGGTGGAAGGATAGTTTCATTTTCTTGAAGTGAGACTGAGCCTTGGTCAGCATTAACTCTTTCAGTAAAACCAAGTTCTAATGTCCAAGACTGTGTGAATTCTTGCTGATCACATGATGGTTCTCTGTACATTCACTGTGAGTGACTTCAGAACCTCCCTTTCAAAAGTATATAAAGTGCCCAAGGTCTGGTCTACACTACTGAATTAGGTTGACATAAGGCAGCTTACGTCAACCTAACTCTGTAAGCGTCTACACCAGTGGTTCTCAAACTTCTGTACTGGTGACCCCTTTCACACAGTAAGCCTCTGACCTGAGTGTGACCCTCCCCCCCATAAATTAAAAACACTTTTTTTTCTATTTAACGCTATTATAAATGCTGGAGGTGAAGCGGTGTTTGGGGTGGAGGTTGACCGCTCACGACCCCCCATGTAATAACCTTGTGATCCCTTGAGGGGGTCACGACCCCCAGTTTGAGAACCTCTGCTCTACACTAAAATATAGCTCCTACCGATGTAACTCGCCCATTACACCGACTTTACTCCACTTCTGCCAGAGGCATAGTGCTTAAGTCAATGTAGTTAGGTCGACGCCGTGTCAATGTAGACACTGCGTTGCTTACATTGACTGTTGCTTCCTTTCAGAAACCGTCCCACAGTGCCCCACACTGGCAGTTAAATCAGTGCAAGCACTCCTGGTGAGGACACCGACACAGAGCGTAATGTGGACATGTAAAAGTAATTCAATTATTGCAGTGGCTGTATGTCGACATGACTTAGGTTGGCTTAATTTTGTAGTGTAGACTTGCCCAAAGTCTCTCATGGAAATGGGAGACAGGCTCCTAACTCTCTTAAACCCTTTTGAAAATTCTACCCCTCACCACCAGAATCCAGAGTGCTTTGTGTGGATATCTTAAGCATGAATGGCATCAACCTTATTTTTATTCTGTAAGTTTTCTAAAGCACCCAACAGAAAACGGGTGTGGCTAGCAGCTTCTGCCATGAGTTTGTCAATGTATGTATATATAATAATGTTTCACTGAAATAAAATACAGCTGATAATAATGATGCAATGATACAACAACATATTGTATATTGGACTGATTCTCCTCTCATTCACAATTCTTTTTGTACCAGTGTAATGTCATTGACTTCAGTGGAATCACTCCTGATTTAGACTGGAGTGAGAGGGAGGAGAAATTCAAAAGTGATTAGTGATTTTGAGTGCCCACGCTGGGATATCTTTAAAGGGCCTGATTTCAGATAGTCGGCACTCAGCACTTTCTGAAAATCAGGTCCCTTTAAAATGCTGCATGTTGAGCACCCAAAATCACTTGGAAATATAGGGTTATATCTTTAGCATCCTGTTTCTACAACTAGCCTTGGAGTGGGCGTGTTTTCAAATAACCATCAAATACAAACAATTCAAACAAATTTGTCTTTTGTAATGGAACTAGAAGCATCTGCTTGACCTGTGGGGGCTGAGGGCTTGAAACCAAGAAAGAGGGTGATGGACACCACTTTATTCTCTCCCCCCAATTCTTTTTGTCCTCTTCCCTGCTTCTCCTCCTCCTGCTTCAGCTGAGGCAGAGCTGTCTTGTTGCCTGCTTGTCTCCAGGGTACTTCCCTTTGGGCCATGGAACTGCGGAACATACATTTAGTCTGCATATAGTTGTTTGGATGTCTAATCTGATGAAGTCTCTCTCTGAATTTTCTCTTGAGGAAATGATGCAGGAAATGGCATTTTCTCCATTTCCTTTACCTCAGCATCACCCCCGTGCATCATCTGATGAGATGACATTATGCTGTGAGAAACACTTGGGGGATTTTTTCCTTCCTTTTTCTCCTAGCAAATGTAGAGTCTGTCAATCCTTCTGTCTCTCTTGACAGTGTGAATCATAAGAACGTTCAGGATTTTAAATCTAAGCAGATTGTACAGACATAAATTTAATTCTTTACCCTCAAACAAAATTGATTAATGTGCAAAATGTTCCCCATTGTGTCATCCTGGGTGCTGGAAAAGGCCACTTTATTCTCAGGAGTGAATCACCCAAACTCCAGCAATGTAACCATGATATGGCAAATGTTACTCAGAGATGACAAGAAAGAGGAACTATATGCTGTGCTGCTTGAAATCTTAATGTGTTTTTTGCCTATCTCCTTCAGCCAGATCTCAAGGATGGGAAACACAAGGCTCCTCTGAGGTAGAAATGGCATTTGTAAATCAAACAGTGAAATACTTCGTTTTTTTTTTTTAATAATTTGCAAATTTTTTTCCAAATGTCTGTTTTTGAGACTTAGTGAATTATTATACCCCACTTCCTAAATTCTCCTCGGATTTCACTAGGCTATGGTATTCTTCACTTCCTATCCTAAACTGTCATGTGATGTTGGATCCTGCAGCTTTAATGGCACTGTGTAAAAGTAAGATATTGTGATACTAGGACTGTGCCAATTAACTTATGGATTTTCTCATGAAGAAGGAGGTTTTATTTAGCAGATAATCAACAGGTGGGGAAGTGAGAGCTTGAAAATTTTCTAGACACGTACTAATTATACAAGTATATGTATTAGCAAGGGTGAGTAGGGTGACCAGATGTCCCAACGTTATAGGGACAGTCCCGATTTTTGGGTCTTTTTCTTATATAGGCTCCTATTACCCCCCACCCCCGTCCCGATTTTTCACACTTGCTGTCTGGTCACCCTAGGGGTGAGGGAATATGGAAATAGAGAGGTGCACTAGTGATGTCCAGAGGCACTGCACTGATGAGATATCTAGTTCCCCACCATCATATAGCTCCTCTTCCCTATCTGAATTGAGGACATCACTTCCATTTGGGCTTGAAAACATTGGCTCGCCTGCCTGCCAGTGGAACAGAAAATGGGAAAATTTTCTTTGGAGTGCTTGAAGGAGGACAGCTAATTCATCCATTTCTGTAGTATCCAACTTTTAATTTAAAGAAAAAAGAGGTTCTAACCCTAATTAGTTGCATAGATGAACCAATACATTGATGGGAATGAATGTGAGGATTTTTACAGGAATGTTGTGCCTGGACCCTTCTTAGGGGCTCCATCCTTTGTATCAGCTTTTGACTTCCTCTGGTTGCTGAAAGAGAGCAAGTAGGAAATCTGCCTCTGCTGCCGATTGGCGCTTCCCCAAGTAACAGCAGAAATGTAAAATTGGCATGATTCTTGTCAGTTTTGCTGCTGCCCACAGGGATCTGATGATCATTAATGAATCTTGTTGATTTCACCAGGTTGCTGCTTGGGGCCCACAGGAGCGACCTGTCTGCAGACTCAGAGACACAGCACTGGCATGAGTAATCTTTGGAAGATTATCTATGCAATCCTAAGGGCTAGAAACTTTCTTTTAAGGTTAGATTCTGCAGAAGCCCATGATTTCAGCAGTCACCTCCTTCCCCAGCCATACCAGGAAATCACCCCATGTGCCATTGCTGGATAAATGAATGGGTTCTTCAAACCCTAATAGAAGTGATATCCTTAGCTCCAAGAGGCAGAGAGCGTTTGATATCACACCAACCTCATTGAAGTGAGTGGGTTCCAGTACTTTGAATGCAGTCTGTTTCTTTCATCTGGCTGTTGCATGGGTCTAATAGAAGGACTGATGAGGACACTGCTCTTTTATAAGGGCTTGCTCTGACCTATCAATAACAATCCCTGTTGAGAGGTGCTTTAAGTGGGAAATTCAGTCTACTGGAAATTACAAGATCACAGCTTCATATCTACAGGTGGTCAAGAAAGGATTCCCCTCCCCTCCCCCCGAAAATTTCAACAAAAACAAAAATATTTTCTTGTTCATCAAAATGCAGGCTTGTTTAAAATTGAGGTTCAGGGATTATCAAAAAATGAAACAGGAGAGGCTTTTGCATTGTCAGTTTTTCAACTGGAAACAAGAAATTGATGTTTTCCTGTCAAAAAAAAATTTGTGGTGGGGGAGAGGGGAAGAAACAAATTTCGGTTTGGAAAAAAAAATGTTGACAGAAAAATTTCAACTCACTGTACTGAGACCCCCAACTGCACGCCCCCACTGCCTACTCTCTGGATTCTGAATCCCAGGAGGAAATGGAGCCATAGTGTAATTCTAGGTCCCCAAGGTGAAGTTTGGGGATTTCCCAACAGTCTTTTCCTCCAAGTCTCCCCCAAGCCCATTGAAAACAACTAACCAAACCCCATGTTTTTAAACAACAAAATGCTCATTTCCCCCTACTGTTTTGAGGACAGCAGTGTCTCTAGATGGGGCTGACTGCAAGGCATTTATCCTCCAGTAATTTATCCTCCAGTTAACTGGAACAGTCCTCTACCTTTCAGCCAGCAATTCTTAGGATCACATTGGATTTCTGACCCAGGAGAACATTGCCTAAGATGCTTTTAAGGGACAGCTTGATCCTTAAGCCCATTAGCCAAGTACTGCCACCGGCCACTGTTGATGGCAGATAGCATCATATGCAGACAGTTTCTTTCTCTTGCCCTGTCTGCCATGTCAGTCATTAAAATGGACTGGGTTCAGCAAGTTCAAGGCATAAGCCGATCATTGCAGCTTCCAGAGGGGATATTTCCCCTAATTTGCAGCTCTGTACAATCAGTCAGTTTTGCAATATGGGGCTGGAGGGGAGTATCAGCTTCCTCTACAGCGGCAGGTGTGGGCCTCGGCTGGAGGCAGGATGCCAGACTTGATGGATCATTGGTCTGATCTGGTGTGGCAAATCCTATATTCCTGTTAGTGAATGTGGCCACAGCAAGTGCTTAGAAAACTTTCCACATAAGTTGCAATGCTGCCCTTTGAGTGAAGCCCAGTTTAAAGCTGTTAGATAATGAAGGAAACCCCCCCCACCTCCTTTTTGTCCCTCACTTTAAAGCAGAGGAAGTGGGACATTTTAGAAAACCTTTGTTTCAATGTATAAAATGAATTGAAATGCAGTTTCTGCATCCCTTGATTTCCTGCCCTAGCCCAGATAGAGAGCTGATCCACTGAAATATTGACTATCATTAGTCTGAGATTTAGCTTTTCATGCTCTCTGAAGGGCAGGCCTTTTTTGGTTTCTGTAGGCCCTCTGTCATTTTTGTCCCTTCTGTGTTTCTCTCTTCCCCTTTTGATATGACAATGATTCTGCACAGTGAAGGGACCCTTCCCAGAAGAGGATTGTTTCAAGGACTGATGAAGAAAAAAAATTGGCAGTATATAATTTTTTTAAAGGCACCTCTTAAAATAACGCTTGGTAAATGCAGCAGCCAGCATTGTTAACAGGCCAGCTTAAAGCCCTCTTAACAATGTGCAGTTGCTCTTGCTAGCTCGTCCATTGATTTCCTCCTGCCCTCCATAGGCCAGGCTGTAGTTAAGCCTTGTGTCCTCCACGTGATACTGAGCCGAATCAGATTTTCCTTTTAGTTGTTCGATCAAATTTTCCTTCCTAGAGCTTAGAAGGCACACTTGGGACCTTATAGTAATTGCCTCCCCACGCTGAACTGCTGATACCTTTATTGGATTGGCGTAGGGTTTCAGAGGACTGTGTTTAACATGCAGTGAGCCGCAGCAATGCAAACAGCTCCAGTGTTTAAACAAGCATCCATTAGGCCAGGAAACAAGACTGTGCCAGCCCATTTGGTGCTCTTTAGTGCTGGCAGCTTAAGGTGAATGGTGCAGTAGTGCTTGCCGGGGGGAGGGAGAGGCACAATTGCAGCGTCAGGAAAACAAGCAGAGATTCTCTTTAGGTTTGTGGAAGGTGGAGGGGGGAAATGTTGCGGCTAGGGACATGTGCAAAGCTCATTAATATCTCATTATGTTAGAATTGCAATCTCCCAGCAGATCGGCATTAACATGTGCTGTGCCAGAGGAAGGGCTACAGAAGCGCAGCAGGCATGTTTTAAGCAACACAAGCTCTTTTTCCTTTCTCCCTTTGCATTGAAAGGGACAGGGGGGTGTTTTAAGCACCAAAAGAAATCATTTGTGCAGGCAAGAAGCCAAAAAACCCAACCTCTCTGATGTTTTGTATATCAGCCTAATACAGTACACTACACTTCATCAAACAAGAACAGTGCCCTATTGGGGTTATCATAGCAATACCCACTAGCATCTTTCACTATTTCTAATAAACCTCCTTTATTTCCAGGAGTGCTTAACTCAGCTGCAAAAATTTGGCTCTGTGAAATTTAGCATTCAGGATCTCAGGTTTAATTTTTTGCCCCCCTCTGATAAAACCTGATGGGGAAAAAATAGACTGAGAAATTCTGAATTTACATGAGCCCACAAGAAGCCATAGATGTGAGTGAGGTTTGACTTAAAATTTTCTTGTAACTTAAAAATGGCTTTCATTTCATTTTAAACTGGAATGTTTGTAGGCCATTAGCTGATAACACATTAGGGTCTATTGTACAAATTAATTTTTTGGGTGAAATCCTGGCTTCAATTAGGTCAATAACAAAACTCCAGCGGGGCCAGGATTTTACCCATTGACTGACTATATGTGCCCAAGTTACGCCCTTTAGAACACAGCTATGGCTCACAATGACTGTTAAAGAAAAATGTTGGGGCGCTTCTAGAACAAGGCTCCTCCCTGTGCTCACTGTTATTACAATTTTTGTTTTTTGCACATGCCAACTGTCATTGAGAAGACTGTCACGATAGTGATAGAAAAAGTGCTACTGTTACATTCTCTACCCTACTGGTCTTGTTTCCCTGAAATTACAATGATGACATTTTATTCTCTTTTGCTTTTTTGCACAGACCTAATCATTCTCATACCACATACAAACACCATTCTAATAGCTACGCTATCTATAGCCAAGCTGTAAGAAAAGTAAAAAGAACAGGAGTACTTGTGGCACCTTAGAGACTAACAAATTTATTAGAGCATAAGCTTTCGTGGGCTACAACCCACTTCTT
>NW_020664417.1:15474804-15505759 GCF_002925995.2 Terrapene triunguis | reverse complement strand
AAGAAGTGGGTTGTAGCCCACGAAAGCTTATGCTCTAATAAATTTGTTAGTCTCTAAGGTGCCACAAGTACTCCTGTTCTTTTTGCGGATACAGACTAACACGGCTGCTACTCTGAAACCTGTAAGAAAAGTATTCTCCTTCAGCTTCTTTTGTGTCATATGAGCAAAATAGTTAAATTAGTTCTGATTTGCATTAAATATTTGGGTTAAATATTTGTGTGCCTATAGATCTTTGTTCAGACTGAACATTTTGTTTGAGCTTTATAGCTCAGACATTCAGTTTTTAATGTTTTCAACCTTCCCAGTATGTGTCTGTTACTTTCATGGAACAATATTGGAGCCCTCCAGTGGCCAAACTAATCTTTCCAAGGGATGGAGTTCAAATTCTGTGGTGGTTGTATTTTTATTAACATTCTATTAATTTTTCCCCTTTAATAAGATAAGATTAATTTTTACCATTTTTTTCTTAACTTTTACTCTAAGGGGAAAAAAGGATGTCTGATTCACAACTTCCCACATGTAAGATAAGCATTTGGTGTCCTATAAACTACTACTCCATTAAATTATACCTGGGTTTTAAAAAACTTCAGAATTAGATCACATCAAAAACGTTTTAACAATTTCCACAAAAAAAAAACCCTGAGAAAAATGATTTTTCATGTATTAGAAAATTATTCTTAAAAAGTTTTGGTTTGGGAAATTTTCATCTTTTCAGGGGAAAGGTGGAAGAAAGGGAAAAACCAAAAAAAAAACAAAAGAAATCAACATCAGAACATTTTTAATTTGGGGGGTATTTAAAAAAAAACAGAACAAAGAAAATTTTGAAATCTATTTTTGACAAAAGTGTTTGGTTTTCAAAAAGGGACATTTTTCAATATTTTTTTCCATTTTATAATTTTAGCCCGTGCTATGCAGAATCGTGCAGGAATGGTCCCAAACACTGCATCTTACAGTAGTGACACAGCCGTGCATGGGACCTTTCCTGTAGAATACTATAGCATTTTTATAAAGGTGTTCTGAAAGGCCAGGGCAGCAGAGCCTACAGCTCCAGGGCATAACCCAGGTGGTTCTTTAATTAATCTGACCCTGTGTACATCAGCCAACAGCAGCTCTAGAAAGACAATATGTATATGTCCAGTCCTTGTGCACCCAGAGAGTTGTTTTTCATTTTTGTTCATTATTTTTGGTAAGATTCTTTTTTTTAATTGGGGGGGAGGGGGAGAGAAATGAAAATAAGTAAAGTCAGGAAATTTTGAGTTTCTGCGGGAAATTCTGTCCTTAGCTTGTACCAGGCATAAGGGCAAATTCAAGACCCTACGTTGTGGCCATGGACTTTTTGGCTGAAGGTGACTGGATTTAGAGTTTGTCAGGTTAATCATCCAGGAAGGGCTTGCTGTTCAGCAGAGCAAGGAACTCTTCCCTTCCCCACCCTCGGCTGAGTATCTGGCCTCCCCAGCATCACTAATCCCTGCTAGCCTAGGGACCAAGAAACCACAGGACTGTGAATCAAACCTGCATCTTCCACCTTGCATTGTAAAATGCAAGTCTTGGGCTTTTTGGGACTGCTATGTCAGCCCTTAATTTTATTTTGAAGTACCCCGATAGTCAGGATTTTTTTTTTAATGTGACAGTTTGAGAAGGTCCAGAAAAAGGAAGGAAAAAGACATCTTCTAAACAGCATGAGGAAAAATCCCAACATGATGTCGTCCATGTAATTTCTTTTTAAGAGGAACTTTCATATAGCAGGAAACTTTCTCACACAGCAGATTTATACATAATACCAGATGTTTTTCATATGATTTTCCCTCATTTACCTAACCATTTGCTAATTAGCAACGCTGATTATTATTTATCTAGCATCCAGTGAATGCAAAACACTTTATAGACAAAAAGGACATGCAGTCCCCGCCCCAAAGTGTTTCTAATCTAAATAATCCAACAGGAATTTACAATATAGGTCATTAAACAAGGACTTGGTACCTCATAATCTGTCTTCCCTTGTTTGGCCCTGCAGGAAAATAAGAATCATTTCCAGCGCAACTAACTGAGTGTGTTGTTATAATTGCAGGCTAAACCATGAAGACCTTGCATACTTTTTTCTCAGCCTTTATTAAGGCAAAACTCTCAATGACGAACTCAGTGAAAATGCAGCCTGGGGAAGGACCTCAACAGAGTTTGGCCCCCACGTGATTGACCAACTTCAGTGCTGTGAAAAAGGAAACCCTTATCAAATAGAAATGTCCCCTGCTTGAACACATGGATTGGCCCCTATAGCAATGAAGGAAAGCCGCTAGAGTTGTCCATCCCTGGGAGATTGTCAATCCCTTCTACAGTCTTCTCCATCTTTCTCTGTCTCCACGAGGTGACTCATGGCACATTCAAGAGCTCCTGGGATCTTTGTCTTTTTTACAAATTATTTCTCTCTCCCTAATGGGAGCAAAGAGGGCAGAGAAATATGGTACTGTGCTCCTATGGATTGGGGACAGGAGTGGGAGTCTTGGGTTTGAATCTTGGCTCTGCCATTTATTTCATGTGCCCTTGGGCAAGGCACTTAACCCCTCTGCACTTCAGTTCTCCTGCTCTCACACATACACTCTGTTTTCCCCCCAAGATCAAGTCCCACATAATTGTGGTTCTATCCCTGGAGCATTTTGTTTACAGACCAACAAATTAAAAGCAGTTCAGTGCTAGCTGGAGCATTGGTAATACTGCAAAAGGAAAAGGTGGGAATGACAGTGTTTTAAGGAAGAAAATAAGATTGTTGGAAGCACATTCTGTGAATGCACAGCTGGTTTGTGGTGCATTTCCAGAGTCTTAAAAGCAAACTATGGTATCTTGTGCTTCATGCCTTTAAGGGGGTTCGTAAAGAACTGTGGAGCTCTCAGTGACTCAGCCTTAGATCTCGTTTACCTAGAGCATCTAACAATAGAAAATGCTCTTTTGTTCTTCGGTGTGTTTATTCAACATTGTTAAAAGGCAACGAGCTCTCAGTAGTGCATGGGACTTGAAAGCTAAATTTAATTTCAAGTAGCCACTAACATATGCTTAGTACACATGGATCTCTGAGATGAAAGCCCATGTGACTATAACAGGCAGCAGCCATGCATGCTTGCATGTGTGGAAAATACATAGGGGTTTCTCCATCACTAACAGGTAAATGTTAAAAAAATAGTCTGAGCATGCTGTGCACTTACAGGGCAAAGGACAGGAGACATTTTACAATTTAATTGTTCTATTTGAGAGTGTTTTGTTTCCAAGGTGTGTGGGTTCTTGGGGTGCCCAGAACTGTGAGCCATCTTGTTACCCTCCCTCCCCCACTTCCAGCAATAGGGAGTCTTGTATATGCTTAACTGGGGGTCAGCTCCTAACACCACCAGCCTACTAGCCATCCAATCAGTTCCTCTAGGCTGACTGCCGTGACCAGGAATGAGTGTGGAGGAAAGAAAAAAGAGATCTAGATGCATTGTGAACATTTCCAAGTGCCTTTTTTCATTTTTTGGAATTTCAAGTTTGATTTTTTTAATAATTATTTTTGTTGTTATAAGTAGTGACCAAAATGAGGGTTTTTTTAAAATGCAAGTTGTCGTGTAGTTTAAGCTGCATTCAGTGGCATGGGCCATTCAGATCTTTGTCCTTTCTTTTCTTCCCCTAAAACACACTGCTTTGTGCCATAATGAAAATCAGGGCTTTGAAAACTGTTGGTACTCCATTAGAGTGCAACAAAACATTTTTTTTCTTTTTGCTTATTCTGGACTCAAATTATGGTTTCTCATTGATGTCATACTGCATACCACCAATGAAACACAGGGGCTCGAACATATATTAGTGTTTGACTTTGATTGTCCAAACACTTCTTTTTTTCAACTTCTCCTTTTTTTGATTTTGCTGAACAGATTCTTGTTAAGAGGATGATCTTGCACTTATCCCAGGGGCTGAATTGTTATGGGGGAGAAAGGGGGGGCAGTGTGAATGGTCATGCCTCACTCTATAAAATTCCAGAGTAGCTGGCTGGTTCTACTAAAACTAGGAGCCACAAAAATAAGTAACCATTTAAGTGATCATCATTAGGTTTCAGAGTTAGCACTCCCACTTGTTGAATGGGAGCAGTTTACACCATTCTTAGCACTATTTTTTCTGGTTGTCTGAAGATTCATACAGTGCTGAATTGGTTTACACTTGAAAGGTTTTTTTCAAAACCATATGGGCTGGAAACTTAATATTTTTAAATGAAACCGTATAGTTTGCAGGAACTGATGGTGTGACCAGAGAAGTGCTGGCATGGGGTGCCTCTTGTGCCAACTGAAACCAGCTTCAGCTGCGCTCTTCTCTCTCTTTCCCATCGGTGAATTTTAACAGAGTATGTTATTAATGATTGTATTATTCATTTAGATTGCACCATAGATGTGCATTGGAATTAACATACGTATAAGAAGATCAATTGTCTGCCCAGAGGAGCTACAATCTGAAATCCTGCCTTGTTTTATGCAGATGCACAAGGAGCCTCTTCTCACACCCAACACACTGATGCAGCAGCAAGGCTGGATTGTAGCCTGTTGCTCTCTACAGCGGTAGGGAGGGAGCATGTTCTGTTTCAGGCTTGAGAAGGGGTGGGCAGTGGTCGCTCTCTTGCCCCTACTGCAAATTCTGCCTTGGGAAGCAGTTGCTGTGGGGAGAACATGCTGCTCCTTCCCTCCAGCACCCTCTGAGCCATCCTGCACCACGATAGCAGGATGGCTCTTGCTCCCTTCACTAGGTCATTATATTTTTGCTTATCCTCTAATGAGTTAGGGCAAAGTTGCACCCAGCGGGCTGTTTCTGATCTCATATACACAGAAGGAGTAACTCTGCTGAAGACTGTGAAATTCCCTAGTGTAAATCTAATATGGGAAAGAAATCATAACCTCTGAGTATATCTAGTACTGTTTTGCTTAGCTCTTTTCTTATTGGTGATAAGCATTTAGGTAAATGGGGGCCTCTTTGTTGAATTTGTGCTCCAACTAACAGGAGGTTCTTCAGGAGATAAATTTTAGTAATCCTGCATGTCTTCTTTTTATCTCTAGTTTATTTGCTGTTCAAATACAAAACAGACTAGGGTACCTTTTCAAAGGCTAAAGGTTTAGCTGCACAACTCCCATACAAGTCAATAGAGGTTTCATGGCTAAATCCTCATTCCATGCTTTGACAGTGTGACTCCTGCTGTCTCTAAGGCCAGTTGTAGGAAGAGGGTAACTCAGCTGTTTTCTGTGTGACAAGAATAGCCACTGCTGTCTAAATGGTTTAACCCTCATGCACTCAGTACCTTGATTAAGACTTCTGCACAATCTGAAATGTACAGTTGCAGCAGCCGTAGCTAGGTTGCTGCTTTACTAGTACACACCTCTACCCCAATATAACGTGACCCGATATAACACGAATTCGGATATAACGCGGTAAAGCAGTGCTCCGGGGGGGGGCAGGGGTGTGTGCTCCGGCAGATCAAAGCAAGTTCGATATAACGCGGTTTCACCTATAACGCGGTAAGATTTTTTGGCTCACAAGGACAGCGTTATATCGGGGTAGAGGTGTATTTAGCTATTTGGGCTAAGAATAAAACTGAATGTACTTAAAGAGAAAGAAAGCATTGTAGACTCAGACAGAAAGTGGTGAAGGCTATTTGACAATTATAAAAAATTTTATCCATTAAATAATGAGTGTTCTGAGGACCAACTGGACATGCAGCTAATTTAGGACTAAGAAAATTGATTGCACTTCTGTTGCCCATTTTTGCTCAGCATATGCCCAAGGGACACTGCATTCTGAGTCTCCTCAGAAACGTATCTTTTAGTGTATTTATATTTATATTTGCTTTGTATCTGCATGTTAAATAAAGAGGGAGATAAATAGAAATATATAATGAAAATGTTTGCAGGAAAAATCAAGGTTGTTATGTAAGATGTATGCACCTGTATTTCAGCACTGGCCATGAAATTGTTAGGCATGTTATATACACAAACAATTTGAGCATCATATTTGGTGTATTTTTCATACTTACTCCTCCTGCCTATCTGTCTGTGTAGCTCACTAACGGTGCACTCTTTACTGTGCTGATATGTAAAAGATAGGTACATTCTGTGGTGAAAAAGAATATGAAGAATATTGTTAAAACTGAATGTTTGTCCGTTTATTGTAATAAAATTAACATTTACATAAAAGTTGCTGGAGTGGCAGCCCTGGGTGCTGATGACCTTCATTTATTATCTACAGCATGGGCAGTGGTAGAACAAACTTCTCTACGCTGCCCTTCCAATGTATCTCAACTCTAAACTGGTGGAGCCAGGGGCTAGAGATGAGTAGACTAATTGACAGTACTCCCTCCTTTTCTTCTTCCACACCCACAGAAACCCCGTCTCCATCCTCTTTTCTGATCTTCCCTCTTCCTAATAAGACACCTTACACCTTGCCCTTGCCAGTTATCACGGACTAGAATCCTTGCCTCATCCAAGTCCCCTGATAGTCACATTGTTTGCCTGGTTTACCTCTGCAGGAGTCTTTACTGCCCTGTACTGCTGCACGACTTGGATCAACACACAGGTGTGACATCTAGTCACCGGAAGCAAAGTTTCTGTAAGAACCCACAAAGCTCAATGGGGTAGTGTCTAGGTGGACCACTGGAGATGTTACTGACTTAAATCCACTTTGTGGAATCTGTTTTATTGTAAATATTAAGTCTCTCTTCTTTTCGCAAGACCCAAGATGGAAGAGCATGATGTGCTTTCTGTGTGCAACTGCAATCCAAAATCATTTGGATACAGCAGGATTCGAGTGGTGATCTCTCAGCCTTGGGAGCATTGCCTTCAATAGGCTGTAGAAAGAAAAATATAAATAGTTGGGGAGGGGTTGGAGGTCATAAATATCTTAATTAGTTAGAAGTGGTCTTATGTAACGCACTTCTGCTTTGCTCAGCCATTTTTCTGTTAAGAGTTCAGCCTTAATTTGTGGAAGGCTATCTCATTCCTTCCACATTCCCCACCATTGCACCTGCAGCCATGGCTGGTAAAAAGCGTACACACAGACAGACAGACACACACACACACACACACACCCCCCCCGAATCTGAGATACTGCAGTTATGTCGTATTCTGTATTCCACACAGAGCAATACTGCTCTTTCTCAAACACCAGCATGTTGTAACTGTTGGCTTTCTTTAATAGCTATAGTATCACTGCATGTGTAGTAGAGGGAATGTGGAAGGAACGAGAAGTCCAGTCACAAGCTAAAGCTGAACTCATAACACACAAATGGTCAAATAAAACAAAAGAGAAGAATACTTATGCCATATTGATCATCAAAGGACACAATGAGGACTATTACACCTTTGCCCGGGAGTCAGTCATATCAAATAAAATTACTCAGTGTCACTCCAGGGCAAGGGACCTTTACCAGCTGTGATGTTTTAATGAGCTATCCATAGCATCTGGGTGTAGCAATGGAAGCTATAGACTCAGAACTCACTCTTGAGACAGAGATACAGAGTGGGGGTGAATCAGGCTCATGTTTGGGCACAGCTGCTGGTGATCTCACGGGAAAGTCATGTTCACCTCACCCCAGCTAAGGGAGCATGCTGCAATTGGAGAGATGGTGAGAGAGGAAAGGTGGGGCAAGTGCAGAAAAACCTGGAAAGAGAGCTGGTGGGACACCCAAACACATGAGAGGGGAAGTAGGACTCCCTTTGCAGGGAAGGTCCTACTTTAGTCATTGCTTCAGACTTGAGCTCATTTGAGTACAGATGGATGACAGCTCAGCTCATCTGAAATGGGAAGGGTGAATGGAAAAGATCAATTTTTATTTTTGTTTTTTTAAAGCTTGAATCATGAGAGTGCTATGAAGGGAATATTAAGCTGTGTTGTGTTTAGGTGCACCTCTTCTACCAGGGAGCTTTATTTTTGGGTTTGTGTGTTTGTTTATTTTTCCCTGAGAACAAAGGACAGCTACAATACAGAGCCTCATCCTCCTGCATCCAGCAGAACTTCAGGATATGCACACAGTAGTTGCCGTAGTTGTCATTCATGCCATGTAACATAGGGATTGAAATGGCCAGAGCTGGGTTAACAACAGAAAAAGTCAGTGGCAACATGACCATTATGTAGCTGGTAGATGAAAACATCTGTAATAGCAACTGGAGCCGTCTTGTCTATGGCCTCACTGATCATCTGACCGTCAAGCATAAGGGGAACTGTGTTAAACACTATGAAGTGTGTTTGACTTTTACAGCCAGATAGGAAACAGAAAGAGAATTTAGTCTCTGAGCTTTTTTTGAAAGAGCAATAAAAGGACTAAACAGCAGCAGTCCTGGTCACTCCCCATACATAATTGAAATAGCTGCCCACTGAAGTCAGAGTGAGATTGGGGGGATGGGGCTGTATAAGTGGCTCTGACTGTTGCTATAACAACAGCACCTTGGTCTAATTTCTTTTGAAAAATGAATTGCTGCTGGTGGGATGAAGCAGAGCAGCTTCTCCCAGCAGATGAAAGCTCTGCCGACAGCCTCAAGTGGTCTGTTGTTTGTGTTTTGGATACATTGTGCTGTGCCCGCTGCAGCCCTGTTGAAAATTTCAAGACTGGTTAGATTAGGCTGTTAGAGTGTGTGCATGCATTTGTGCGCGCACACTCACACCCTTTAGATTCGCTTCAGAAAACAACCCACTAAAGTTTGACCTTTTTCTGTTCCACAAACAAAGTTCCTCTAATGACATATAAATAATACTGAGTCCTGCTTAACCAAGCCTTCTGCTTTTCTGCTTTGTGGTAGAAACCTGCTGTGAAATGGAGTCCCATCAGTGAGGTATTGTTAATAAGAATAATGTCCTACCAGCATGCAGAGGTTTTTATTTTATTTTATGCATCAAGAATTTTTTGCTCTTAGAGAGGAACCTCCAAGCTGCCTGCAAATAACCGCTTTATGCAAACTGCAGATTGCATGTACAAGCAACATATTGTTTCTTTGAGGGAGATGGAAGGCGTTTTATAATAGAATATCTTATTATTCAGGCTTTGTTTTCAGAGGGGGAAGAGGACATACTGAGATTTTATACAAAAGCAGGGTGGACTCTTGATGCAGTAAGCTGTTTGCCACTCTATGGCCAATGCAAGACTTCTCAGCCATTCACCATTCCTCAGTCAGGACATGAAAATGAACATTTGTACTAAAATGGTCTAATAAGAATATTTTAGTTTTATACCAGAAGAGAAGAGAGATTTCCTCTCCAGCCTAGCCGAGGCAGTCTCAGCTTTCTCTTTTACCCTCTCCAAAGTTTATGACCAGCACATTCTCTTCAAGTGCATCGTTCATATGGTTTTTCTGTCTAGTGTAACTGTTATTAAGGTGATTTCAAAGTGCAATTAAAGGAAACCACACAAGTCTTTATTTTTTTGTCGTTTGATTGTGCAATTTTTGTATATCCCCAAATCCTGAAATTGCATTAGGAAAATCAAACAATTTTAGATGCAAACTTAGAATAGGGTCCACTTGTTTTCATGTGCAACAGTACATGCTTTCTGCACGTTAGACATGTGGGGGAAAATGGTTTCCTTGTGGCTCTTTGTTGCAATAAAAAATAAATGTAGTCATTAATATTCATATACTGGTCCTGCTCTTACTCCCGCTGAAGTCAGTAAGTGTTTGTATATGTGTATAGTCAGACAGCCAAGTTTTAGAACATCAGGAAATCTTTAAGAGTTGGTATTGGCAGGAATGGGTTCGATTTGTTGCTGGTCATTTGGCACTAATTTGTGTTAGTTTTCATAAACATGTCCATATAATACATGATGGGTTCAGTATAAATCATTTAATGATATAGTGAAGCCTGCAAATAGATTTCCTTATTAGCAAACTCATGTTTTAAGTGACCACCTTCAGTCTTTCTAAATGGACTGAGTACAATTCAGCACCACATGTCCACGTCTATTAAGCCACATATTTATTGTTACCTTGAGTGACTATTTGACAAGTTAATCTGGGGGGAACCCCCCGCCCCCAAACCCTGAGTATAATAACCCCATTCTTAATGCAGGTGTTTGTTATGAGATTATTCTTGGGGAACAAAGGGCCCAGCTCTTCAACAGAAATAAGTATGATGGGGAACCTGGTGAGAACATGGTTGTCTCTTTGCATTGTTAAAAACATACGTCAATCTTGCAAATGTACATGGGACCCAACTGTGTTTTAATCCTGCCCCTGAATCACATTGGCCCAGGGTGTTGTATGCTGCTGGGACATGGCTGAAACACAGCTGGATTCTGTCTACTCCACAGGACCAAACTATATAGTAAACTCACTCCAAGGACCATCAGTACAGTAAGCAGGTCTTCCAACAAGGTTGTTCATACACTGTAGATGGACTGCATACACTTAGCATGCAGTCATTCAGTGCTAAGGGCCATGGAGAAGTTTCTTGGGGGTCTTTGAGCACAGTAACTTCCAGCTCTTTGAAATGCTTACTACTCCAGTGTCCTCTATTGCTCTTTTATCGGCACAGTATATTAGGATCACTTGTTTGTTGGGATTTTGGCGCGGGAGGGGCTGGTAAAGCGGAGACGGAGAGGTACTTGTTAACTGAATGTTTAATAGCTGAAATGAAGATGTGTAGAAACTGAGTACAGAGGGTGATGTGTGAATGGGCTGATAATATCAGATACTCTAGCAGCTTCTAGTATTTATTTTAAGTTACTCTATCAGCTGTTTTACTGAAGACCAGCTCTTGGAGCCAAAAGAGATTATGACCTTTCTTTTCAAGTTCAGAAGGAGGTAAACTTGGAAATGACTGTTTTTGTACTTGAGAAGAGGGAGTATTACCACATCCATATTATCCTTTGTTGGTTGTGCGGTCTGAACTAAGGATCTATAAAGATCAGTCAAACAAACTCAATGGCGGTAACACACTGCCACACGCTAGTGACATTGGTTCAAGAGCAGCCTGGGGACTCTCTCTCTTTGCCTGGAGCTCTGATGTCACATGGTGGTGATCAGCTAGCTTTAAACTTTAAAGGTTATTCTGTTATAAAGCCACCTTATGGGACCTGATTTTCCGTTGGCACTAGTTTTGGAGGAGGGTGCTTGCTCACAGGGAGCTGCAGTGAGACTGTTGGGGAGGAGTCAAGCCATAGGAATGGTGACCCCAGAAATAAGAAGTTAAGGAACCTCAGAACACACTCCAGACCATTCTTCCGGCTCGGGATAGCTACACCAAAAGTAACCCAGACATATGCAAAAAGAAAAATACCAGAGTGATTGACTCTAATCTAATCCATGCTGCGGAACTCCCCCCGATGAGCTTAGAGTTGGTTTTTGGCTGATGTTTTATCTTGTTTATTTATAAAGAGGTTTGTCTGTTTAGCCAGTTAGAAACGTTAGCACTGCTGACAGATTACAGTGGATGATTGTGTAAACTGCTTGTTGTATTAAATGTTCCCTTATTATGTCACCCATGCTTCCTGGTAAAATGTGTTGTAAAAAGGCATAGGTCGTGGACTATGGTATTTATACTAATGTTCTTTCTTCTTGGGTAACAGGCAACAAACTCCCATGTCTATATGCCAACAAAACCTTACTTAGGGGAGAGAGCCCCTATGTTAATTAGCAACATATTCATCACTTTCCCACTCTGTGCCTCTAAAAATCTCTCATACTCTAATCCATTTCAGTGGAGTCAGGAGCTGGGACTGGGGAGAAGAAGCTGATGGTTTGCTTAGGGACTCATAGACTTTCCTTTTCATGTTATAAAGGTAATATTAATTCCTGTGTAGAGGACCAGCACAAGGTCTGGGCACTGCTAAAGTCCCATTTACACACTATGTGGGGCTCTTAACTGGAATTGTGTGATGCGTAGGCCTTGTCCTGAGAATATCACTCCCAGTAAATAAATGGTTCTGAAGAGTGTACACAGACTGGAGAGGGAGAGAGAGTCAGGATCCCCCTATAAAGGGAGAAGAGACAGTGGCATGTTGCTTACCTGTTCCACAGCCAGGATGAATTTTTGGGGAGGGAAGGAGAGTGGAATTCCCAGTTTCCCATTCCAAATAACCAGAGGGATATGAGACGAAATGAATGCAGTACTTCTCCTCTGAGCAGCCAGGAAGGACAAGGGAAGAGGGAGTGTGGAGAGCCCCCCTCTCCCCACCCCTGGAATTCTTTGATATGCTGAGGTGATCAAACTTTCCTTCAAGCACCATGGGAACTGGTCTGGAGGACTTGGGGATGGGAAGTCACTGGGAGTAAAAAATTGTCTGAATTTGGAATTGTGGGAAGAAAAAAGTTGAGAACCTCTAATATGAGGAAGGGCTGGGAGATGAATGTCTATGATCTTTGTAAAAATAAAATACTTAAATTGATAAAGTCTTCAGTATTTTGTTCTCCATTGTTTTACTATCAAGGATGCAAATGTGTCCTGAACAGGTTCTCTGGAATTGTGACCTCTTCACTTCCTCCACTCCCTGTTCTTTTTGCTTTAGCCAAAGAGGGCTGCTTTTTTAGCCTGGCACTTAAACAATAGATGTAGCATTTGGTGTAGCATGGGGTAGAATTGTAGCTAGTTGCATTGATGGAATATAAATGTATCAATCTGAGTTAAAATACTTGTTAACGAGTTAGTTTTTCACGTAAAAGGCTAATTTGGCTGCTTTTGTGGACTTGTTTTGTTAAGTGAATATTGCTATTCTATTGTTTTAATTTGTTCTTTATTACTTATATTATGGTTGCACCTAGTATAGGTGCTATACAAACTTTTTTTAATATAATTTTGTTTATCTCTGAGTATCTGAATCAGTTCAATGTCATATAAAGTGCTAACAATCTTTCTTTTATTAAAGTTTATATATTTTTTACTATTTAAGACCAACTTCCAATATATCTCTGTCTAGTATATTAGAGCAGAGTGCTGATTAGATAAAACTTTTTAAATGAGTCATTTGTCTAAAAACATAAAAGAAAACAGCTCTTGTTTGGAACGGCAGTATTTATACTGTAAATAATTTTCTAGAAACAAAGATTTTCAGAAATGATTAGTGATTTTTTTTTTTTTACTCAATTTTTGGGTGCCCAACTTGAGACTAGCTTACAGGAGCCTGATTTTCAGAGGGCAAATGCTTAGCTCTTTTTGAAAATTATGCTATTTTAAAGTGTCTCGCTTACTTTGGGCACCCGAAAATGGAAGCACCCAAAATCCCTAGTCACATTTGAAAATGTTGGCCAGTCTCTTTATTTTTAGTGATTAACGTAGCAGCCTAACCTTTATAGTAAAACCCCTCAAACGGCAAACTAAACAGCAGTGCACCAATGCGTGGGATTATGCCCCTCATATTCAGGATCAGGTTTCTTTGTTTGTTTCAAACCCTCTTCTCCAATTTGTCTGACATCTGAGGCATAAGGAGAAAACCAAGGACTTTTCCCATTCAGAATTTCTAAAATCTGAAAGAGATACAAGGGGGAAAACTACTGTTGCAAAGTTCATAACATGGTTGTGTGAAAGATAAATTTGTGTAAGTGGCTTATATGGTTTTTATTTTTTTCTTTCTTTTCTTCCTTCAAGCTACAAGAGACAGTAAAGAGGAAACTGGAAGGAGCGCGTTCACCCCTCAATGGAGAGCAGCAGAATGGTGTCTGTGATGGTAGTTTCTCTCCAACCAGCAAGCGGATACGGAAGGATGTACCAGGAATCGATACAATCAATAGCTTGCCCAATAACTTGCCTTTGCCTTCTGTTTCTCCTCTTCACCAGCTTGACATGAAGCCTTCCTTACCCCTGCAGAAGAGTGGAACTCATGCTAGTGGGCTGGAAGACTTGGGTAAAAATGGTGGACTTCCAGAGATAAAGCTCCCAGTTAATGGTTGCAATGAGCTTGAGGACAGTTTTAACATCCTGCAAAACAAGGAACTAAAACAAGAACCTTTGGATGACCCCACCTGCATAGACACTTCTGAAACATCCCTTTCGAATCAAAACAAACTATTCTCAGACATTAATCTGAATGATCAAGAGTGGCAGGAGTTAATAGATGAGCTAGCCAACACTGTACCCGAAGATGACATACAAGATTTGTTCAATGAAGACTTTGAAGAGAAGAAGGAACCAGAATTTCCCAGACCTGCTGCTGAGACTCAAGAAAGTGCAAGCGTTAAGAGCGATCCATCTCATTCTCCCTTTGCTCACGTACCAATGGGGTCTCCCCAGGTGAGGCCTTCTTCTTCAGGCCCTCCATTTTCAAATGTCTCCACAGCTTCTAGTATAACTTCTGTATCCAGTGCTCCACCAGCTCCAATCCCTGCCAGCTCACCAGCAAATTGTGTTCAGTCACCTCAAACTCCCAATCAAGCCCATACTCCAGGTCAAACTCAGTCACGACCTGGAAATGGTTATCTTATTAATCCAGCAGCAGTGACCGTCGCAGGTTCAGGGCCTGGTCCTGTGGCTATATCCAGTGCTGACTTGTCTCCAGCTGAACAGCTCAAGCAAATGGCAGCACAGCAACAACAAAGAGCTAAACTCATGCAGCAAAAGCAGCAGCAGCAGCATCCAAATCAAGCATCAAGCTGGTCACCTGTGGGACCTCCATCTAGTCCGTATGGAGGACCCTTCAGTGCAGACAAACCAAATAGTCCAATGATGTATCCCCAAGCCTTTAACAACCAAAATCCTATAGTGCCTCCTATGGCAAATAATCCACAGAAGACCACAATTAATAACTACCTCCCTCAAAATCACATGAATATGATCAATCAACAGACAAATAATTTGGGTACAAACTCTTTAAGCAAGCAGCCCAACATGCTTACTTATGGCAACACTAAACCTCTGACTCATTTTAATGCTGAATTGAGTCAGAGAATGACCCCACCAATGGCCAATCCCAGCAAGAACCCCATGATGCCATACATACAGCAGCAACAGTCCCAGCAGCCACAGATGCAAGCTCAGATGACACACCTGAGTGAGGAACAGAAACGAATGCTTATTATGAAGCAGAAAGGAATGATGAATCAACCAATGGCATATGCAACACTTCCCTCCCTTGGCCAGGTAAGCATGAATACAGGACACACTTTGAATAATGCATGTGTGCCGTTTGTAGACAAGCAAGGAGAGAATAGCACAAAGCTTCAGCGTTCACAGCTCCTCATATGTCTCTGTATGTTCTCTTTATTTAAGTGGAGGGGTTTCTTTGCAGCAGCTTCTTGTTTTCAGTGTGACATCAAATGAATGCTTTTATTGTGAGCAGACATACTCTGTCTGTGTATCTGCTGATTAGGGCTTGGCAGGGAGGGTATGGAGAAGATTGGTTTTGAAGTCTCATCTCTGAGAGCTTGTCGCACCCTTTGTCTAATGGGGCACTTTGTACCTTTGCATCTGGTACCGTTGTATTGTTTAATTTTTAGAATGTTAACATCCTAAGAGGAGGTTTAGCAGTGTCACTTTCCCCTCAATGGTGGGGAAGTGAAGGGAAGCTCAAGCCATCTTGAAGCAGAGTATTTAGAAAGGATGTGGCCAAGTCGCATGAATTGGCAATGGAAGAGCC
The DNA here is from genome assembly GCF_002925995.2 of Terrapene triunguis. NCBI lineage: Eukaryota > Metazoa > Chordata > Testudines > Emydidae > Terrapene > Terrapene triunguis. The sequence continues at coordinate 15,490,212 of NW_020664417.1, read as the reverse complement.
TTCAAGAGGCTGAATGCCCTCAACTCCTACTCGAGGGAGTAAATAGCAATTGAGGTATTCAGCACCTCATGGGATCATGCCCAAACTGAGATCATTTATGACATGATTTCGAAGTGGTCCTCAATTACCCCTTTTTAATGTATTTTCGTTTTCCAGATGCATAAAGTCTTCTCCAGTGGCTTGCTCAGTGATTTAGCTCTTAGAGATAAGCTTTACCTCCTTGGTTTGACTGACTTTCCATTACCTTCTCACTTTAAACCCCTGTGGGGCTGGTGTTCTGAGGTTTTGGGGATACACAAGCAGATGGATCTAAAATAATTGAGTTAAATACCAATAATAGAAAGACCAAGTAACATTATGGGTCAGCCAGATTGGGAGCCCTTCATTCATACTGAGAACCCTTTAGTAAAACTACTGGTGTGCATAAATATTCACCAGTGTGACTATTTGAGTGTTGTTCGTGTTTGAATGTTGTTTGGTTAATTTTAAAAAGAACTACAAAAAATAATCAACTGTTTTATAACCAGTCCAGGCCTACAGTTAATGTGATACATGTCATGGAAGGTATGCCACCAAAGAGTGTCAGGAATTGTGATGTAATGATATGCTAATAGAATTGTCTATTGTTAGTTTTAGTCCAAACAGCTTTTACTAAATTAGCTGTTTCCACAACCACCTACAATAAGTGCTTCCTTTTGAGCACAGTTTGGGATAATTAATTGTGACTCACATTGCTAATGCACATGTGAATACAGCGGGGTTTTACATTTCCTTAACCCATTGAGTTTTGAAATCTACCAATAGGGGGAGCATATCTTTTCCACCATAGAGCCCTTCACATGTTGTTTAAAGTGAACTGCAAAGCTAAAAGAAATGTGCTAGTGCCTTTCATGTTGTTCATGATGCATCATGCATGAAGATAGTTGAAAGGTTTGTTCTTCTGCTTGTCTCTTGCTTTAGAAATTACAAGTCCAACTTCTCTGTTTTTGGTGAAGGCCTATCTAAAGAAATAGTGGGATAATGACATCAAAACAGACTGAAATCTGAGCTACAGCTTTTCCAGCCTTTCACTGAGAGGGAAAGGGATGTTTAGGCCAGACTGTCTAATACTTTGTGATTTCTTTTCTTTGTTGGTTTGGTTTTAAATCTGTTTGAGTTAAACACCTATCAAACAGTTAGGAGAAAAGCTGCCACTGTGAAAGATTTAACGTCCCTTCACTTGAAGGCTGAGAAATCTGTAGTGCAGATTTTACCTTTACAAATGTCACTGTCTCATTACAGTTCTCCAACAAGAGCAGGGAAGTCAAGATTTCATATTCCTGTTTGTTGTTATGGTTTTAAAAAATTCAGAAAACCCTGTTTAACAAACAAAGCACTGAAGGCATCTTTGTAGTTTAGAAGAAAGCAACATGGGGGGGGACCAAAAATTTTTTAAAAAACATTTGCGTTTCACCTTTAAATGACCTGACCAGAAATAGAGACCTATTGCTTCCATATTGAAAGGTCCCTCCAGTCCCGTGGGCGACTTAAGGTGCATGTATAGAAAAGGTTCAAAGAGGTGAGGAAGGTAAAATAATAGATTTTCAGCTGAAAGGTATTTCCCTACTCCTTTCCTTACTGCTTCCCTGAAGATTACTTTTCTATGGAAAACTGGAAAGCTGTTATTATTCTGAGGTCTGCTCATTCAGGAATGGATTGTTTCATACAATGATGGGAAAAGATCTGTTGATAATATTGAGCCAAATCCAGAGATAGATGTTGAGATACTGCTTCAGACTCCAGGATACAGAGAGAGACAAAGGTGCTAGAATCTCAGCTCAGATCCAGATTATAGGTAAACATAATGAAAAACTTTTATGTTGCTGTTTGAAACAAATTTCAAAATGTAAATAAGTGTGTGTCTATATCTTTCTGTGAGTTTATAATTGTTACTCTCCGACTGTAATTTTTTTTACCTCTGACATGTATTCATATGTTCTATAGATATATATTTTGGAGTGTGTGTATCAGGATTATTTACAAACAAAGTGGGTATACAGAACAAGAGATACTGCTATACTAATTGGGTCACATGGTTGGCACTGAGCATATATGAATATCACATGACTGGTACACAGTGTATAATTTTTGCCAGGGCTGAGCCCCAGCACCTCTAAGCCAGGCAGTTCATAGGCCTGATACCTCTGGTCTTGGCATGTCAGTTATGAAAGTAAAAAAAAATTACTTGAACCATAGCATCTCTTTCATTACAAATTATTCAACAGATTATGTACATACAAAAATCTTGAGTGTTATTTCTGTATTGGCATAAAATTAGAGTATATAGATGTATACCTTAAATCCATACACATCTGCATCTATATTATTCTGTTTATAATAAATAGAACATCTACACATATTTACCACTTGCATCATTCACTGTTCATGACATATACACCATTTTATCAACAAAGTTGGGGCTATATAAACATTCTATGGAGAGGTCACAAGCATATCTGACCGTACCTTCCTATTAACATGTCAGTGACTGGCTGGTACTCTGGCCTTGTTTCCTAAGCTTTGATGAGCCTTATTAACTATGTTTAGAAGAAAAGGTGTGCAGCTAGAGAGGAACCCATTTATCTCAACATGAACGTGAGTAATTGGACAACTGGCAGTGTGTTAAATTGGTGGTAGTGAGAGAAACTTGCATATAACAAACATTCTTGGATGCACAAAGGTAGTAGAATTTCTCTTAATGAGTTCCTCCATTTCTGCATTTACCACCTGTGATGATTTGGGGAATCTGTTTCTGTATAGCTTAGGAATTCTGCTTTTTGTTATGAAATTGTACTATGGAATGCCTCTAGGTCAGAGGTGGGCAAACTACGGCCCGCAGGCCACATCCAGCCCACGGGACCGTCCTGCCCGGCCCCCAAGCTCCTGGCCCGGGAGGCTAGCCCCAGCCCCTCCCCCGCTATTTCCCCCTCCCGCAGCCTCAGCTCGCTCGCTCTGCTGCCGGCTCAATGCTCTGGGCGGTGAGGCTGTGAGCTCCTGGGGCAGCGCAGCTGCAGAGCCCAGCTTGACCCGCTCTCTGTGCTGTGTGGTGGCGGCGGCAGCATGGCCCAGCTCCAGCCGGGCGGCGCGGCTGTAGCACCGCCAGCCACCGGTGCTCCAAACAGCGTGGTAAGGGGGCATGGAGCAGGGGGGGTTGGATAGAGGGCAGGGGAGTTCGGGGTGGTGGTCAGGGGGTAGGGGTGTGGATAGGGGTTGGGGCGGTCGGGGGGGGGAACAGGGGGTTGAATGGGGGCAGGGGTCCCGGGGAGGCAGTCAGGAAGGAGGGGAGGTTGGATGGCGTGGCAAGGGGCAGTCAGGGGCAGGGGTTCCGGGGGCAATCAGGGGATAGGGAGAAGGGGTGGTTGGATGGGGCAGGGGTCCCGGGGGGGCCGTCAGGGAATGGGGGGAGGGGGTTGGATGGGGCAGGGGTCCCCGGGGGGGGCAGATAGGAGTGGGGGCTGGGCCATGACCCCCTCCCCTAACCAGCCCGCCATACAATTTACGAAACCCGATGCAGCCCTCAGGCCAAAAAGTTTGCCTACCCCTGCTCTAGGTGGTTGTGGAATCCAATATTTGCTGACAGGGGCTGTAGCAAATACAGAGACAATGGAGCATTATTAACCTTAGCTACTGGGCTCTTACTGAACAATGGGTATGCTAAAGAGTTTGAATGAGTTTCTCTGCTGGGGGCTGATGAACTGGACAGTGGAAAATCACCAGCAGAACAACAACAAAAAACCCCAGGTGTTGGTAGGGAGACACATAACTCAAGGGAATCTCATAAAGCCACACAGGAAGCTTTGGGCAGGAGAGAGAGGGACATGCTTTTTTAGCAGTGGTTTCCTGTTTAACTATGGGACCAGCCAAGGTCAGAGAAAGCTAGCTGACCTAGAGAGGTTCAGTGATCCTGAAGAAAAGCAATGATCTGCAGGAGAAGGATCCTGGACACTCCAGAAGACTCTGCCCAATCCTAGAGAATGCTCCAGAGTGATGAGGAACATGGGACAGGGAAAACGCATATTTGTGTTTATTATTCTATCTAGATCTATGTATTTCTTGGGCTACTAAGTACATAGTAATGGTGTTTTAGAATCTTGTTCAAAGTCTGTCTGTTTGCTTTCATTGTCATATGCCCCTGAAGAGTAAAACGTGGGCACTCTGGGTTCACAAAGTCTGGATGTCCAATTACTCACGTTCATGTTGAGATAAATGGGTTCCTCTCTAGCTGCACACCTTTTCTTCTAAACATAATTAGTAAGGCTCATCAAAGCCTAGGAAACAAGGCCAGAGTACCAGCCAGTCACTGACATGTTAATAGGAAGGTACGGTCAGATATGCTTGTGACCTCTCCATAGAATGTTTATATAGCCCCAACTTTGTTGATAAAATGGTGTATATGTCATGAACAGTGAATGTTTCAAGTGGTAAATATATGTAGCTGGGGGAAATCTGAGAGCTTATCAGTGGTCCCAAGAGGTAGGCATTTGGAGCATGGGGTTTCAGCTGTGAGGAGGGGGTGCTAGACAGAGGCTCTTCACCCCAAGCATGTGCCTAGAGACCCCAGCCAGGGGCAGTGCCTGGTCTCTCTTCAGACTCAGGAGGCTTAAAGAGCACATAGGGCTACTGAGGTGGGCTCCAAACACAACAGGCTGGGAAGTGTCCTGCCAGAGGGGAGCTCTACCAGGGCTGTGTATGTGACAGCACCATTGAATATTGTTCCTGGTAAGTGTACTAGTAATGATTCACTGTTCAGTTAAAAGCCTGAAGCAGGCACTAGTAGTGTTTGGAACAAACTACCACCAAAGCTGGAAAAGTCATAATCCTTGGAACATACACTGGCACTTCAAGTCCTATATTTTATACTAGTCCTAGTTCTGTTATAATGGGCACTTTGTATTTTTCTGAAAGCTAACTAGTATTGGGTAGCAAGAGTGCTACCTTCCCCCCAAAGTGCCTCACAGTGTACCTCAACTGTGCCCCAGAGGGATCACCTGTTAAGGATACATTTTCACTGCAGTTACTGGGGCTCTGACTTGGGTGTTACTCCTAACTCCACTCCCATCTATACACAAAATCCTCTCACCTGAGTTTAGTGCTTTTAGCCTGGGCTAGCTGGCTCACTTGGGGCTGTAGGCTAAACCCCAGATACTACTTTCATTTAGGCTGGTAACCCATCCACTTTGCAGTGAGGACAGAGACTAACCCACTCTCATGCTGATAGTCCCTTCCCACAATTCCCCCACAGTACCCCAAAGTGCTGACAAGTTCTCCCACAGTTTCTTGGGAAAGGATCACCGAGTGCCTCCGTTTACTGCAGCAGAAAGAACCAGGGGGTATGGCCTCAGAAATCTGAGCAACACGCACAAGGGAGTTCAGTTCCAATGAGGAGTAATTCAGTGTGACTGCTGACACCCAGGCTAGGCTGAGTCAGGTGAGCAAACTCTGCAGTGAAGCCCTACTTTAAGGGTGAGAGGTTAGTTCACTCTGTATACCACTTAATCCCTTGGGTTCTGCTGTGACTGCTAACAAGATTGACAATCAGTGCCAGTTGTGATCATGGTTTATAGGGAGGCTTGTTTACTGGGAATTAGATTGAGATTGCTCACCTGTTACTTGTAAACCACCAGAAACCCTTTAATGGTAATACTTTTGACTCAGTACCAGCCTGGGCTGGATTATGAACTTGGGACCTAAAGATCAAAAGCTGTCCACCCCTTTGCCCATTCTACATATTTTCTTTTTACTTTGAGCCAGGACAGTGGCGATATGCTCTTGTTATGCAGGAATTGGTGTAAATTAAGAGCAAAATGAAATACTGAACACTCTCTTCAGTCCTTTATAACATGTAGAGTTCAATGAGACTTTGCAAATGAATAAGGTTAGACTTTCTTCACCTGACAGCCTCAAGATTATCTGCAGTCCTATTCCCATTTTATACCCCTCCTCCTCCAAAAAAAAAAAAAAAGTTGACTTTCCTAGACTGCTTTTAATATAAGGAGATTTTAGTAGTAGGAAAATGTTAACTCTGCAGTTGCACTGGAGTTCTCAGGATAAAGTCATTTCTTAGGGCCTAATTCAGGTGGCTACTTAAGCACATGGCTAATTTTAAGAACATGTGTAGTCCCACTGATTTCAATGGGGCTACTCACATGCTTCAGTTTAGGCATATGCTTAATTATCTTGTTGAGTTGGGGCCGAAGTGCAGAGTAGTGATGACTAGAGAGGAGAAATATGGTAACAGTGACACTTTGAAAAGAAACCATATTGACTTTAGTAGGGTGTTTACATTTCTGAGTAATCCGAGTTTGCAGAGCTGACCCATTGATTTCAGGGTAGCGCAGTTAAACCTGTGCATGTTTGCAGAATTGTAGTTTGAGTCAAGTAACTTCAGTGATGATCTTGATTGGGCATACAATCCAGATTACCCTGAAATTGGGACTTAACAAAGCCAGTGTGTACTCTGAGCCTTTTTACCCTGTGTATCCAAAGCTATTTTAGCTAGGGAAGATTGTCAATCACGCCTGTATTTCAGAATAATTAAATTGCCCCTTTCTTTGGAATTTTTTTTTAAAACAAGCTTTGAACTCTTCAGTATAAATGTAAATTGTATAGGGGAAATAAGCATAACAGAGTAGATCTTGTATGACTAGGATAAAATCAAACATTTGGAACTGAGAGAGCTGTCAGAAGTTAGTGAGTGTGAGAAGGTGGAGAGAGAGGCCAAAGCAAAAGAGAATTCTCTGTGGATGTAAAAAAAATTTATAAACTTCTGATTCGTCACCCCGATGAGGTTGTGAGGATGCTGTGGCTATCATTTCTGTTGAAAATTCAGATATCTTGTTTGAAATTAGAAGTGTATGGGGGAGGAGGGAAGAAATAACACCACATAGAAAGAATCCCTTCAGATTTGCTTTTGTATCTTTTTGCTTTAACTTTGAAAATGTGTAGCTGATTCAATCAGCCTTTTTGTGTGTGAGTGAGAAAAAGGGCTTTGTATCCATAGATCGTTCCTAAAATGTAACCAGCTTTACTATTTTAACTAAAAAAAAAACAAAAAACCCATAGAACTATGAAAGCGATCTTTGCTTTCTTTTAAGATTGTGTTGGTTTTTAATACAATGCCTTTTATACCTAGACCAAAACAATCATTCAAATTTCAACAGTTCCACTATGAAATCTGAAATTATAGAAGAAGGTCCCCACACTTGCTTTTGGTGCTTCCAGGGATAGCATAGACAACAGTCAGACTCTGCTCCAAGGAGGCACAGGATTGGAATAGCAAAAATTTGGCAGTTTGGAATGTTGAGGAGCACTTGCCAAATAACCTGAGGAAATGTCGAGACTTCATGTTTCTTGAAAGCTGTGGCTGGACCCAAAGTCTCCTGTTGTCTTCAGTGGGCCTCACTTTTACAAACACTAAAATTCACTCTTCAGAAATCACAGACAGGGAGGAAACAATTCACTGATGCAGAGCTATATGGATAACATAAAGTTGCCTATCTACATATGTTTAGTGAGCAGGCAAGGAGCATTTGAGAACCTTCATATTCAAGAATAGACTGGTTAAATTCCTGGTTTGAATTCTACATGTTCCCATTTTATTTGTAGTGAAGGCTCCACAGTTTCTCCTCCTCTTATCCAACATGAACCACCATTTCCACATATCTACTTCTGAGATGTCTCATTGGTGGCTTCAAGATTTTACATAACACTTGCTTGTATCTCCCTTGACTTACCCTGACCCCTATGTCTGCTGTCTGTCATCCTGCCTGACTCAGCTGCCAGTTAAATCACAACTTTAGCCAGTGTTTCAAAATCTGTAGTTGTTCTGGGTAAAAAAGATTTTATACCCTTTGTCTCAAGCCACTAATTCTATCACTATTCTTAACTTTTACTCCAGGCCAGACATCTAGGAGTTCTTGATCCTAGACTTGAATTTTCCTTTAAAATCTCCATTGTCTATAAATTGGCTTATCAGTATCTCCAGAACATTGCTGGAAATCATCCTTAACCCTAATGTTACTGAAATCTGTATTCTTTCTCCAATTGTTTTCCATTTCCATTGTTGCAATTCCCTCTTTTATATACTACGGAAGAGCATAGGGATAGGATAGTATCCCTTAAAATAGTTTGAGTCCTCAAGTCATGCTCCCTATGTTCTCTGTTGTAGAAGTTGCCTCAAATCAGTAGTATGTACATATCTAGACTAGCATGCTTGTTTATATTTCATAACAGTGTTTTGGGGGACAGAAGTGTTCCCACAGTTTCTTCATATTGCTGCTGTTGTGTAAAGAGCAAAAGACACATCATCTTCTAAATTCCTCTGAAAACTTCAGAGAATCCAGAAAGTGGTAACCACTTTTCACTTGTGTCTTAGGGTACGTCTATACTTACCTCCCGGTCCGGCGGTAAGCAATCGATCTTCTGGGATCGAACAAGACGCGATAAATCGATCCCGGATCGATCCCGGAAGTGCTCGCCGTCGACGCCGGTACTCCTGCTCTGCGAGAGGAGTACGCGCAGTCGACGGGGGAGCCTGCCTGCCGCGTCTGGACCTGCGGTAAGTTCGAACTAAGGTACTTCGACTTCAGCTACGTTATTCACATAGCTGAAGTTGCGTTTCTTAGTTCGAAGTGGGGGGTTAGTGTGGACCAGCCCTTAGGAAGCCTGACCATATTACCACTACAAGTGGCCAACATGGTTTCTAATTCAAAACTGCCTTCCTGGTTTTTAACACTCTCCATGGCTTTGCTCCATTCTACCTCTCTGACTGTGTATTCAAGGACTGGGGAGCACAGGAAAACAGCACATAATATTTTGCACTTCAGTGGCAGCTTTCATGTCAGGATCTTTATTTGCTTTACAAATATTGATTAATTAAACCTTAGAAACACCCCAGTCTGATAGGAAAGTATTAATATATTTGTTTTACAGAGGTAGGGAATGAGGCAAAGAGATGACCTGCCCAAAGCCATGCAGGAAGTTTGTGGGAAAGCTAATATAACTTAATAAAATACATTCCTTTGATCAGAATTATGTTCAGGTCATTAGTGTCAAGGTGAGATTGCAGTTCACCTGCTATTTCCCCCTCTTACCAGTTCACTCTTCTTTCCCATTCCCCCCTTTTCCTGACTCTCCAAACTCCTGACTCTGTTTTCTCTTTAAATCTGACTTCCATACTCAGCTGAATGTACAGTTTGAGTCAGAGTCCTTTTTAACTAGCATTTTGTTTGGGGGGGGAAGTTCACAACATTTACAATTTTTCATTTTGCCTGGTTTTTTTTGTTTTTGTTTTTTCTTATTCTAATTTCCTAGCCCAGTTTCAGAGTGTTTCCATGTTTTGAATTTATACAGACTGCTTATCTTTATTGGACACACTAATGCAAGTCACAAAACTAGTATAACATTTTTTTTCAAATTCACAAATGCCTTATCTGAATCCAAAATTGTCAAATTTAATCTAAATCTGAATGTATCCAAAATTCAGCTCACCTGTACTACACTGTATTGCCAACCCTTAGTGTTCAGCAATCATGAGATTGTCTTCAAATCATGCAAATTTTTTTAAATAATAACTATTGGATTCTTTTTATTTGCCTTCTGCCTTTAGGGTTAAAGTTTCCAAGTTTTTCTCCACAACTACATGGGACAGAAACTTTCTTTCTTTCTTTCTTTCTTTCTTTCTTTCTTTCATTGGCAGCACTGATACTAACCTTTCACTCCACAAATTGCTGTGTCTTCCATTCTCACCTCACTAGTCTGTGAGGACATTTGTAGTTTTCTCTCTTTCTTTTATTTTGACTAATCTAATCTGTCCTCACATACCTTTTCTTCCCTTTTTTTCCTGTCTGTGTCTCTGATCCTGTCTCTGGAAAGTGTTTCTCCATCCTTTTCTCAGCTATTTTGTGTTACTATTTATGAAGGATGCTATATAAAAATAAATTGTATTGTTTCCAAGTTGCTGACTTCAATAGGGACAGGGATGAAGAAATTACTCAGCAAATGGACAGATAGAGGGTGGATCTGATTTGCTTCATCTGGCCAATAAGAGAAAAGCATTGTATGCATTTATTAGATACTTCTGCTAGCAATAATAATAAAATGGTCACCACTTTCTGGTTAGATATAAGAATGAAGCTGAAGATCTAGGGAAGCTTTCCCCCCTTTGCAGAATTCTCTTCGTCCTTCATCACCGTCTCCAACTCCTGCACATTCCAGTTCTAAAGGGGGGCTTCCCACTGAAGCTAATGAAAGTTGGATCGAGCCCCATATAATTAAAGCATCTTTGATATGTGAAGAACTACAATGGAAAGAGCAGGGAACATTCTATAATTGTCCATCCATATCTGGTATGTGTGGATCCCACAAGGTTATCACCTTCAAATAAACCAATAAGGAGTAGCAAACATGGGTGAATGTCTATATTATATGGAGGGGCAGGGATTTACTTTGAAGGGTTTCTTCACTTTTTATGTTTGTGCTCTTTAAACAATGAAATATTAATTCCTTCTTTGAGATGGAAGACCCACTTTTACTGGGTTTCCCCCCAGCTTTTTAATGTATTTGTAAAATAATAAATAAGGCTTTAATCCTACATTAGATATTAGTAAGGGGCTTTAGATTTCTGAGAGAAGAACTGGAGCCTCAATGCTTGTTACGCTGAACATAGATAATTATACTTGGACTGCCTTTCAGTCACTGTTTCAGTCCTGGACTGTGCCTATCAGTTTTGGGTGTTAGTTCATATGTCTGTGTTGATGATGTTAAACTTGAATAAATCATTCTTTTTTTACGTGGGCTCCTTTGACAATATCACCTGGCTTGGAGCTAAAGAGCAGTAAATTCTTTTGCCAGAAATCCCTTTTCCAAACATGCAGAGAGTTTACTCTTCAGTTAGCATTTGTTTTCAGTATCTCTCCATGTGTTTTCTAAAGAAAGACAAAAACTGGACTCAGAAAGCTGCCCCACATAATGATGGGGCATTAGTAGCTGATGAAAAAGTTAATTTTACATGTAAAAAAAAAACAAAATTGTGCTCAGACCACTAGTACTAACCAGCCTCACATTGGGACAGCTGCTGTTTTACTCTCTTGTCTGGCAGACTCCTCGCTCAACCTCTTCCTCTCTCAAGCCCACTCTAGATGGTTGATTACCCCGTATGTTAAGGGACATCCTTTCTTTGGTGCTCGAACATTCTATGATCCATATCCAGTCAGGAGCTAGTGACAAGCAGTTGATGAAATAAAAGAACTATTTTCAAGCAATAATTATTAAAAGGATCATACTCTCTAATTAAAATCCCGGGCTTTGTACTATGGATTAAACATTGTGGGTCCCTTAAAAACAAGCTTTGACCTATATTTTTCACAGTTCTTTATTTCTGTGAAATGTGGGTGGTTGTCTAACCCTTACCCAAAGCACACACTCAGATAAACTGAGGAAGAAAGGGACTCCAAAATGGGGGTAAATTATAGAATGTTGCCATGGGGCCTGTATTCCTCCCTGCCTGCTGCTTTCCTGTGGGTGGAATGTTTGCAGCACCGGGTGCTCTATGAATTCCTCTTTGTTGTCTCACACAAGGAGCTCCTCTTTCCTGTTTACATGTTAATTGGTGAAGGCTCTGGCTGTGGAAGACCGCAGAAGGGCTGCTACTACATTTCAGTGCCTGGACTTTGGTAAACATTGATAGGCAGTGTTGGAATGTAGAGGAAGCACAGGAAGAAAAGAGCAGGGGTAAACTGAGGGGGACAGCAAAAGAGGAAACCAGTAGAGTATTAAAGTAATGAAGAAATTCCTTTTTTGGTGAGTGTGAAGGAAGGCAGGGGTTCGGACTAAGATCCTTTCTAGCTGTTTGTGAAAACAGTCACTAGAGTTTCTTGTAAAGCCTGGTCAAGCTGATGAAAAAGCAGCTGTCAGGAAAGGAAATCATTGTTATTTCTTTCTATATGGCAGCGCCCAAAGGTCCGAGACAGGATCAGGCCCCATTATGCTGTTCAGCTGAAGAAACACCTACGGAGATGTAATACCAGCCTCAAAGAGCTTGCAAGCTAATTAAAGATTGCATATAAAAAACTACATTAAAAGAACATTGAGGTTGCAAAGTCAAGCACTCAGAACTTAGGAAACGCCAGCTGAGGGGATTATGCAGTTATAGAGGCTAACAATGTGCACAATTTGATGGTTCCATGCAAGTTAAACGTTTAAAAAAAACCACTTTTAAATCCTTTATCAAACTGTGCATCCCTGTGTTCTGTTGGCATTTGCCCCCTCTCCACTCCCACTGCTTGGAGAAGTGAAACCCTCAATTTAAATATAAACTAGCCCCACAACTCCCAGTGGCCACCCTCTGTAATCCTCTTGCCTCGGATTGCCCATGTGGAACCCTGAGGCTTCTCTCTACCCACTCTGGGTGAGGCAGGGGTGAGTACAAGAGGAAAGCAACAAAGAGTCCTGTGGCACCTTAAAGACTAACCCATGCATTCACCCACGAAAGCTTATGCTCCAATACATCTGTTAGTCTTTAAGGTGCCACAGGACTCTCTATTGGTTTTTACAGATCCAGACTAACACGGCTACCCCTCTGATACAAGAGAAAGAAAGTCTATTGATCAGTTTTGGAGGGTATGTGCTGATGTTCAGGGCATAGGTGCTGGAACTGGGCATGTGTGGCTTGAAGTGGTAATAACAACCCAAATACATGGTTGCCACTTTCAGCACCCCCACTATAAAAATTGTTCGAGCACCACTGGTTCAGGGCTGTGAAGTTGCCATTGGGCCTGCCCATTTCCTAACCCTGTCCTTGTTTACCTTTGTTTCCCACAACCCTCCCAACACCGAACCGCCTTACACAGCTCATAGGGTCTGAAACTGCTGACAAATGGCTGTGCAGGAGCCAGGCTCTGATGTTGCTGCCAGGGAGGGAAAGTTTCCCTGGGGCCATGTGCCCTCAGTCCTCTCATGATGAGGATGCGAGGGGTAATGGAAGGACTTGGCTACCCCATGCCCACTGACACTGCTGCTGAGCCTTTCCTTCCTAGAGGATTTTTCCTAGACATCTTAAATGGCCTCTCCCTGATCCCACATGGGTGCCAAGAAAGGGCTGGGCGGGATGCTCTCCTTCTGAAAATAGGTAACTGTTTCAGTAAGGGCTGGAAGAAGCTATAAGACAAGAACAGTTTAAAACTGGGTGCTTAATGGTTCCCCCTCTGTTGCATGCTGCGAAAAAGGTTATGAAAAAGAGAGACAGATTACACCACGAGTAGTTATGCTGCTCTCATACACAGTGAGATGAGGGTAGCATGACATGCAAGCAGCACTCAGCTCTCATTCAACATGATGGAAGTGGGTGTGGCTGAAAGAAATAATGCATGCCCAGAAGGAAAAGCGCTATATTATGCTCCCCTCTCTAATGAGCATCCTGAAAAGGCACTGCATGAGCATAAAGTAAAACTGTCAGAGGCACACTTATCCTTCACAGGGGAGAAATCACACCAGTGGACACAACAAGCCCAAGATCTACAGGGCCACAGCCAGTATCCACCAAACAGCATCCTATTATCATTGGCATCTGGTTACGTGTATATGGCAGAGTGTATATGGATGTATGATATGGCAGTAGCATTGATCACTTTGAGCATACTCACACTTACCCCTTATTATCCATCTCTATGAAGCTGCTGAGTCCAGTTCCCCATTACCATTCACATAATAATCTGCTTTGGTGGAGTTGTCTGACAATTCTCCTGCTTCTTGGTATCCACTGTTGCCGCGTGCTGAAGCTCTGCTTCACAAACTTTGCCATGTTCTCCCCATTGTAGTATTTCAGTGCTGACTGAAACAGGCTTTAAATAATTTACTTAACTAAGAGCATGAAATAACTTAGAACTTTCTCTTAACAGTGTACCTGCAATTATGAGGTGATGTCCTGGCTAGAAATTGTAGCCTGATTTAGGGTATACTGATAATATTAATTTGGATAATATTATCAGTATACCCTAAATCAGGCTACAGGCTGGCGAGCCAGTCAGGAGACGAACCTAGAATCTTCTGACTGCGTATCAGAAGATTCTAGGTTATGGCCTGTAGGTCTCTTGCATTACAGCCAAACTTACTTTAATATAAATCTATAAACCTATTACAATGAACCAAATACTTAAACTATAAGAAAAGATATAGATATATAAGCAAGCAGGTTAGTCCTATAGGCTACAAAATATGGGGTCATATTTTTATACTTTCAGAAGCAATTGCTGTATCCTTGATGGTGCTTCTCCAGTCTTTGTGTGTGTACAGCAATCAGTGCGTTATGGTCTGTGTCGGCTTTGAAACAGTGGTCAGAGAAAATCATGAAATTTTGTATATCTATGTGCAAGTCCTAATAGCTCTTTTTCAATGTATGTATACGTTCTCTTTGGTGCTATCATAACTCTTGTGGCATATGTCACAAACAATCATTCAGTCCCATGCCTTTGTAGCAGTACAGCTCACTGCCCTTCTTTTGAAGCATCTATGAAGAGCTTGATCTCTTTCTGTGGTCAAAGAATTGCTGCACTGGTGCTGATATTACTAATGTTCAAATCCTTGAACTCTCTTTCACCCTCTGATATCCATGCCTATTCTGTATCTTTGTGAAGGAGTTTTCTTGGGTGAGTTGTCCAGGCTGCATAGTTAGGTATGAACGTACTTGTGACGTTGTACAGCCTATATGGTTTTATAAAAACATGATAATAAGTGAATAAAATGTAACTGGGATAGTTTTAGAAAAATATGGTAATAAGTGAATATAACGTAACTGGGATATGCTTCACGCAAAAGGTCTCTTGTAAGGTATCATTACAAAGCTTATAATCTACTGAGTGTGATCATCCGATTTGTATAAATGTACCACTCTTGTATCTAAAGCTAGAAATATAAAATATAACTCTGAGGGCCTATTGTAATTACGTAAAGTGTGGGCCGTTAATGATGGTTTGGAATCTTGATGACTCCCATTAACAAGGACCATTGTCTGCAGATGGCTGTGTTTACCTGTTAGTCTTCCTGTATATGTGTGTGCTGGCAAGTGGGCAATGAAGTCTTGCAGTGACATGTGATCATGTCACCTGAACTGGAATCCATCTTTAACCTGGTGCTTTTCCAGTGAGGGGGGGTGGAAACCCAGAGGGACAAAGGGTTCCTGCCTTACGCAAAAGATATATAAAGGGGTGGAAGAGAACAGAGGGAGGGAGGAGCCATCATGAAAAATCCCCTAGCTATCACCTGAGCTGGAACAAGAGCTGTACCAGGGGAAAGAATTGTGCCCAGGCCTGGAAGGTGTCCAGTCTGAGAAAAACTTACTGAAGCATCTCTGAGGGTGAGATTATCTGTATTTAG
>NW_020664417.1:15459703-15474404 GCF_002925995.2 Terrapene triunguis | reverse complement strand
AATAAAATCACTTTTTATTTAGTAATTTACTCAGAGTATGTATTAATACCTGGGGGAGCAAACAACTGTGCATATCTCTCTATCAGTGTTATAGAGGGTGAACAATTTATGAGTTTGCCCTGCATAAGCTTTATACAGGGTAAAACAGATTTATTTGGGTTTAGACCCCATTGGGAGTTGGGCATCTGAGTGCTAAAGACAAGCACACTTCTGTGAGCTGTTTTCAGGTAAACTTGCAGCTTTGGGGCAAATGATTCAGATCCTGGGTCTGTGTTGGAGCAGATGGGAGTGTCTGGCTTAGCAAGACAGGGTGCTGGAGTCCTGAGCTGGCAGGGAAAACAGGAGCAGGGGTAGTCTTTGCACATCGAGTGGCAGCTCCCAAGGGTGTTTCTGTGATCCAACCCGTCACAGTACTGACATCATAATGCAACATGTCTTGCAGTTTCTGAATTTCTTTTCTATCTCTGTGCCAGATACACTTGAATCTTGGAATCAGCAGGCATTATTTTCTTTGTGGTCAGTTTCCCTAAGTAGGTGATTCCAGTTGTTTTAAAGTGGCATTTGCCTTTATTCATTTTAAGGTTATTTATACTTGCAATTTCCAGTACAGTCTGCAATCCTTCCTGACGTCCACTACCAGTGCTGCCCAAGTCTATTATGTCATTTAATGTGCATGTTCACTCCTGTAAGATCATCTAGCGTATGGGAGGCAGTGCAGTGAAATACTTCTGGTGCTGAACATAAAAAGCAGTATCTGCCAAATACTGTATTGAAAGTGCAAATCTTGGCGCTTTCCACGTTCAGGAGATTCTGCCAAAACCTGGATGATTCATCTGATTTGCTGAAGAATTTGGCTTCTGCCCTCTCAGCAAACATTTAATTTCTTATGGGCAAGTGGAAATGTTGCCTTTTAACGTTTGTGTTCAACTCCTTAGAATCAATGCAACATCTGAGTCAGCAACCTCGTTTCTTCACAATTACTGAGGAGTGCACCCAGTCTGAGGGCTCTTCAGTTCTATGAATTCTGCTATCAAATACTGCAGCTCTTCATCTAGTCTGTTTTTCAACATTTGTGGGTCATTTTTGGTGACATGAATAACATTCTTTGCATTGTCCTTTCACCATATCATATATAAGGCAGCCTGGTGGAAGTTTGTTAGCAGAGTTACACTATTATTCTGACTATGATGTACGCCTTCTTGAGCAGATCAAGTACGCCACATGTGTGAAAGCCCAAGACCTGTGGTGGTTCTTCGAGTTCTGGTCCATATGTGTATTCAGCTGAATTTTGAGAGCAGTGTCCGTTGGTCCATGCATGTGTCTTCGCTTTCCTCATGCCTCCAATTCAGATAAAGTTCAGGGCGGAATGACCACCTCTCCAGTTTCTTTTTACCACCATGTGGCCAGGTTCTCAACCTCCAGTGTCCAGAGCTTTGTTGTCTTTACCCATTTATGTGTAAAACATACGTATTTGTAAATCGTTTTTAGAATTTTTAGGGTTTGAATTCTATGATAGTTTTACTTGGATTATAGTTAGATAGCTTCCCTATCCTGGGGAGCTTCTCCCCTCACCACCACCACCACCCGCCCCCCGGCCTCATTATGAGTGCTGGACAATGTCTAGGACTCCAGGCTTCAAAGTTTGTGCTTCCTGCCCATGCTCCTTCTTGGTCAGCGACAACCATCAATTCTGTCTATACTGCCTCAGGGAAGCCCACATCACAGCAAGGTGCAGTATCTGCCGCTTGTTCCCCAGTTGTACCCAGGAAGGGCGGGAACTTTGCCTTAAGAAGCAAAGTGGAAAAGGTGTTGAAGCCTCAGGTGGACCCAGGTCAGGGGATCTCCCTCCCCCCCCCTGTACATCAGCCCGACTCAGCAAAGAGGGCATCTCCTGCCACAAGCTCTGACTCAAGAGTGAGGGAGTCTACCCCCACACGTCCCTTGTTGGGAGAGCAGGGAGCATTCTCATAAACATGAAAGTAAATCCTTCTCCAAATCCACTTAGAAGTCAGATACAGCCCTTCCTAAATTGAGCATGCCTTCTAGCTCCACCCAAGAGAATTTAGAATGTCCTAAGACTCAGGGGCATGACAAGAAAGCCCAAAAATCTAGGGGTCCATTGGTACCAGGCCTTGATTTAGTGACATGATGACTACAAGCAGTTCCAGGAACTGTTACATAGAATTGAAGGGGAGTTACAGATTTCTCTTGAGGAAGTTCAGGATCCTCAATATAAGCTCCCAGGCATCTTCAGTCTTCGGTTCCAGCCGAATAGTGCTGCCTATTAACAAAGCCATTCTGGAGCCAGCTAGAGCAGTCTGGCATATCCTAGTCACTTTTGCCTCTACCTCTAAGATGGCAGAAAAAACATTACAGTATTTTGTTCCAGCCAAAAGGGCGGAATTTCTTTTTTCCCATTCTGCTCTAACTATTTGATCAGGCTGCCACAGCACTCTAGACAGCAACATCCTTGACCTTCTCCACCTGACAAAGAAGGCAGACATCTTGACTTGTTGGGAAGGAAGGGTCTTCTCTTCTCTTCTATTCCATTCAGGATAGCCAACTTCCACGCACTGATTGCTAAATATGATTTCCTGAACTATTCCAAATTTTCAGACTTTACTGACAAGCTTCTACATCAGGATAGAACTCAATTTCAGGCTCTCATAGAAAAGGACAAGATGGTTGCCAAGACTGCTTTTCAATCAGCAGTAGACACATCTTCGAGGGCAATGGTTACTGCCAATATAATGCATCCAGAACCATGGCTTCACACTTTGAGGTTTCCCAGGGAGGTCCAAAACACTGTGGAGGACTGCCCTTGATGAAACTCATCTGTTTAACCAAAAGCCAGATGAGTCTTTACACACCCTGAAGGACTCCAGGACCACCCTCTGTTCCCTGGGAATATATATACCCGCCCCGAAGAGGAAATTCCATAGGCAATCATACAAGCCTGGGCTGATGGCTCAACAATTCTATCACCTTATGAGCCACCCTATAAGAGGCAAAGGATTAAGAAGTCCCATTTCCCTGCATCTTCTGTGGTAGCAGCAGCATCCTAGCCCCAGCCCCATACTAAGCATCATTTTTGATGGGAGCATGAGAACTGTAAACCAATAATACCACCATCTGCTGATTCCTATATACGCTTTGAAGGTCATCTAGCACTCTTCTTTTCCACATCTGGAATGCAGTAACAGACAAGTGGGTGCTAACATCATCCATTCTGGCAATGCAATTGAGTTTACTTCCCTGTATCCTCCACAACTCCTTATCCCACCCCTTTTCAGGGGCCATTCTCATAAGAGGAGTCTCAAACAAGAAGTAGAATTCTTCTCACAGCAAGGTGCAGTAGAGCAGGTATCTCTTCAGTACCAAGGGAAGGGTTTTTACTCAATGTAGTTCCTAGTATTCAAAAAGAAGGGCAGCTGGAGACCCAGTCTCGATCTCTGCCATCTCAGCTGTTCTATTTGCAAACTCAAGTTTTGCTTGGTATCACCGGCATGTATAATCGCATCCCTAGAAAAAGACATGTGCTTTGCAGCTCTCGACATGGATACATACTTTCACATAGATGTTCACCCCATTCAGAGACGTTTTCGCAGAATCATGATGGGCTCCGACCACTTTCAATACAGAGTGCTCCTGTTCGGCCTTACTACCGCTCCCAGGGTCTTTACCAAGGTATTCTCTGTAATAGCAAATCATATCCAGCTTCATGACTTCACCATCTTCCCCTGTCTTGACGACTGGCTTCTTGTTGCCAAGATGCATCAAGAAGCCTACAGGTCTACTTTGGCAATGCTTCAACTCCTGTTTTCCTTGGTGTCAGCGTAAACCCCAAAGCAGACTTTAGACCTTATTAGAGCATCCCTAAACTCAATCATGGCAAGAGCTTATTTGCTGATGGACAGGTTGCAAGAGATGAACGTCCTCATTGACCAAGTCATAAGCAATCCTCAAGCATAGCAGAATCTGTGTTTCTCTACTGGGTCATGTGGCTTCATGCACACCATTTGCCAGACTCCATCTTCATTGCCTGCAAGCCTGGCTTGAAACAGTGTACTCACCAAATCAGCAGTCCATGAATGTCATAGTAACTGTTCCCACCAAAGTAACATCATCTCTGCTATGGTGGAAGGATCCCCACCAGGTATCCATGGGTGTCCCCTTCCTTTCCTCTTCACTGGGCAGGATGATCATTACAGAGGCCTCCCTGTTAGATTGGGGAGCTCATATGGGCAACTTCACAGTGCAGGGCACTTGGACATCTCAAGCGTCTATGATGCACAACAATATTTTGGAATTGTGGGAAGTCCAAAAGGCTTGCAAGGCTTTTCGACAATTCATTCAAGGTCACCACACTTCTTAACGTCAGACAACATCATCACTGTCTTTTATATCAACAAACAAGGAGGAGCGAGACCCATCCCCGTGTGTGCAAAAGTAGTCAGTCTATGGAATTGGTGCATCAGCAATCAGATCACCCTGTCGCTAGTCTATCTTTCAAGAAACCAGAACGTGCTAGCGGATTCCCTTAGCAGACATTTTGCTATTGATGACAAGTGGGAGTTATATGACTTTGTAGTGAACAATATTTTTGCTCTATAGGAGACCCCCCTACAGAGATCTGTTCACCTCGCAGACGAGCAGAAAATGCAGCATATATTGCTCCAGAGGAGCCCTAGGATGCCATTCTCAGGGTGACACTCTAAATTCTTTCACAATCAGATCATCTGAACTATGCCTTCCCTCTATTACCACTCCTTTCTCGGGTCTTACGGCAGATTCGTCAGAACAGAGCGGGAGTCATCCTCATCACCCCCAACTGGCCCGGACAGTTTTCATTCCCAAGCCTTCTATGAACGTCATCTTGACGACCACTCATCATTAAGCCCTTTTCCAATCTCCTGACCCAGGGGAAGGTCAAAATCAAACATCCCAACCACTCCATCTCAGAGTGTGGTTTTTGGATGGTTGTTGACCTCAGAATGATCATGTTCTGAAGCTGTTCAAAGCATCCTTACCAACAGTAGAAAGGATTCCACTAGAAGATATTTAACTAAGATAGTTAACTAAGTGGAGGTGTTTCTCTGTCTGGGCGTGACAAAGACTTGTATCCACAGTTTCTAGGGATATTCCTTTTATTTTGGACTATATTTTCCCCCTAAAAACAACATGTTTGTCCATCAGTTATTTATGGGTCCACTTGGCAGCGATCAGTGTGTTCCATCCATCTTCACAGGGTTATTTGATCTTTGCTAACCCACTGACTAACAGATTCTGGAAAGGCCTAATCAAAACCTTTCCTCCAGTAAAAAAGCTCACTCCTCAATGAGACTTGAACCTTATTCTTTCTGTGCTCAGTCATCCTCCCTTCGAACCATTTGCCAGATTTTCTATGTCTCTTGTTAGTCAAAGCACCTGGTATTCACACCCTATACATTATTGTAATATTTTTTGTACAAAATAAACGTTGTGAGGTATCACTTGAAAACTAATAACTCACTGGTCAATAATTTCATAGTGAAATGTATGTAGCAACATTATATGTAAAGTTATGAATTCCCCCCCGAATGATGTTACTTGTTCAAAACCACATAGCCCTGCCTAGGTAAAAGTTGTTAAACAGACCTATCCTAAATAAATAAATGTGTGCTTAACTCAGTTTACATATAAGTAGTAAATAGAACCATCAAGACAGCAGAGGGAGGGGATTGCAGGAAACCAAACAATTTGCATTTTAGCAAACATGAGCGGGAGAAAAAAAAAAGCATAGCGCCTCCTTCACCATCAGACTCATGTCGCCTTCCTCACAGCTTGAATAAATTTTACTTTGAGGGGTAAGCTTCAGAAGAATCTATTTCTAAAGTTCACTGAACTAGAAAAGAAAGGGGAGAAACCCCCAAGTTATCTCTTGCACCCAAGAAGACAAAAAGAACAAGGAGTACTTGTGGCACTTTAGAGACTAACAAATTTATTTGGGCATAAGCTTTCGTGGGCTAAAACCCACTTCACTGGATGCATGCAGTGGAAAATACAGTAGGAAGATATATATACACACAGAGAACATGAAAAAATGGATGTTGCCATACCAACTATAACGAGACTAATCAATTAAGGAACTAGCACTGGGCCATTGGAAGAGATTCCGACTGAGAAGGGAGATCAGCCACCATTTTGCTGGAAGACTGGTGGGTGAGAAACTCGTGAGTTTTGTCTCCTTAAAGGAGCAAATGGATCTTATTATTCCTCTGAATGTTGCAGGAGAGGACTAGACAGAGCACACAAGTCTGGGGAGGTTTGTGACTGGGGATGTGCTGGGGTCACCTGGTAATATTAACCAAGTGTGATGAAGACAAGACTGTGTCTGTGATAACTGCTAGGAGGCTTTTGGATTCAAAGTGCTCGAATAAGAGCCATATAGTGCACAGAACACAAAGTGCATATTGGCTGCTGGCTGTGTGTATGTCCCAGGCAAGGAGTCACAAGTAGGAGAAGCATTTTGGGGCACTCAGGGTTATCGTACAAGTCATGACACAACCTCTCACTGGTCTTAACTGCACCCCAGCACATGGCATCTCTCCAGTCCATGAAGGTTGAATTCCTGGTGGCCATCACCTCAGCCAGGAGAGTGGGTGAGCGTGGAGCACTGAAGGCGCATCATCCTTACACCGTATACCATAGAGACAAGGTTTCATTGTGTCTACACCTTAAATTCACCCCCAAAGTAGTTTGTTTCACCTGAACTACACAATTCACTTACCTGTGTTCTTTCCCCACACATCTTCAGAAGAAAGGAGGCTCCATTCTCTCAATGTACGATGGGTTTTAGCCTTCTACCCACAAAGAACAAAAACAATCAGAAAATCTGCTAGACTGTTTATTGCCATAGCAGAAAGAGTTCAGAGTCCATTATAGGAGGGAGTGGGTGAGGTTCTGTGTCCTGCAATGTGCAGGAGGTCAGACTAGATGATGATGATGGTCCCTTCTGGCCTTAAAGTCTATGAATGAGTCTGAATCTATGAACTCTCAAAGAATCTCTAAATGAATCTGGGGTTGTATTTTGCTCAGCTATCAGCTGTCTAATCTCCCTCCCACTCATCAGGTGAGGGCTCATTCTATGAGAGCACAAGCGACCCCTATGGCATTGCTTCAAGAAGTACATTTGCAAAGCAACTACGTGGAGTTCCAGCCACACAGTTGCAAGGCATTCTGCTTTGGTGCAGGACTCCTCCGCTGATACTTCCTTTTGAATGGCATAGCAGTCCTTTGTTCAGCCCTGCAATCTTCATCCTGGCTCTCTCCTCCTACTTGAAAACTACTTTTCAGTCACCCAGAGTGGAATACGCATAAGGACCAGCACTCAAAGAAGAGGAAGTACTTTATTTACTTTAGTACTTTATTTACTTTAGTAACTGGAGGTTTATTTACTTTTAGTAACTGGAGGTTCTTCGAGATGTGTAGTCCCTATCTGTATTCCACTACCTGGCTTCCTTCCCCTTTGCTTCAGATGATCTTTGATTCATGGTAGGGAAGGAACTGGAAAGATGGTTGGTCCACCCTGCTCTTGATCTCGTTGTTGGAGGCACGAAGAGAGCAAGGGTACATACATGTACCAACACACACTGCTTTCAAAATTTTCCAGCTCTGGGTGAATTGAGCACATGCATACCCACAGTGGAACACAGATAGGGACCACACATCTCGAAGAACCTCCAGTTACAAAGGGGGAAGTAACTTCCTTTTTCCTTGGCCTACTACAACAAACATTTGTTTTAAGGTTTTGTCTTTGTTCCTCAGTGACATTTCACACTCACCCAGGACAGGAATTTGTTCCTCATTACAGGAGCTCAGTCTCATTTTTGAGTCTGCTCAAGCAAACACACTGCTGTTAAAATATTGTTTTGTCACGTGTTATCCCAGTTCCTCACTACAGGTAAATGCTCTACTTCTGCTTTAAGCAATAAAAGTATTTCTCAGTTGTATTTTGTTTCTTTATCCCCTTTGGAGAGAGTGAAGAGAATATAATTTCTTTAAGAAAAAGAAACCAAAAGATTTTAGAAAGGTCAGCCTGAAAAGCAGTTTATGTCTGCCCTGAAGAAATGTATCCTTTTTCTGTGACCTTCTACTGCTTACAGGCATGAGGCAGAACATCCTTGAAGGAATCTACATTATAAATTCATATTTATATACAATATTGCCTGGAGGAAAGAAATAGTTCCCAAGATAGTTCCTGCACCATTAGTGCAACATGCACAGTCAAGGGAAATATTTTTCCAAGGTGCAGTTCTTTTCTGCAGTCAGTGAAGATCTGTTTGATTGTATTCCTTGTTGTTTCTCTGCTTCTGTAATCCCTTTCTTTCTCCCTCTGATTTCTCCCCCTCCCCCCCATTTCTAGCCTCTCTAGCCCCTCATCCTACTTTCCCCTCCCCAGCTCCTTCTCTTTGTGGCCTAATTTGTTTATTAGTGGGGGTCTGTTCCTTAGTACTGTAGTTTTCGTGGCAGCTGATAAAGGCGGTCACAGTTTGCAGGAGATGGTGCAAGCCACTGTGATGCCCAGTGGAAATAGCATTAAAGATTTGTTGTCACATCATTGTCTTTGACCAGTCATGAGACAGAGGAAAAACGGAGGGATTTTAGAAATAATATCACCTATGTGGTGGTGCTATCCATGTGATAAACTTGGTCACTGCAGCTGCACTCTGCCCACTAATTCATGTCCACCAGGCCTGAAGCATTGCAAACCACTGAGCAGCTCAAAGAGCTAACTTTTTTTTTTTTTTTAAACAACCTGTGAGAGAAATGTTTCTTTCTCACCAAAAAACTACACTGCCGACATTCTTCGTCCAGTGAATCCTGATCCCTCAAGGCTAGAAATAAGAGCTTTATACCATTAGATAACATGGAATCTCCCATTTCCCATGGTGTAGGGTTTTGTTTGTAGCCGTAGAAGGCAGTAAGTTATCTTAAACCCCTTAACAATCAGAAGTCCCTTAAAGACTTGTCACAAGGTGGCTGGTCCCTAGAAATGGAGCAGGTCCAGCTCCCCTGTGCCAGAACAGGTGTTCCCAGTTTGATCAGTTAAGAGGGTGGGGCAGCACCTGGGAGATAAAAAAAAAAAAAAAAAGTCCAGGGAATGTTTAAGGGGAAGAGAAGAGAGACCTAATGAGGGAGGGAGCATGCTGACCAACCAGCCTGGTAAGTTGGTGCTGTCAGGAGCCTGGAGAAGGTCTCTGGGGAAAGATGCTGAGAGCAGAAAGCTCTCTACAGGCCCCTCCCTGGGAAAAAAGAGGGAGGAATTAGCAGGAAGCCAATGCATGGGTTAGCCTGCTGACCTTCCTGAGCCAAAACTAGTGCTAGGAGGCTGAACAGGGCTGAAGGCAAGGAAGTCAGTGGAAGAGTTAGCCTGCTGACTGTTCTGAGCCAGAGAGCTATGGCAGGAGAAGCTGGAGAGAGCTGAGGGCAGTAGAGGGAGATGCCTGCTGGCTCTCAGAGCCAGAGGGCCAGAGAAGGCTGAGGCTGGAGAACTGGGGCATAGTGGGGGACAAGGGACATCAGAGCAGATTCTGATGTATTGTCTGGACTGTGGTGTTAGGACTTGTTATGGGCATGGGAAGGTTTTTGCATAAATTAACTCCACAAAGGCTGTGGGCCCAAAGAAAGGCTGTTTAGAGCAGTGGTGGGCAATCTGCGGCCCGCGGCTGCACACGGTGTTAGAAAGCTTGCATGTCAGATGAACATGTTGTACCAGTTTTAAGGATAAACAGAAAATTTCAGTCACCACAACAGTTGATCCAGCACTAGACAGACAGACAGCAGCTATTCTCATCATCTGGGCACAGAGCAGTCTTTTCTATGACCAAATTCGTGATGTAGTGACTGTGGTGATTCAAGAGTTTCTATTCTCCTTGCTCAGTTATTGCACCTGCTTTGCAGATAACATAGGGATTACATCTCCAGTTCTTCCCAGTGCTTAGAGAAGCACTAACTCCATTACTCTAAAAAAAAAAAAAAAAATCACTGACTCTGATTACATAAAGGGTAGGATGTTTTCCAAGTGCACCCTTGAAATGGGCACAGGTGTCACCTGCAGACCCAGTCACAGCTTGAGTGAGGTTGTTTTGGCTACGAATGGTAGGCATGGCAGATGCATTGTAAGCATACGATTTTGATGCTAATGAAGCAGCAGAAAAGGCTCAAGATCAGTCACAATGCAGCCATGGCAATGATTGAGGAGGGGGAGAAAGAAAGCACAGTCCCTAGGAGAAAGGGACCCATGAAAAATGGAGGGGCCCTTACGGCTCTACTCCCTTGGAGAGAAAAGTTCCACTCCTCACTCACTCGCTTTCTTTTTTGTGTGTGCGTGCACACGCACAGACGCGCATAGTCACTCAACCAGAATACTTCCCACTGTGTGTGTGCAGTCACATAAAGACCAGCTGAACACAGACCTCTTATTATTCATAAACATTTCACTAGAGTGTTGTTCAAACCTCTACCCACACCAGCCACTATTAGAACAGATTTGTGAGCAGATCTTTACTCCACCTTCCCCTGCCCTATCCGAGTTTTTTCTCGCTGGTATTTGTGTTAATTGTTTGATTTGGCTTCTTTTGTTGTCTTACATTAGAAGATTTATGCACCACCATTTGTGTTCTTGTGAAGAGGCTCTTTCACCTGGTTTCTCTCTCTCTGTGCCTTTTCACATCTATCGTTTTTCTTTGACTGTAGTTTAATAGTCTCATCTCTGAGCTTATTTTTTAATTTCCTCTCACTTTGTTTTGATAATGATTCTGACATCATTTGTCATGTCTCAGACCTGATCCTTTTTTATAATTGTTTCTTATTTGCAATACTAATCCTGGCTCTTCCTCCCCTTCTTCCTTCTCCCAACCACTCTGCCTTATCCTTGGTTTCCTTGCACCACTGCCCTCATGGCAAACCCACTGGTTGCTTATAGAGAAGAGTTCTGTCTAGTGAGTGAATCCATGATTTTGTGCCATCAAACATTACTTTTAATTATTTTTATTATAATTTGTATCCTATCCATTTCAGTACAAATGCACATACACATTCATATATATACACAAAACACACAAACCCTGTTTACACTAGAGCAGTGGTTCCCAAACTTTAACAACCTGTGAACCCCTTTCACTAAAATGTCAAGTCTCACGAACCCCCTCCTAAAAATGAATATTTCCAGGGATTTTCTCCTTTACCTGAGTATAAATTATAAGAGCAGTGATCTTGGAAATATAAAATTTGTTTTTATGACATGCTTATTACACACTCTTTATTATTAATTATTATTTATCATTACAGTATTTTTATTACATTATGAAAATGGCAACACTCTTCCAAGATCTCACTTTCATAGCTTGTATCACTTTGAATAAGTCTGTTATAAGACAAGGCTCCTATGTTTCATCAAAGAGTATCAGATGTGAAACAGCATGAAGGTATTTAAGAAGCCAACTCAAAGAGTTCCTCCTACACAAGCATTCAGGTCTTGAGCAGTCCAGGCAAACAACGCACATTACAACAAAGCTTAAACTTGTTCTTCATAATAATTTTAAAAACAATACAAGCTGCCTATTTAATTTTAAAACCAGCAAAAAATATCCACCATCCTTTCCATTTCTTATAAGGAGTCTTGAAGTTTAAATCTCCTCAGTGTGATAGATATGCTTGCTTTGATCTGCTTAGCTCTTGGAAGTCCAGGGGCTCCGGGCTGCTGGGACAACTCTGTCCGCCATTAAGGAATTTTTTCCTGAGAACCCCCTGTAACGTTTTGCGAACCCCCAGGGGTTCCCGAACCCCAGTTTGGGAACCACTGCACTAGAGCTTCCAGCACTGCTGATGCTAGTTGGAGATGCACAAGTAGTGAATTATAGCTAAGAAATTTGCTAGGGTAGATAAGGACTATCTGGTTATAAATAGCCAATGTCTGGGTTTATATAGCCAAATAGTCCTTATCTACCCTAGCAAATTTCTTAGCTATAATTCACTACTTGTGCATCTCCAACTACTGCCAGCAGTGCTGGAAGCTCTAGTGTAAACAGGGTGTGCGTTTTTACCACTATGCAGTCTAGATGACACCATGTCAGAAGTACCTGTGCCCAGTCTACACTCTAGCATTCACTATTGCTATCATTCATGGATTGGCTCCTGTGGTGAGCTACGGCTATGAAGTTGGCTAGTGTAGACTTAGATCTCCTCTACATTAAGGGTTTTTCAGAACACAATAAACTGCACCAGTGCAAGCCGTGGTGTACCCTGGTGCAGAACATCTGCACTGTGTGGAGGGTGACTGGAGCTTGGTGTTTGCATTGCAAAAAGCCTTAAGGGAGACAAGCCTTCAGCCATAAACAACAATCCTCATGCAAATCCTAAGGTTTTCATTGCTGTTTCTTTCTCTGGAAGGATATGGAGATTTGGAAAGTCATTAGGTAATTGGCTTGAATTCCCAACACTTCCAAGAGTAGTGAACAGTGATGTACTATTTTCTTTTGTGTGTGGTTTTTATCATCTATCAGGGATTTATTTAAGTAAAGATAATTTTAGTTGATTGATTCCCAGGTAACGCTCTTCCCCTATCTTGTTCATTTTACCAATTTACCCCACCACTTTTACTGTCCCTATGCTGGATTGTGCATTACTTTTTCATGTTGGCGAGCACTTATGCACAGAAGTAATCCCAGTGAAATCAGTGGGACTATTTGTGCAACTAAGGATTGCACGGTCTAGCTCCGTGTGTGTGTTTGTGTGTTTGAGACTGAAACTGGAGAAACATTTTTCTCGAGTTCTTAGAGTCTTCTTTTTAATCTTTTTCCTTCCTCACAAAATTAGCTCAGCAACCACGTAAGAACCAAACCTCTATGAGCACAATTCAACTGCACAGTGCCTGCACTTTCTTGAACTTTGCTCCTGTGCCTTCAAAATTACATAAAATCAAGTGGGTGAGACTTTTGATATACATAATCAAGGACAAAGATTCTGTTTGCAATCCTTTCTTTTCTTGATCTTTGCAACTTTGGACCTGCAGGCTTGCAATAATTTTCTCTTGCAAAGGGAAAACCTTATGTAATATATGTGGAGATACCATTATGCTAATTGATGTTGTTATAAAAATCAATGTATATATGTCATCCAACAGCAAGAGATGGTCTTCTCAGAATCAGAAATTCATCATGTATTGCCACTGCAGTAAGTCTAGAACTATTTTATTCAGATAAATTTCTCATTTATTTAGTCAGTAAATCATGGTATACTTCATGATAATCATTGTTAATGTGATTGCATTTTGTTAACTTTTAATCATGCAGAATGCATGGTATCTTGTAGTGGCAGCAGCGTCTTCCTGACTTACAATTTATCCCCACCACCTCATTGTGGGCAATCCCACTGATATGCCTGCAAATCATGGAGGTGATGGAGGCTTACTACCACGGGTCTCAAACATGCGGCCCGCAGAGCTATTTCCTGCGGCCCGCCATAGGTGCCGACTCCCCCCTGCCTCCCCTCCCCCCCCCCCCAGTGCACCACGTCCCTGCTCCTCCACCTATCTCCCAGCGCTTCCTGCCACCAAACAGCTGTGTGGCGGTGGTTAGAACTTTCCAGGAGGGAGGGGGGAGGAGTGCCGCTCAGGGGAGGAGGCGGAGAAGAGGCAGTGCTGGGGAGGGGATTTGGGGAAGGGGTTGGAATAGGGGCAGGATGAGCTGTATGCTATTCTGGTTTATGCATCGTCAACAGAACTTTTGACTAAGGGCTGGTCTACACTGCCGCGCTAGTTCGGCGGCTGGGGATCGAACTTCCTGGTTCGATTTATTGCGTCTGGTCTGGACGCGATAAATCGAACCAGGAAGTGATCCCCGTCGACTGCGGTACTCCAGCTCAACGAGAGGAGTACCGCAGAGTCGACGGGGAGCCTGCCTGCCGCGTGTGGACCGCGTCTGAACCGCGGTAAGTTCGAAGTAAGGTATGTCGAATTCAGCTACGTTATTCACGTAGCTGAATTTGCGTACCTTACTTCGACTTGGGGGGTAAGTGTAGACCAAGCCTATGAGTCTAATCCAATCCCCATTGAAATCAATGACATTCTTTCCATTGATTTCAATAGGAGTTAGACAAGACCCTAAATTCCAGTTGCAGAATATAGTACTGGTGAAGAAGCATAAGTGAGAAAGAACACTGCTAGGCTGAAATTACAAGGTACATTTGCAGACCTATGTAAAGGGGTCCACTCACCGCAGGAGCACCTCCTTGTGTGTACTCCACCCTTTTAGGCCTCTTGTAAGAGTCCCTAATCCAGGACAGAACCACAGGGTTTACTCTCCTCCTGACCTCCTCTTCGTCTCTAGCCAACTCCCTTTCCTTCTAGGGTAGGGTTACCATATTCAAACATTTAAAAAAGAGGACACTCCACGGGGCCCCGGCCCCGCCCCCGGCCCTGCCCCAACTCCGCCCCTTCCCCGCCCCAACCCCACCCCTTCTCCGCCCCCATTCCAACCCCTTCCCCAAAGTCCCTGCCCCAACTCTGCCCCCTCCTCTGAGCACCCCGCATTCCCCCTCCTCCCTCCCGCTCTGATCTTGGTTGGGGGTTGCTAAGTGCTTCCCTGCTCCCCACTCGCCCCGCAGCCCCTATGCCCATGCCTGCCCTGCTCCGCCTCACCCTGCAGCCTCTGCGCCCCCC
>NW_020664417.1:15393166-15459603 GCF_002925995.2 Terrapene triunguis | reverse complement strand
CCCCCCGCCCCTGCAGCCTCTGCACCCCCCCCGCAGCCTCTGCACCCCCCGCCTGCCCTTGCAGCCTCTGCACCCCCCCATAGCCTCTGCTCCCCCCGCCTGCCCTGCCTCTGCAGCCTCTGCTCCCCCCGCCTGCCCTGCCTCTGCTCCCCCCGCCTGCCCTGCCCCTGCAGCCTCTACACACACACCCCCGCCTGCCCCCCTCCCCCGCTCACCCGGCAGAGGGAGAACTGTGAGCTCCACGTGGATTCCAACACTGCCGGCTGCTCTGTGGGGGAGGAGAGGGAGGGAGCGGGGGAAGGGGAGGGACTCTGGCTGCTAGAGGCCCTAGTGGCTGCGAGCGGCTTTCCATCAGGCCAGGCGTGCAATCAGCCGCGCCGCACTCCGCAGGAGGGGAAATCCCAGACATTTTTACTTAATTAGAAATCCCCCCCCCGGACGGCCATTTAAAGCTGAAAAACACGGACATGTCCGGGGAAACCCGGACGGATGGTAACCCTATTCTAGGGAGTGGTTGCAGACCTCCACCCTGCAGCCTCCTTCCTGCTATCACTTCCTGGCTTTATCATCCTAGCCCAGGTCTTCCCCCTGCTGGGCTTCATCTTCCATTAGTTCTTATCAATCCCTGGCTTCCCTCCAGGTGCAACATATAAGGTTAATTGGCCCTTTCTGGCTCACATATACCCACTCAGGGCTTGTGTGGAATGGACACCCCATCACAGACTGCCAGAAATTTTTTTTTAACTCATACAATTAACAAATTAACGCTGCCAACTAAGTGGCCAAAAATGAAATGACTGTCAAAATTAGCACTGACTTTTCGCATTACAGTTTTAAAAAAGTTAATACATTGACTTTTAATAGCATATTATGTTACTCTTCATTTTTTACTGTACTTTTGTATCGTATGAAAAGGTTTCAGTGATGCGGCCCTCGTGGTGATTTGAGTTTGAGATCCCTGCTTAATACTGTGCATCAAAAATGGGAGAGTCAGGAAGTCACGTTGTGTAAGTTTGCATCAGGGGACAGGTATTCACTGTCATATCTCTGTTGACTTCAGTGGAGCTGTGTGACCAATTAAACCAGCTGAGTATCTGCCTCCAGATATACAAAATCCACTTAAGAAATTGTGGGGATGTGAGCTCTCCAAAGCTGTTTTGGAGTTTGTCGGGTTGGTGGAGTGGCAGATTTCTGCTGCAGCCTTACCACTTGGTGCTATAGTCTTTTCAGATTGCACAAGCTATGGAAGGCTAGTAGCATCTGACACTGTGATAGGAGTTCCCTAAGGAAGACCTGTGTGCTGCAGGAAGCCATGTTGATGATTCAGCTGGTATGCCCCTTCCCTCCGAGTCTATACTGAACCAGAGCGCTCCCCTCCCCCCCCGGCCTTAGGGGGCATTGTGCTGCTGGAAAGGTCATTTGGGGGGGATTAAATCTAAAAGTGAGTCATAGAGCCCATAGTACTTTTTATAAAGGGCAGGTGTTTGCCCTCCTGTCCAGGCCTCAGTTCAAGTCAGATATTCCTACCCAAAAGCCCAGTCCTACTCCCTTTGAACCTGATGGAAAATCTCCCATTATCTTCAGCTGGAATGGGAACAGTCACTAAATTTCCCTTATAGTTTCTATTTGCTACTGTCTTCTTCACTTATTCCCCTGGGTGGCTTTGTAGTGTTTTTCCATTTGCCTCCTGCATTTAGTTGAAGCTTGAATCCTATATATATAATATATGGAGATATACCTATCTCATAGAACTGGAAGGGACCCCGAAAGGTCATTGAGTCCCGCCCCCTGCCTTCACTAGCAGGACCAAGTACTGATTTTGCCCCAGATCCTTAACTGGCCCCTTCAAGGATTGAGCTCGCAACCCTGGGTTTAGCAGGCTAATGCTCAAACCCCTGAGCTATCCCTCCCCCTGTTACCATCAAATTTGGGCCTCACTCTTGTCTTATCTGCATTTCTGTTGTCATTTCTTCTTGTCCTTCCCTGCTACACAAGCTCCCCCCCACCATCTATTTGTATCCTCTTCTCACTCTTGCCTTCATGCTGTCTTTCCTATAGCACCTTGTGCTTGAAACAGACTCCTTCTTGTGTGCCAAACAACCACCTTGACTTCCTTAAAGCAAACTAAACCTTTCAGCATTAACTCCCCAAAGAAAGAGGTGGAAATGACATTTAAAGAACATTTTGGATTCTGTTCTGTTCTGCTTAGGGCAGTCTACACTAGAAGCCTACAGCGGTGCAGCTGTGCTGCTGTAGCACGCCCGGTGAAGACGCTGCATGCCGACATGAGAGAGCTCTCCCATTGGCATAATAAAACCACCTCCGCGAGAGGCAGTAGCTGTGTTGGCGGGAAAAGTGCTGCCCACACTGGCGCTTTGGTCGGTGTAACTTATGTCACTCGGGGAGGTGGCTTATTCACACTCCTGAGCAACGTAAGTGGTAATGTGTACAAGCCCATAGGTTCTGATGCTGTGCTCATCATGAGCCTAACTGCATCTAATCAGCTAGTGGTTGTTTATACTGTTTTGTGTGTCTAATTAAGGGCCAGAATAATAGCCCCTGTGGAAGCACACAGCTTTCTCCATGTCACCCTGACTGAGAGATGTCTACCTGTTCTCCTGAGGAACAATTTCTCCTTGAGCTCCTCCTGGGACAGTGCAACTCTGTAATTTATACACTCTGGCCCTCAGATTATAAAACCCTAGGGCAGAGACTAAATCCTCTTCTGTGTATTGTACAGTACTACACGCTGATGGCACTGGCTGGTGTTGCTGTGTGCTGTTAAGCAGCTGGTATGTTTCTCACCAGAAGAGACTGCCTTACGGTGGATGAAGTGATCTTTGTGCATGGTTTATATTTCAGTTTGTAAGGTGCTTGGAGCGCCTTTGGGAGGAAAATACTTCTAATACACTATAAGACCAACCACCATTCTAAGAGCAGCCCAGTCATTTAAACTCCTCCTCTAGCTGTTCTGCTGTTTTGTGTGTTGTTCCACTCAGGGAGTGACAGTTCCACGATTGACAACCCCTTTTTCCTAACACAATGCTAGAAACAACAGCCACGTTTTCTGTCTGCATTGGCCTACACTGGAGGAAATTCTGTGATAGCGAGTTTAACAAAAGACCCTCCCTGCTGTAACAAACTGTACAGACTCCTTCTATGGAGTAATAACATTACTCTTTACACTAGTCCCCTGCCCCTGCAGAGCCTAATCTGTACTTTCTGGGTCTGATTCTAGCCTTCCTTACACTGGTCCAACTCAGGAGTAACTACTGAAGTTAATAGTTACGCAGATGTAAAACCAGTGTGAGAGGAGAATCAGGGCCTCTGTTTGGAAAAGGGAAATTAAATAAACCCTCCATGATGTTTGTTAGTATTTAAGAGCCGAGCACCCTGAAGACATTAGAGGTTTTTAAGGTCAGGCTTGATGAAGCCCTGTCTGCGATGATTTAGTTGGGAATTGGTCCTGCTTTGAGCAGGAGGTTGGACTAGATGACCTCCTGAGGTCCCTTCCAACCCTGATATTCTATATCTCAACCAGTTTTCAGTCTCTCTCTCTCATGCATCTTTGTCTACAGCCTTGTGTATTAGCAATGCAAAGCAGATTTTGAAAGCCAAGGGAATCCAAGCTTCTCCAAATGAACAGTGTGAGGTTAAAAATAAAAAAAAAAAAATCTTGAAAGGAAGAAGGTTATCCAGGTGCCATATGGCATGAGTAATCTTGCTGTAAGGACAGACGTATGGAGCTAATGGTAATCCTATACTGTAGCCAGATAACATATTGAGGTTAGGAAATCAGAGCCTGTGCATTGGCATACCAAAGAATTTGTTTGTGGAGCTTGCTTTAACTGAGTGGTTCGGTTCTTAGTCCTAGTGAATTGGGTAATTACTGTCATGGTAGCAGCAAAGTCCTAGCCTTTTAGATATCCCATGCAAGAAAATAAGACTGCATATAGTTTAACTCTGGTACAGAATAAGTCCAGTAAGGTACCAGTGCCCTAATGGAGCATAGAGTAAGTGCATGCTGCTAGTAAGTGTAGATTATAGGGGCTGAATCTCTATTATTGCAGTCATCTGCTGCCAAACAGTGCTGTGTGTAACTGAGTGAAGATGTCAGGCATGAGGGTGGCCTAGAACAGGAACAGTAAATCACTGGAGGTTGCTGTTGCAGAAGTGTTATGTAGATAGCACATTGTATGTACTGATCATTAAAGGAAACCGCTCAGTAGAACCAAAGGAATCATTCAGGGCTTGTCTACACCAGAACATGCAGCAAAACCTTGAGATTTTCTTTTTCTTTTTTCTTTGTGATTTTATAAGACATTTGACTATTTCATCTTTCCAGCTTGCACATATACTTTGAAGGGAAAAAGGCTAAGCCATAAGTGCTATTGCCATTATGCACTTCGGGAAACTGAGGAACACCTCTATCCCAATATAACACGACCTGATATAACACGAATTCGGATATAACGCGGTAAAGCAGCGCTCCGGGGGTGGGGGGCTGCGCATTCTGGCAGATCAAAGCAAGTTCGATATAACGCGGTTTCACCTATAACACGGTAAGATTTTTTTGGCTCCCGAAGACAGCGTTATATCAGGGTAGAGGTGTAATTAGTTTCGGGCTACCATTTTTCAAAATGATTTTAGGTGTGTTAGTGTTTGAATACCAGCTTGAGCCTGATTTTCAGAAGTGCCGAGCACCCACAACTTTAACTGTTGTTGTCAGCAAAATCTGGTCTTCGGTTGCTCAAATTGAGCACCAAAAAATTCAAACAATGAAAATCATTGGACACATTTGAAAATATGGGGATTGGTGACTTGCCTAAAGCCAAAGAGAGAGTCAGAGTCAGAGTTGGTAGATAATTCCTGATTCCCAGTTCTCTGCTCCGACCTCCAGACTACCATCTGCTGGTCTAATCCAGGGATCAGCAGTGATCCACCAAGTCCTTTCTGGGGGTGTGTAGAATGAAACATTTTGAGACCCTAGCACTGGGGCATTGGAAGGGTCCCAAACAGCATCTGAGAGAAAGGGCTTTTCACTTATAAACTAGTCTGAGGGATGAAAAAGTTGGAGAAATAGTGTACACACCTACATCTCTCTCTGCCATTACTAAATCGATGAAAATAAATAAAACACTTAACATTGAATAGATTTTAGTTGTGATAATAGAAAATAACCAAGCCAAAAACAAGAAGAACAGCTTTACTCAAGGGGGATAAACAAGGCTAGAGGCTGGGTTGTTTCTTATGCAGTGCCTGATTCTTAATACAATCACTGCTGTAAAACTGGTGTAATGCAGTGGAGAATCCGGACCAAGATATTTTGAGCATGTGCATAAAACCACTTTTTATTTTTCATTCCGCCTCAATGGCTGGTGGATTTGGGTGACAGGAGCTAAGCACAAAGTCTCAGCCTGGGAGCAGAATAAACTTTTTAAATTGTCTGTCAGATCCATTTGGCCCCTCTGGGCATTACAGATGACCAAAACCAACAACATTTTGTTTCCTTTTTTTTTTTTTCCATCCGTAAAAAAATAGGATTATGAATTTTAGAATTGGATGGTCATTGGTCAGGTGTGAAGCTCAGTCTGTCATTTCTTCTTTCTTATTTTATATATTTCTAATGAGCTCATCACCATAGTATCTAGGTGTCAAATACAAAATTAAGTCTTGTGAGAGATTCAAGGACCTTTACAATCCTTAGGTTTATCTGCTTTAGTTGTTTTATTTATATTAAAATACATTTATCAGCCTTTAGAGAGACAAGGTGAGTGAGGTAGTATCTTTTTATCCTGGGACCGACCTAGCTACAACACTGTATGAGCCTTTGTTTAACGGAAGGGTTTGTGAGAAGCTGAGGTTTGTATCTTGTTCTGAAGAGAGGTTGAGGCTTCTTCTGAGCTGGTCTTTTTTTTGCTGTTTGTTGGTTTTCTCTTTGTATTTTTAAATTAAAATGGCAGTTATGTTAATTTTTAAAACATTGGCTTCTGCACGTGTTCAGTATGCTTTTCCCTCTCATCACTTGCTTCTTTTTTGCAAATAGGACTGTATTATTATTCTAGCTTCATACAGTGTGGGGGAAATATTAAAATTGGATTGAAATACTTAAGCAGGAAATACCCCACTCATTTTCGTGGTGTCCTTGAGAAAAGCAGCAGTAGACATCTTCTTTACACACACACAGAAAGGCCTCTATCATTAGGGCCTACCAAATTCACGGTCCATTTTGGTCAATTTCATAGTCATAGGATTTTAAAAATCATAAATGTCATGATTTAAGCTATTTAAATCTGAAATTTCACAGTGTTGTAATTGTAGGGGTCCTGACCAAAAAAGGAGTGTGTGTGTGTGGGGGGGGGGGGGGCGCTGTCGCAAGGTTATTGTAGGGAGGATTGCGGTACTGCTACCTTTACTTCTGTGCTGCCGCCAGTGACGGTGCTGCCTTCAGAGCTGGGCAGCTGGAGAGCAGTGGCTGCTGGCCAGGATCCCAGCTCTGAAGGCAGAGCCACCAGCAGCAGCACAGAAGTAAGGATGCCATGGTATGGTATTTGTCACCCTTACTTCGGCGCTGCTGCCTGCAGAGCTGGGCCCTCAGTCAGCAGCCGCCACTCTCCGGCCACCCAGCTCTGAAGACAGCAGTGCAGAAGTAAGGGTGGCATGGTACAGTATTGCTACCCTTACTTCTGTGCTGCTGCTGTTGGGGTGCTGCCTTCAGAGCTGAGTGCCTGGCCAACAGCCCCTGCTCTCTGGCCGCCCAGCTCTGAATTCAGCGCAGAAGTAAGGGTGGCAATACCGCAACCCCCCCTAAAATAACCTTGCGACTCCTCTGCAACTCGCTTTTGGGTAAGGACCCCCAATTTCAGAAACGCTGGTCTAGCCTTGTGAAATCTGTATAGTACAGGGTAAAAGCACACAAAAGATCAGATTTCATAGTTTGTGACGTGTTTTTCATGGCCATGAATTTGGTAGGGCCTTATCTATCATGAATATTTAAAAATGCAATCATCAGCAGAGGAGCAGCAGCATATTTGTTGCAAGTGATCAGCCACTAATAGTTTAAAAACTTGGAAATTGGGGGCTTCTTCAGTAAATTGAGGAGGATTATTTCATGTTGTTGAGGTCTCCATCAAAATGCAAACGTGTATTAACAGAGCTTGGATTGTGCACCCAGGCATTGCTTACAATGTGTAGTTTGCTAAGCACACTTACTTAGAAGAAAAACAGATCAAACCGCTAAGAGTTCAGCTGTCTGCTGCTTCCTGTAGATCAAGCAAGTGAAGAAAAACAACAACAGAATGCTATTCTTTCCACTGGACTCTCATAACAGCTCTACTTTATGAAATATATCTTGGTTTGGCACACAATAATTGTATTCATTTAAAATATCATTTATCAATAGCTGCTTGTCTTTTAGTAAGATTGGAAGGTCATTCTTTTTTAGGTTTATTAGTTTATCAGGGTTTGCATCAGAGGGTTTCCCTGTATGTATTTTGGCTCAAGATACAGTTAAGGTATTTAATACAGAGGCTAAAACTGACCAAGTTGCTCCACTCTTCCTCTGTCCTCCTGACTGCAGGTACAGTCTGTTGGAACACACTGTCTTCTTCTCATGGCTTATGAGGAGATTTTCTAAAAGGTGCAAAGGGCAGTGGGGCATCCAACTCCCACTGAACGTCAATTCCCATTTGTGCCTTTTAAAATTTCCCCTTACATCTTTGTTATTTGGCCTTTTGGGGTGCTCATAATTGCCCTGCAGTGTGCACGCATGAGTCATAATATTATCGAATCCACCAAAAGTTTGTGCACATTTACAGAACTTTGTTTCCTACAGACAATCTATATTTACTGCCTTCTTGCAGGAGCCAATGGAGAAAACACACAACCTCAGTCCTGCTGTCCAGGGACTAAGTCTTGCAAAGGCTTACACGTGTGCTTCATTTTACACACCAGGAGTCCCTGTGAAGTTAATGGGACTACTCAGAGATAAGCATGTGCATAAATTGTTGCAGGATCAGGGGATTAAAACAGACCAGTTTCACATGTTGCAAAGTGTTGGTGTATTCCAGGGACTTTAAGTTAAAGGAAAGGTT
This sequence comes from Terrapene triunguis, assembly GCF_002925995.2. Taxonomy (NCBI): domain Eukaryota; kingdom Metazoa; phylum Chordata; order Testudines; family Emydidae; genus Terrapene; species Terrapene triunguis. Next base: position 15,451,510 of record NW_020664417.1, on the reverse strand, counting down.
GCTAGAGATGCACGGTGCTATCTCGTAGGAATAGTCGAGATTTTATTTGTGGCTTCAAATGTTTTCTGTACCATTACATTGATCTTCTAGGTCTTTGGTTTCACTTTAATATCTAATCTATAGGAGAATATAGCCATGATTATCAGAGTGTGAATTCAAAAATTTGTCATTTCCATTAGTAGCCACCACAGCTTGAAAAATATGCCCAACACCTACTAGTGCAAGGGCTATACCTACTTACCGGACCGAAATACACCAGTGCCTTGAGTGATACTGCCTCCTATCTAGTTTCCCACTGGTCAGGTACTCCCACCTCTTGGTCCTGAAAACCACTGGCTGAACTCTGTGGTGGACACAGGGCTTTCTAGTGGAGCAGCAGTATCCTGTTGCCCAGGGCCCTATACACACCGGGAGAGTGCTTTGCTGGAGTAGCTGGGCCTCATGTGGTGGTACTTCCCCTAATGGCCCTTGCTCCAGAGCAGCCCCTTATCCAACATGGCCACCCCCAGGGCAACCTACTCCTAACAGCAGCAGCTGGAGCCCCTCCTTCCTGGAGATCTCACACTGGTGGTAACTGGGCCCGTCTCTTCCACTTTACAAAGTCAGCACACTGAAGCAGTTCCGGTGAAGACTTTGGATGACATCACTTCACAGCCATGAGTGTTTGGGCATGTGTACATTGCAATAGAACACCCATGGCTGGCCCATGTTAGCTGATGCCCGAACCCGAACATCTGCACTGCAGTTTTATAATCCTGGAGTGCAAGACCATGAGCCCAAGTCAGCTGACCCAAGCCAACCGCAGGTGTTTTATTGCCGTGTAGACATACCCATAGAGACTTAGGACCAGATTCTCAGCTGTTGTAAATGAGTGTTATGCCACTGAATCTGGCCCATTATTATTTTTATTTTAAAGGAAGTTTAGATTCTGCAGAAGTTGATGGTAGTGATCCAGAAAAGATTTCTACTCGCCCAGGGTAAGTGGATTTTTTGAGCCCTAACTACTATGATCCTAGATGCACTCATCCATAGGTACTCATAAGAGACGATGACGTTTGCCAGGAGACAGTTAATACGATTGGTTATACAGAAAACAAAGGGGCACAGTCAGATAACACTGAATCAGCAATGAGCAAATAAGGCTGAAAACTGTATCCAGGTTCTTCAAATGGTCAGGAAAAGCGTGAGAATAAACCATGTTAGAAGAACCTAATATTGTAAACTATACTATACTATAACTTGCCTGCGACTTGTTCATTAGTTACTCTAGTATATTCCTCTGTGATAATTTTCCTATTATACCAACCAAATATTTCAACATTTTAACATTTTCAGTCTGGGGAGTATCTGAGAACTGTGCTTATGCTTTAGTCTCTCTTAATATTTTAGGGGATTGATCCTGAGAGACAATATACTAAATCCAGTCCATGTTCCTAGTAACACAATTGTTACAACAGCATTTGATCTGCAGCGGTGTGGAATGGTAATATGCACAGATGAAACCTCAAATAGTCACAGTGTTCAATTAGGTCACTTACAAAATCAGAAATTAAAAATTTCTCTTTCTCTCAGAATTTTGGACTGAAGCAGCAAAACTATCACTCATCCTTCTGTAGTGTCCTAAACAGATGAACAAGATTTAATTAATATGAAAAGGTTCGACACTAAGTTCTCAATATCTAAACTAGGAACAACTTTATCGAGTTTCTAAACCCCCTGGGAACATGTTATATTCAGTGATTAAATTGAATAAATCTATTCAACTATAACTAGTAGACCGTTTCACAATCTGTGGCCGCGACAACTCAGTCCTGTGACTACCAGCAGCTTTATGGGAATGAATTGATGGGGTTACTTCTTTACTGCACAGCTGCAATCAATTCTTAGTAAATACTTTGCTGTATATTCATCTCTTGGTCTAACTCCAGCATAAGGTGATTCCCTTCATGCCTCCCAGCAGCCAGTTTGAGCCAGTATGGCTTCCAGGAGCTTAACATGTTGCAGAGACATTTTGCCTAGCTCTGAGCAGGGGAAAGGGTGAGTTTCATCTTTTTTCTCAGCTGCTGCCTCTTTTAAACAATAGAGCAGCACTGACCGTGCAGAAACCCCTAACCATTTCTCTTTGGACTAAAATTAAGCCAAATTTTTGAAAAATGGTTGTTACTTTTGTTTTGGGTATCTTAAGTGGCACCAAAAATTGACGCACCCAAATCAGAAACCACTTTTGAAAATGTGGCCTTTAGTGTCTGTGATGATGTTCCTGGAGGAGAAATGAAAGATAGTGAAAACCTAGAGGGTGGGGATTTGCAGAGCATTTCCTCCTACACCCCTCAGGATGCTCCTTTAAGACCTTACCTATCACTTACCAGTCCTTGGTAGGAGTGGAAGTGACATCTACTCCCATTAAATAGCTATGAGACATGAAGAGACAACATATTTACTCCACACTACTCATTGCCCCTAACCAGTTTCTTCGGGCTGCTTATAGCTCTGGTCCTCAGTCCACCTCATTTAGACCATTCTTAATCCTTACAGAGAGACTTTTTGGCTGAGACTACACCAGGGAATTTTAGCAAAGAATTCCCATGGGTGTTACGACCAGTTCAGCTGCACTGGCAGTAGCACCAGTAGGAGCCATAGTGTAGACAAGGCTTCAGTGGCTACCAGGGTTCTTACTAGTGTGTTAGTTAACACTGGCCAGGGAGGAAGGAGTGAGTGGGTACCTTTCCTTCCCCCACCCACAGATGTCAAAAGCCTCCTTTCCCCAGCTCCCCAAGCCCTCCTGTGACAAACGCTCCTATTTTTCATTTTAAGTCTGTTCACATTAAGCAGGAAGAGAGGGGTTTCCGAGGAGGGCACTGGAAGTCTGACAGGTTGCAGCAGAAATGTGGAGAAGGGTGTCTTTAATTTGTATTCCTCCAGACCAGGGGCGGGCAAACTTTTTCGCCTGAGGACCGCATTGGGTTTCGGAAATTGTATGGAGGACCGATTAGGGAAGGGGGTTGTGGCCCGGCCCCTACCTCCTATCTGCCCCCCCCCAGGACTCCTGCCCCATCCAACCCCCCTGTTCCCTGATGGCCCCCCCCCGGGACCCTTGCCCCATCCACACACCCCCGCTCCCTGTCCCCTGACTGCCCCCAGACCTCCTCTGCCCCATCCTACCCCTCCTCTCATTCCTGATGGCCCCCCCGGGACCCCTACCCCATCCAACCTTCTCCCTGTTCCCTGACTGCCCCCCGAACCCTTGCCCCTGGCTGTCCCCTGTCACCCCATCCAACCCCCCCTCCTTCCTGACTGCCCCCCCCGGGACACCTCCCCCTATTCCCCCCCCCACCCCCTGACCGCCACCCCGAACTCCCCTGCCCTCTATCCAACCCCCCCTGCTCCATGCCCCCTTACCATGCTGCCTGGAGCACCAGTGGCTGGCGCCGCTACAACCGCGCCACCTGGCTGGAGCCGGGCAACGCCGCCGCCACCACCACCACCACACACCACAGAGAGCAGGTCAGACTGGGCTCTGCAGCTGTGCTGCCCCAGGAGCTCACAGCCCCACCGCCCAGAGCATAGCGCAGGTGGCGGAGCGAGCGAGCTGAGGCTGCGGGGGCGGGGGGACAGCAGGGGAGGGGCTGGGGGCGAGCCTCCTGGGCCAGGAGCTTGGCAGGACGGTCCCGCGGGTTGGATGTGGCCCGCGGGCCGTAGTTTGCCCACCCCTGTTCCAGACACAGTGAACGTCTCTCGCCAAAGGTGTGGGTCCCTATTTGTGAAGCTGTAATGTTGGCAATTGTGCCCTTACTCAGAACTTCATGATCAGGCGGGATTCAAATTGCAGAGCTGCTCTTTTCTGCTTAAATTGTGAGGGATGATACTAGATGTGCACCCCACTATTGCAGATTTAACAAAAGGATTTTGGGAAGCACCAATGGAATGTAGTTGTTCCCAGGGCACACGTATGCAGGTGGTGTATGTGGGGAGGGGACTACTAGGAGATGCACTCAAACCAAAGGAACAACACAGAATTTTTTCTTGTCTGTGCAGAGATCACTTTAGAATACCACCGTCTTAAATGGCTATTTGGAATCATGCATGGTTAATGGATGAAGTGAAAATTAGATTGTGTCTTTACTCTTCCTCTGACCTCTGTCTTCCCCTGCATGAATTAAAAATAGGACGTGCCAAAATCCTGATCTGAACATCCGGAAGCTTTGTACTGGGGCTAAGGGGAGTTTCAAAATCCCGATCCAAATTCCACAGCTGTCTGCTAGCCCTATAATGCACAGAATCAAAGTCCTGGATCCAGATACCCCTGAATTTTGCAGTATTCAAAATCTGGAGCCAGTTCTAAATTGTCTCAGGCCATCACTAATCTCATTATATATCAATTACCCATATTGCACTATGTAGTATGGCATATACTGATTGTCTACTGTAGCCTCATGCAGGATATCACTTGTGGTTCAGATAAATGCAGGCAGTCATGAAGGACAACTGATTTCTTAAGTAGCTGATTTGATTATGTGTTACCCATTTCAGGACCCATTTGAGATATAAAATTATAGTTAAATTAAAATCCTTAAGATTCCCCGACGTAGAGTTAAACTACGTGTGATGGAGTTTACAGCTTCCACACTTAGGAGTGGTGGATCAGTGTTGGGCCAAGAAGGCACCTCCCCTTTCTTAAAAGGGTGTCCCAGCCTAGCTTGGCGGAGAATGAAGGAGGCTGCAAGAAGGCAGATAGGCTGAGACAGAGTGATCTACAGGGGACAAACTGGGACTGAGAGTAAGGCTTGGCTGGGAGCCTGACCCCCTCCCCTATTCCTTCCTTCTCCCTGAGCATGGGAGCAACAGGATTCTGAAAATGAGCTGGGAAGGCCCTCCTCGCCACCAGCAGAGGCTTGGAATTCCTGAGACTGCAAGCAGAAGGCTGGGTCCATGCCCCAAGCCAAAGGGAAAACAGGGAAGGTAGGAAGCAGCTCAGCGGATGCTGGTCTGGAGTAGTAGCAAGAAGGAACTGAGCTACCCCTTATTCTTTGCCCCTGGGCCCTGGACCAGGACTTGGTGGAGAGGGAGGGTCCCGGTTCCTCTCTTCTTTCCTCCTTTCCCAGCCACCAGAGAAACCCCAGAGGGCTCCATTGGGAGGGAGAGGTGGGACACAAACTGTGATTTGGCTGCCGGGCCCCCTGGGTTGCCTGGAAGAGCCATCCCAAGACTCGAACAGTTTGCTCACAGCCTGGCCACTAGGCCTTTTGGCCCCTGAGCGAAGCCTGCTCCACCACTTCTTACCTGTTATGTATGGGAGAATACCATGCTAGTCTACAGCGTCTCCTTGGGTAGCTTTTCCATCCCACAATGCTGAATTCTGGGGCCAAGTACCTACCATGCTGTGTGTGCTATCGCTATGTAAATAATCACTGAATTGGTGTGATTTCAGAGCCATCCGTGTGTGCCCACTGAATGTCTCGCCTAACCTGATTATTGGGAACATTCAGCATGTATCACTGCAGAAAGATGTTTCACAGGCCACTTAATAATATATGGAGATATACCTATCTCATAGAGCTGGAAGGGACCTTGAAAGGTCATCAAGTCCAGTCCCTTGCCTTCACTAGTAGGACCAATTTTTTTTGCCCCAGATCCCTAAATGGCCCCCTCAAGGATTGAACTCACAACCCTGGGTTTAGCAGGCCAATGCTCAAACCACTGAGCTATCCCTCCCCCTTAAAAAAAGTGATGAGCCCTGGCATGGCCCCTAGATCCATACATACAGAGAGGCACCTCCACACACAGCCTCCTCTTTCCTGCCTGGAAGGAGTGCTCAGTCAACTATGTGTGGTATCGTCCCTGTGAGCCTGCCAGGTTCTGCAAAGGAGAAAGAGAGCATGGAGTGGATGGGCTGTGGGGCAGACCAGGAGAATGGCTGGAAGGGATGTGCATCATCTTGCCACCAGCCCAGCGCAGCTAAGGACAGAGGTGTAAAACAGCCTATATTACCCTCTATTTGCTTCCTTTTTTCTAGGAGCAGCCATTGGCTGCAGGAGCCCTGGCAGCATGACTTCACTGTAGAGGAGGGTGCTGCCAAGGAAACAGAGCCGAACTCAAAGGCAAGGGGCCTGCGCCCTGGCCTCTTGCTGATATCCCTACATCCAGGGGCATCTCAGGATCTGCAGGGCCAGTGGGTGGGCTCCACAGGCTATGCCGCAGCAAACAACCAGTGTTGTAAGCTCTCTCAATTTTATCCTGAATGTCATGTTCTTGGGGTCTTACTTAAAGCCCTAGCTCCTGGAGTCATGTGGTCACATGAGAATGTCAGTTTTCATTTGAAAAGAGTCTCTAGCCCTGATGGTAGTGGAGGAAAGCTTGAAAACCCCAAACTGAAAGGTTCAAAACAAGAAGGCAAATTGTCACACCCAGTCCTGGTAGAGCTTTTCTGCTCAGCATTCACTTGAGTGCTGTCTGTGTCACACCATACTGGGATTACGTGTTCTTAAGCTTCCCTGAGTTTCTGTAGGCTCCAGTACTATTTCTTCTCTTGCCTTGTCTGGCACATTTCCTAGGCACAGGCACTCTGTCTGTTACTCTTTCACTGAAATGAGGCAACACAGCCCAGCTGCCCCTAGCACCAGTGCTGACTATTCAGGCTCCTTAGTAAGCTAAGTGCACCCCATCCCAGAGCTCCAATCTTGTGGGAACTCTCAATTTATGTTAATCTTTTCCAGGGTATGTGGTAGGTACAGTAAACAGACAGACTTTTTAAGGGTTTCTGAACAAAATTATTCTTTATTTAGCACAGAAGATATGCAGATTTAGACAAAATTACCTGTACACAGTTCCTCACCACTCTGGAGTATTCTCTGGGTTTAGGACAGAGTCCTCTGGGGTATCCTGAAGTTCATGGCTTCTCCTCCCTATCATGGACACACACTCTCTCTCTCTTTAAGCTCCAAGTCAGCTTCCTTTGACCTGAGCTGGTCCCACTGTTAAACAGGTCTCCTCTGTTATGAAAGCTGCCCCCTCTCTCCTGCTTAAAGCCTCCTCCCTCCAACAGCCTGAGCTTCTGTTCCCTTCTGTGAAACTTTTTAAAGTTTCTGCTTTGTCACATTTATCCATTTGTCTTGTTTGGGAATTTTCCTTTCTCCACTTCCCCACTCCCTACAGAGAAGTTGGAGAAACTAGCTATCTTACCTTCAGCCAAGCCATTGTCCCAAGAGATTTCCACCAGAATAGGTGACCATTAAGGTTTAGCAACCCACCATTGTCCCTTGTCCAGCAGATACATGACACAGCCCTGTCAATTGATAGTTGACTCACTACACATTGAGGCATTCCATGATAGAGCAATTTCATAAACAGCAGAAGTCATAGGCTGTATATAGACAGAGTCCCTGAATTGTCTCACAAATAAAGCACAAAACAAACTCATGATTTTGGGGGCGAGTCAAGAAAAAACACTGCAAAGACCTCAGAAAAATCCTTCCTATCTGCTGCTTTTCCCATGGGAATGAGTGATCAGATTCTATATTAGGCTGACTGTGAAGTTACATATATAGTGTTTCTTTAAATCTATATCAGGAAGGGACTAGGGAAAGTTTTAGGCAGAAGTTCTACAGTGATGAAAGAGAACGCAGCTTTAGAGGGTTGCACTGTATTAGAATAAGGGAAAAAAGTTCTTTAGAGTTAGAAGAAAGCAACTCTGTGATTCTTTACCATTGTCACATGGCATTGACCAAAATCAGGAAGTTCAAAGTCAAGGTTATTAATTCTGTCCTTACTTTACCCCATTTCTGCCTGGTGTTGCAGGATTCTCAACTGGTTTGTTTGCCACACTCACCCTTATTAAAAAATACAAAACCCTACAATATTCCTTGGTAATACTTCTAAATACTGCTGCATCACTTGTGTAAGCTGTTGTGTTCTGGCCCATTCCGGTATAGTTCTGTGTAGTACTATTTATAGGGGGCAGGCCAAGGGAAGGGAGATAAGGCATGTCAGCGGTTTCTTTTGGTTTCATGCCAGTTGTTGGTTTCTTTTGCAACTTCACTATTGCTTAGTTTTGTGTGCACATCTTGTTTTCTTTTAATGGCGCATTTTATAAAAGAAAAAACTCTTAGGCTTTGTCTTCACTCCAAAAAGGCATGTTTTTACATGACAATCCTAATGGAGACAAGGCATACGCAGTTTGTACCTTAACCAGACAGATCTTGACTAGCCACCATTGAGGTAAAAATGACAGTGCCTTGTCTCCCCTAGGATTTTTCAGCAACATAGCTCTCTCCAGTTAGCTATCCTGGTGTCAAAACACGCTGCTTTTGCAGTGAAAACATAACCTTAGGTTTAAGATGCAGACTACCATCTTATATGCTGTTGCCTTTATAAAAGGTCTTTAGAAACTTTTTTCAAATGCGGTCCATATATAGATAATCGTATTTAAGGCAGGGGGTCTCAAACTGGGGTTCGTGACCCCTCAGGGGGTCACAAGATTGTTATGTGGGAGGTCATGAACTGTCAGCCTCCCCCCGCTAACCTCACTTTGCTTCCAGCATTTATAATAGTGTTAAATATTTAAAATGTTTTTTTTTTATTTCTAAAGGGGGGGAGTCACACTCAGACACTTGCTGTGTGAAAGGAGTCACCAATACAGAAATTTGAGAACGATTGACTTAGGGATTTCTTTAAAGGCAATCTGTTGATACTGCAGTTCCTTTGTCTATTGTGTGTAGCTGTGCTTGGTGTCTTTTATGGTATGAGATCAGAGGTCTACTGTGTATCTAATTGGGCACACCTTTGTATACAGATTTATTTATTTTTTTTACCAGACAGACCACTAATGGCTCCAGAGAAGCTATTCTGTTCTCTTGTATCATTGCAACTGCCACTCATACATACTTAAAGGGGTATGTGCTGCTCTTTATGCATGCATATAACTTATTAATGCTAATGGTAGTTGTGTGTGCATATGGTGAGGTGAACTCCCCCTGCATGTCCATGCTATACATCCTTCCAGGATCTGGAAGGTTCCTGTTCATACAGAGTGGCAGTTCTAAAACTTTTGAAAGTTACATTTTTTGTTTTGCTTTTTAATTAGGGTGGAGCTGACTGTACTCAAGGGACATTAGTCCAACATTTCCCTTTAAAGAACAAAGTCATTTTTGATTTGCAGCAGCTCAGAGGCATTTCATCACCCTGACTTCTAATTTGTGATTTGTTTTTTGTGATATGGTCTGTTAAAAATGGCCAAACTGAATTTCTGCCCTCAAAAATGTATTATCATGTATTTTTTCCCAATTTGTTGCCCCATCTGCTAAAAGAGGCTATTAGAGCAGGAAACTGGGAATCAGGAGATCCTGGGTTCTATTCCCTCCTCTGACAGTGGCTTGCTATGTGACATAAGGCAAGTGACTTAAATTCTTCACGCCTCTATTTTCTCATTTGTACGATGATTTCCCTCTGTCCTGTCTCTCTCTGTTAGTCCCCTCCTAGAAAGGTTTACAGTCTGTCTTGATTTTTCTGTCCTGTGCTAAGCATATTGTCAATGCGTAACAGACAACAAATAGTAATAGTCTGATGATAATATAACAAAAAATTGAGTAAATTAAACCAAAACCTTATTTACACAAGTATTTCAGGCCTATGTCATGGCATTGCACTGTATGTGTGTGAGGCTAACAATAACACAGCTGTGCATTATCTACAATATGCATCTTCCATGTTGTGTTGCTGTTTGGGTGCCTGGGGTAGCCTAGCCAGTGGTGCTGCCTACTAAAGCTCTCAGAGTAGCAGCCGTGTTAGTCTGTATCTGCAAAAAGAACAGGAGTACTTGTGGCACCTTAGAGACTAACAAATTTATTTATTTGCTCAAATAAATTTGTTAGTCTCTAAGGTGCCACAAGTACTCCTGTTCATTTTACTAAAGTTCTGTGATCTGGATCTGTGTGTATTCAGGGTTATTTTGATACCAGGCTGATATAAGGCATAAATAGATTTGTCTGATGCTGGACTTGGCGTTGTGCAAATAAGTATGTTTGTTGAAACCCCTCCCCAGCATAATTAGTTGTGTGTAAGCCTGGGTGGCATTGTGCAGAGTAATTAGTTCTGTTTATTTAAAGGAACAGTGGAAAGCTATTAGCAGTTGCCAGTGGACCAAGAACAACAGCAACAACAAAAGATAAAAAAACATATGTGGTGGTTATTAGTCTCTTCATCATACTAATGGACAGCTTGTAAGAAATTTGACTTCCTATCACTGGCACCAAGTAACACCGATCATATGGGGCATTGTTTCTTCCCGCTGTTGATAACTGCGACTTGTGGAGAGCAGCGATAGGGTGCTCATTTTTATCTGCTAAGTGCACAGCACTTGTAAAAACGGCAGTGGCCTTGTTACCACTTGACATGACACTAGTTTTAGCTGTTTACATTGACACACCACTACACTCTGTTAAAGCTGCAGCCTGGGGTCAGATTCATTAGAGTACTTCAGAAATGATACTGATACAGCATCTGGTCTGGTTTCTTTTGCTCCTCGCTCTAAGGAAGAGGGAGGGAATTAACATAGCTCAATGTACAATTTTCAGTGTCTCCCCAGGTTTTATTTTTGTTTGAGATAAACCAAGGCATTTGGGTGAGCAAGTGAGATGCTTTATTTGTGCACATATTTTGCTTAAGCTGAAATGGGGAGGAATGGGGGGAGAGTGAACCTTAACCCTTTTGGGGCCAAACAGTTTCCACTCTCGCCTACGTGCTGGCTGAATGTAGCTGACTGACATTATCTGCTACGAATATTCCTGAGAAAACAGCTCTGAAAGCACCTGACACCAGTGAATAGGTTAATGTCTTGCAATTATCTAGTCCTATAGAATTTAATAAGAGTTAAACCAATAAGTTTAAAATCTGTGGAATTTAATAGACAAACTATACTTTTCTGTAGGATTTCTGAATCACCCTACAGAGACAAACAGAATTATTTCCTTGCTATAGAATTCTGTCATATGGCTTATAAATTTCATAGAAATATTGTTGTTCGCTGTTGAACTATACAAATTTTCCATAAGGGATTGTGGCATGAACTGGAAAAGGGAACAAAACTTCTAAACTTTCTTTTTATTCTTTTCTTTTGTGGTCATCACTTAACATAAGCCATCTCAAGTGTAACCTTTGATGCTACTGTGTCTTAGACCTTCTTTTGTATTAAGAGGCTTAATGATAAGAGATTATTAACAATGCTAGGCTCCCAAGCAATGGTCTCTCTAACAAGTGAGTAAAAATCTTCCAGAACCCACCATTGAGATTATAACCACCTTTATGCGAGCAGCTGATCTGATAAACTGAAACAGAGTGGAAGTTGCATTAGGAGCCCTAGCATGAGCCTTGGCTCTTAATACGTATTATTTTGTACCATAAATCAGTTTGCAAGTGGAACTGTTCTGACAGGACAGAAGCTGCAACTCCCAAGCCCCATCAGGTTGTTTTGAGAGGACATTGCTAACTGCAAAAGGGCAGAGATAGGGGATGGTCTTCAGTAGGTGTTAGGGAACCTCTGGCACTGGTTGTCATTATAATCCATCTCATATCTGTCAAGGCTCCTTTGTCTGAGCTTCTGCCAGAGCTCATCTTCAGATCTCTCCTTTCTTTAAGAATATCCTGGGTAATTCAGGGATATAAAATAATAAACCCATTTAAAAAGACAAAAAACCCTCTTCTTAGTGACCTCACATTTGGGTAACAGGTCATTTTGTGTGTTGAGAGGTATCTCCTTTGCCAAGCCTTTTCTTCCTGTCACTGTTACGTGTACATATCATGTGATCTAAATAATACTGGTAAGAATCTGAAAGCTGTAGCTTTTTGATCAGAGTCATTTTATTGCCTTTTAACTTCAAGCTGCCTTTTGTTGCCGCTTTTTGCTTCCGTTCCAAAATCCTCTACATGTGGTCGTTCTGTTCAAAACTCGGCTGTGCGCAGGAGAGCTGCATGCGTAATGGGTCTGTAATCAGCACAGCCTCAACCTTGAGTGAGCAAAACACATGAGTAAGGCTTTGCAAGTGGATTTTAGTCATTTGCAGCGAGTTTCTGTTTCCATGGGAATTAGTGAGTGAAAGAAGACACAAGTGAGTCTTATTCATGGCTGTTGCCCCCACCCTCATCCTGGAATCCAGCTGCATCACGTGCAACCTTCAGTGCCCGTAATTCAGACCTACCACAGGCAAAAAGAGCTAATTTTTCTTTTTAATTTTTGTTTCAGCTTGCACATAGTGACTGATCTGGAGAGGAGGGAGCATGTGGTGGTGATGCTTTTACACATTTAGAGTGCAGCCCCCTGGCCCAAACTTCAGCATGTGGCTCTGTAAATATGCCATGTTCTATGTTTGTGGTGAACCACAAATGCTCTCGTACTTTTGAGGAGCCAAGGGAGATGATTCTAGATCCTAAAGAAAAATTCATCTCTTTCCCCCTCCCCCTATACACACATGCGCCATCCCCTTGTCTCTTTTTAGGTCATTTATAATCAGCAGTCATGGAGCACTGGCCTCATTAGTGATATAGCCATTCCTTCAGTGCTTCAGAAATAATCATTTAGAAAAAATGCACAGTTTTCTTCCCTTGAGAGCCCGTGAATGATGAATTTATTTCAGTCTGGCTGGCTTGGCTGGCTTGCTCAGCCTTATTTCCATATTTATTTCAACAAACGTACTGTGGGAACAACAAAATGCACTCTGTGCAGCTGAACAAGATTACCTGAGCGTGGAGGGGTTAACAGCAATGATGGGAGAGAACAATCCATTTGAAACATGGGGTCCAGTGGAAGAAGGGTTTTTTAACTGTATATCCTTTCTGAGTGTTTATGATGATAAAGGTTTAGAAGCCCTGGGATTTGGAGATTGATTTATTCATAGGGCACCATTTAGAGAACAGACATTGTCCCTTGAGTGATCTCAGATACCGACCCTGCCTCCTGAAGGGACTGTCCCTTTTGTAAGGGTGGACAGGTGATTAACTTTCTATGCTAGCTAATGAGTTGGGTCTCTCCCAAGCAAGCATTGCTAATTGTGACCAGTCCTAAGGGCTGGTGTTTTGGGACCAAGGTACTTAATGAATGACTCAGAGCCAGCAGACTAAAAGTCCAGCTGCACATTCACTTGGCCTCCAGGAAGTGGCAGTTTAAACTATTGTATGTCAGCCGCACCCAGGGGCTTAAATTTTTGTACTGCCAGGGAACACTTTTGTGATCAGGTCTCATGGTTTGGATGCCTGAAACACTAAGTTGAGTGATCACTATTGCCAAGGGGGTTGGGAGCGTTCGGGCTCCTGAATTCTGTTCCAACGCTGCTACAGGCTTACTGTGCGACTGCTCTTGCCTCAGTTTGCCCATCTGTAAAAGATAAATTATCATAACTCTTAACTCCTAGCTCCCCAAGGATGTGAGGTTTCATTAAATAACATTAAACACTTTGAGAGCCTCAAATGAAAGGTTTACTCCTTGTCCGTATTTCCAAAAGGGTAACCTTTTTGTTTTGGGTGATGGCGGTGGGTGCATTTGGTGCTCCCAATCCAAGGCCAGGGCAGGTGTACACTAAACATTTCTGCCAGCATAGTTAGGTCGGTCAGGGGTGTGAAGAGATGTGATCCCTGGCTGACATAGCTATGCTGGCAAAATCCCCTAGTGTAAATGCGGTTATGCCAGCAAAACTGCATCCACACTAGGAACACATTGCCAGTGTACTACACTTGACCAGAGCTCGGAGAGCCGAGAAGCGTAATACAGCTACACCAGCAAAGCAATCCAATTGTAGAGATGACCCAGTTGTGGGCGTAAATGTAAGTACATGCACCTCTTCTTACCACTTGGTTGCAGGTGCAAATCAGGTTTTGCAAGCACTAGTTGCCGCTAGTAGAGATTGGGTAGCCATCTAACTATCTTATTTGCAACAGTGCACACAGATGGACACACATACACTTATTTTGTCTATTTCAAAGAATTCTAACACAATCGATTGGGCAAATATCTTTTCTAAGAATGTTCCATGTTCCTCGAGTGGTTTTAAAATGGATTATTTTGAAATTTCAACATTTTTTTTTTTCACTTATCTGTCTGAGGCCTGGTCCACACCGGGGTTTTGTACTGATTTAGCTATGTTGGGTTAGCAATCAATAAATCCAAAACTCAGGTGTTAACCAGCCCGAATGTTTGTACCTTCAGAGTCAGCTACTTCAGATGCCAAAAAACAAAGAAATCCTTCTTTATTTAAAAGTAAAATGATTACTCCCCTCCTTCATACAAGCTGCTCTGGTTAACCTGACCTTTTGTTTACCAAGTAATAAGGGATGAACAAGCAACAATTGTTCTGTTCTCCTACCACTGTGATGTAAATTAACACATGTAGTCTGGGTTACATGGGGGATGAGTGTTATTTTAGGAGTACTATGGGAGAGAGAAACGTGAAGCTTAGCGTTCTCACTTCCCAGCTGCTGATCCATATTCTTTTTTTTTTTTACTAGTACTGGTACTTACAGTTTTTGCTGCTGGTGCTTACCTGGTCCTCCTCCATTCAGCTGGTGCTCCCCTCTACTACTAAAAAAAAGGGTACAGACCCAAATTAAAAAAAATCCTTTGCAGGTTGTTTTACATCTTTATGATTTGGAAAGATAGCTTCAGAAGTACCCCTTTCCCCTCACAAAGGGGCAGTGAGGGGAAGGGGGCAGATGCTGACAAGAGGAAAGTCGGTTGTTTGGGTTTTTTACCTTATAAATATCAGGAATGTCAAATCTGGTCCTCCAATCCTTTGGCTGAGTGGCTCTTGGGGGTCTCGCGGTGTGTGCAAAGAGTGCTTGCACCTTAATTAAAGGGTTGGGAGTGTTGCATTTGTGACTAAGATGTCCTTTCTCCAAAATTCTCATGCGTCAATTAATTTTAATAGGTGTTAACAAAAGAAATTTAAGTTAAAAGAAAAAAGCAGGCATTTTAAACAGACTGACTAAAAATCCCTTCCCCTCTCATTTCTGCAACTTTCATTCTTGGCTCTTTTGATATCACCATTTTGCTACTTCCTCAGTCATCATAGAATTCTAGGCTAGACAGGAAAAATCCATTGAGGCCTTCAATATACAAGGTCAGGAAGGGGGAAAAAAGGGGGAGGCTCAATTTATTTTTAACCTTTTGAGATCAGATCTGTACTGGGGCCTGATGTGCTGTTTCAGGTTCCCATTATAGTGTGTATACCTGGGATAGTCAATTATTTTTTGTCAGGGTCCAAATTTCTTGGTCAAGGTTCAGTCAAGATCCAGACTCCAGAGAAAATAATTAAAAAAAAATAATAATAAAAATATTTCGGGGTCTGTTCAGAAGCATCTGGCAATTCGGATTTGGCCTGTGGTCCACCTATTACCTACTCCTGGCATATGCTGTAACCCACACTGAAACTGTTCACCAGAGGAGAGCAGGCCAAGGTGTGATATGTTATGAGATCAAAGGGGATGGACCCAATGCCTACTTCAGAGACTAGGCTCAGGCTGAGTTCACCATTAAGGTAGAGTGAGGAGGAAGTTCACAGGAGAAGGGGAAGGGAAAGGGGTAATTGAGATTGCTGGGTGTTACACCTAAGAGTTAGTCAAGTAAATCACAGTTACTCAGAAAGGTTGGGAACTGCTCTATGGCTGCCGTTGAGTATTAATTTGTTACAAATCCTTCCAATAAGCTCTTTGGAGAATTACATACTCTGAGCTCTTTTTTCTGTTAATCTGTTCTGTTGTGCATGTGAATCTAGTGCTGGTGAAAGGAGTCCTGATACCCCTGGAAAATGAAGTACTCTGTTTATCCACAGACTAGATGCCAGCATAGACAGAAGTAGTGCAAACTTCCTCCAAACTGCCCTAACCAGCTTCCCCACCAGTGCATCCCAACCCTGGCCTGCAGGAACCCCCCTCCAGAGGAGAGTGAGTAGACAGAAAGCCTTTCTTGCTGGGACTGCCAGCAAGACTGTCTGTCAATGCAGTGGGATTTGTGATATGGATACATCCAGTGTGAGTTAGTCTGAGACCATTTAATTTCCCAGAGGCCTTTCGATAGTCATCAGAGGGTAATAACTTCGTTACCACCAGCTAGAGCTGGTAGAAAGTAGTGGATTCTTCATCACTCAAAGTCTCCAAATCAAGTCTCCTGATATCTTTCTGAATGATATACTCTAGCTCATCTAGAAGTTATGGGCCTGATTTTTTGGCCTGTATTGAGACTAGATAATTATAATGGTCCATTTTGACCTTAAAATCTATGAAAAATAGGGCTGTCAAGCAATTAAAAAAAGTAATCGTGATTAATCACGCAATTAATTGCACTGTTAATAATAGAATACCATTTATTTAAATATTTTGGATGTTTTCTACATTTTCAAATATATTGATTTCAATTACAACACAGAATACAAAGTGCTCACTTTATATTTATTTTTGATTTATAAGTATTTGCACAGTAAAACGAAAAGAAATAGTATTTTTCAATTCACCTAATACAAGTATTGTAGACCAATCTCTTTATCATGAAAGTTAAACTTACAAATGTAAAATTTTGTACAAAAAAATGCATTCAAAAATAAAATAATGTAAAATTTTAGAGTCTGCAAGTCCACTCAGTCCTACTTCTTGTTCAGGTAATCGCTCAGAAAAACAAGTTTGTTTACATTTGCAGGAGATAATGCTGCCCGCTTCTTGTTTACAATGTCACCTGAAAGTGAGAACAGGCATTCTCATGGCACTCTTGTAGCTGGCGTTGAAAGATATTTACGTGCCAGATGCGCTAAAGAGTCATATGTCCCTTTATGCTTCGACCACCATTCCAGGGGACATGAGTCCATGCTGATGACAGGTTCTGCTCAATAACAATCCAAAGCAGTGCGGACCAACGCATGTTCATTTTCATTATCTGAGTCAGATGCCACCAGCAGAAGCCTGATTTTCTTTTTTGGTGGTTTGTGTTCTGTAGTTCCTGCATCAGAGTGTTACTCTTTTAAGACTTTTGAGAGCATACTCCACACCTTGTCCCTCTCAGATTTTGGAAGGCACTTCAGATTCTTAAACCTTGGGTTGAGTGCTGTATCTATCTTTAGAAATCTCACATTGGTGCCTTCTTTACATTTTGTGAAATCTGCAGTGAAAGTGTTCTTAAAATGAACAACATGTGCTGGGTCATCATCCGAGACTGCTGTAACATGAAATACATGGCAGAATGCAGGTAAAACAGAGCAAGGGACATACAGTTCTCCCCCAAGGAGTTCAGTCACAAATTTAATTAACACATTATTTTTTTAATGAGTGTCGTCCTCATGGAAGCATGTCCTCTGGAATGGTGGCCAAAACATGAAGGGTCCTATGAATGTTTACCATTTCTGGCATGTAAATACCTTGCAATGCCGGCTACAAAATTGCCATACAAATGCCAGTTCTCACTTTCTGGTGACATTGTAAATAAGAAGAGGGCAGCATTTTCTTGTATAAATGTAAACAAACTTATTTCTCTTAGCGATTGGCTGAACAAGAAGTAGGACTGAGTGGACTTGTAGGATCTGAAGTTTTACATTGTTCTGTTTTTGAGTGCAGTTATGTAACCAAAAAAAATCTACATTTGTAAATTGCACTTTCACAACAAAGAGATTGCACTACAGTACTTGTAGGAGGTGAATTGAAAAATACTATTCACTTTTACAGTACAAATATTTGTAATAAAAATTAATATACACTTTGATTTCAATTACAACATAAAATACAATATATATATGAAAATGTAGAAAAAATTCCAAAATATTTAATGAATTTCAATTGGTATTCTACTGTTTAACAGTGCAATTAAAACTGCGATTAACCGCGATTAAGTTTTCTTAATCGCGTGAGTTAACTGCAATTAATCGACAGCCCTGATGAAAATTCTGTCAAAAATGAGGATTTTAAAAAAAATTACAAAATGTTTATCAAAAGTGGGGGAGAAATGGTGAACATTTTCATGAAAACTCCAGACCAGCTCTACTGCCAACCTGGCCTGGATGCCAATTTGTAGCGGACACTAGATCCCAATCCTCTCAGCCATCCCGTCCCTCGAATATGCATGCTGTTGGGAAGATGTCTACAGAAGGCAGTTTGAATGCTGAAACAAAAGCATGGCTGCACATACCAGCTTCCTGATGCTTCAGCCCTAGGTGGTTTTGTTTTAAGGCAGTAAACATAACCAGCTGCCTGCAGCACTTCCCTTTTCTACAGCTGCCTCAGTATCCCATAAGTGAACATAGATTAATGGTATTTTCCTTCCCCTATACATGGCTATTTTGAATAGCCATAACACTTGCAGGCTATGGTGTGGCCAGAGATATTCAGCTGGATTAATATGCACTTCTTATCCCCCACATCTGCAGCCAAACACAAGAAAAATCCTTCCCCCTTCTCCAAGCTTTTCAGTGTTGTGACAGTTTTTCAGAGCATAGCTATTGCTGTTAGACCTCACCAGATTTCAGCAGCTTTGACCTGTAAAGGTTAACAAAAATCTCTTTCCTCCAGGTTCACTGAACGTGGTTTGGGTCAGCAAAGCTCACTCACAACTACGAAGTTCCACGTAGTTTCCACCCAAAACCACAAGCTGTGACTGTAATAATGGGAGGCCTGTGCTAGCATTTCTTGGTGCTTTTAGCATGGAACAAATGTGACAGCAGTCCTGTATCTTGCTAGCAGGGCTGGTCTTCTCTCAGCCAGCACTGACTCCCCCCCCGTTCCTTTGCCTCCTGAGGACTAGCCCACCTCCAATGTTGCCTTTTTTTTTTTTTTTTTTTTTTAATTGCCAACTTTAGGATTTGACCCCACAACCTAAGCAGCTCCAGTGATCTGTTGGCAAGCCTCCGTGGCCATCAAGTTGTTATAGTAGGATAGGTGGTGGGCTGTGGGGACAGAAGTGCTCTGTGAGCAGCTGCATTGTTGCTGTCATGAGAGTTCTGTGCAGGTAGCAGGCAAAGCTGCTAGCATTTAATTCCCAATATTATAATCGCTTTCCAATCATTACAGCCCCAGGCTTCCTTGATTTTCATCCCAGGTTTGCTGAAAGATTTGCTGCTGTTTTGGCAAACCTACCAAAATCAGGATTTAATCGTGGTTAAACGCCATTTGTCTACACTGGCTGGTCTACACTGATCACTAAGACACACTGTGGTATCTCACTCAGTTGCTCAGACACACAGTCATTCAGACAAGTTTGATTTTCTTGCCACTCCCTTCTTCAGACTCCCAAAAATGTGGGGAGGGGAAGGGCCTGTTTTTTCATTCAGCTAAGTTTAAAATGCAAATGGGATAGAGGATAGGAGCAGTAAGGAGCAGAAAAGAAAGGTTTAAACATCAGTATCAACAGGAACCCTGAGGGAATCTGAAAGTAAAGTACATTGATGCATGTTTGGTGTAGTTTCTGCTGGCTACACCTCACTGCCTAATCAGAAAGCAATGAAAGGGAATGAAGAATCTCAAGTTAGAACTGGCACCTGAGCCCTATTTCAAAATGGCAGTGTTTTATTAGGGCCTTTCTGCCAGTGGCTCTCTCTCTCTTGCTGGTTACTGACTCTCTGGTGCTGCATTGGTAGGAGAAGCATCACACATTTTCTTGGTGCTTCTCTTCTCCCTTTCCTTCCCATTCTCCTTTCCCCACCCCCAACCCCTCCTATCCTGCACTCCTTGTACTCCCCACTCCCCAAATCGAACATGTACAGATTTTATGGTTCACTGGAGAATAAGTGGCTGTCATTTCACAGACGGGCCAGGATGTAATTAGCCACAATGCATCGAAGTAATGGAACAGATGTCTCTTTGTAAACTGAGTTTGCTGTTGCACACTCTGTGTGTGTGACCTGCCGACTGCTGCAGGCTATTCCTCCCCAACCCCCTCTCCCCCCTCTGTTTCTGAGCCAAGGGCTTAGCTAACATGAAGTGTTTGTATGTTTGCTGTTTTGTTTTTCCTCTCTCTTTCTCTCACTCATCTCTTGCTGTAAGGCCACTGATTGTGTGACACAACATTAGAGCAAGCTAAACCTGCGTTTATCGATGGAGTCATTCAAAACACAAAAGGTGATACCCCCTCTTATAAGATAATTGGCAGTTTCAGGTTGCACTTATTACCCAATGATAATACACCAATAAAATCATAAATTGCTGTTATGATGCCTGGACTTTTTTTTTAACTGAAAATAAAATAGTTATATTCTCCCTTAACCCTCAAATTAGTATTTACATTTAAATAGGAGATGGGGTACTGGACTGATGACAATGTGATTACACACAAAAGCTATCAACAAAACAGGCGGTAGCAGATAGATGCATGCCCGGCTCAACCAGAAGCCCAAATTCAAACACCCTTGAACTTTGGGGAGCACTTGAAATCCAGACGTGAGCCCACAATCCTCATTGTGTTGCACAGACTTTGTGTTACATGACACAGACTTTGTAACGCTAGATCTTCTTGGCTGTTCATTTTTTCACTTGTTTTTTAAATTGAGCCACGTTTTCAGTCCCTGTTATTTGCACAGATTTTCTTCTCCAGTGACTGTTTCTCTGCAACTCCCAGGCTCTGTACAGCTTCTTCCTTGGTGGCTCGTAAGATGTATTGACTGTGTCACGCTAATTACGCTGCAGTTACGTCTTAAAGTTTCCCGCGGCTGGTGCCAGCACCAGTGCAGTATCACTAGTAGTAGCAACTGTGAGAGGGCTAGGCTGGCTGCTGGCATTTTAACTACCCTGCCATCTAGTGCTGCTCAGAGCAGATCTAGATGAAACAGTAATTCTAATGCTAGTTGTTGGTTTCTTGTATACATTAGCTCTCCTACCATTGCTACCACTGGTTGACCGGGAATTATTAAGTAAAAATATTTGTTGTAGACACGGCCTAAGTGTTATTTTCACTCTACAGATATTTTTGTGTGTCAAAGGCACACACAATCAAATTATTTGTATAGGCTCTCTGTGAGTGTGTGTGCATATTTAAGCTTTTTCGCACACTTATTTTATAAAGGGCTAAATCCTGGCTCAAGTGCAGTCAATGGCAAAATTACTATTGGTCTGACTGGAACCAGGGTTTGGCCAAAGTGCTTATCTCCAGAGTGCATGGCTTGTTGAGAATTAGAAGCAATGGCCTTCATACAATTATAACACTAAGTAGCAGGGTTCCTATAAGGGGAGGTGCATGTCACTATTTCAAGAGCTGAAGCGATACTGGGGCTAACAGCGGGTAAGAGAGCTGCAGGAATTACAAGGTTGGGTTACATACCAGGGTGAGGAGAGCAGTATTAATACACTGATGAGATTAAACTAGATAAAATGGGAGAAAATATCACATTTTATTGTATCTTGGGAGAATTCTCTATAGCGCTGAACACCCGGACTAGGGCCCAGCTGTCTGCACAGGCCATCGGCCTCTTACCTTCTTCTCTCTTCCAGCCACTGTGACTAATAAGATATTTTAGACTGTGTAAATATTTGTCTCCTTTCTAGAGCTTCGTTTACACTGCATGAATACGGCGGCTATAATTAAAAATGAGCGAAAGCAGGTAATCCAGAGATGGTTGTCCTCCTTGGGAGACTCTCTCTCATACAGTCGATTTCTCTTCCCTACCACATGTGCATTCCCTGCACTGGGCTGCATGCTGTCCCCATACTTGCATGGATGTTGGTGTGATGCTGGCAAACCAGGTGCCAGCTCTTGCCAAGGCTTTAGGCCTCAGCCGAGCACTGACAAATTCGTTGCTGGAAACCAGTCTGTTTCACCTGTGTGTTAGCATGTTTAAGATGGGTATTGAGCTTATAGCAATGTGTTTAGTGTTTAGACTTCATAAAATGCTTGTAAATTGCTGCATGCATTAATCTCACTTATAATTTCTTTATCATGTGTTATAAGGTAATATTTAAGTTTTATTTTATAATTGTAAAAAATGTTTGCCCTAAAACTGCCACCTCATCAGATGGGATCTTCTCTTGTTCCTCAGGAAGGACGGTCAAAACTAAATGGGTCATTGTTGGACATCATGATACAAAGACTTTGCTAATTGCCCCTGCCCAGGCTATATGCAAAAGGAAGCATAGACTGTAGCTCATTTGTGTGTATGTTTGCCTGCTTTAACCTGTAAATAACTCTCTCATTTCTTTTTCCTAGTTAACAAATCCTTAGTTAAGTATCAGAGGGGTAGCCGTGTTAGTCTGAATCTGTAAAAAGCAACAGAGGGTCCTGTGGCACCTTTAAGACTAACAGAAGTATTGGAGCATAAGCTTTCGTGGGTGAATGCCCACTTCATCAGACAGCTTATGCTCCAATACTTCTGTTAGTCTTAAAGGTGCCACAGGACCCTCTGTTGCTTTTTACAAATCCTTAGTTAGTTTACTATAGGATTGGCTATAAGCATTGTCTTCGGTGTGAGATCAGAGATAGAAATTGACCTGGGTTCAGTGACTGGTGTCTTGGAACTGAAAGCAACCTAAATCTTTTGTGATCTTTGGTGTATAGCAATCAACTATCACTAAGTCCATCTTGCCTGGATAGTAAGATAGACTGGAATGTCCCAGGAGACTGTCTGTGGCTTGATGGTGAGACAGTTCTAGTGCTTCAGGAGTCCACATTTGTTACTGGGTTGGTGAAATCTAATTACAGAACATACAGCCAGTGTGGGGTTTCTGCCCTGCTTCTTGCCAGTCTGCTCTGAGGTTGGCACTCACAGTCATGAACCACTACAGACAACGTGACAGTTGGCATGCATGGATACCCCATGCTTCTGCATGCATCCATCCCCAGAATGCAGTTCACCTCTTCAACAGCCTTTGCATTTAGGACAGAAGCATACATTCTCAATACTCAGACAATTCAGGGAGTTTCTGACAGCAATTAAGAGTTTCAAGGTGGCAGCAAGTTTTGAGCTATGTCTACACTTGCAGAGTTTTTGCGCCATCAGTTTCAATGGTGATAGTGAACTGGTGAAAGAAGAGTGCTGGTTTGTGAACTCACTCACTTCCACAGGCATCAGAGAGTGTTTACATTTGCAGCACTTCCATCGCTGATGAGAGCAGCGCACTGAGGGCAGCTATCCCACAGTGAAGCTCTCTCCATTTTGACAATAGGTCTTGTGGGAAGGGATGTGTGTGATCGCGGGGCATGCTGGGTCCCTGCACAGCCTCCTCTCCCCAAACACAGATCAGCTCCAGTAGCTCAGCACTGCTCTAAACAGGGGATCATTTGCTATGTGGAGCAGGCATTGTCACCTGGCCAGATGATAAGTGAGCGCTTGCCAAGGAAGGGGAGTTTCAAAGTTCCTGGGGCTTTATAGGGAGAGGGGCAGACCTCTGTTTACCTGGCGTCAGAGCAGCAGAGCTGCTGGCCAGAGTGGTCACCGAGGCACTGTGGGATATCCTGCGGAGGCTAAACGCTCTGTAAACAGGAAGAACGTGTCTCACTTGCACATCACCGCAAAAGCATCACCAGTAAGAGCTGTACGCCTCTTATGGAGATGATTTTCTTAGTCATTGGCATGTGTAGACGCTCCCATCTTTTTTGTGCAAAAAGGGGACTTTTTCCGCTTTAAATGGCAAGTGTAGACATGCTTTTACAACAGGGGTGAAAGTAGAAATAGTGACTTACCAGTACGGGGCTGGGTTGGGGCCAGCTCTGGCCCCCGGAAGGGGCGGGGCCTCGAGCGGAAGGGGTGGGGATGGGGGCTCAGAGCCAGCCCCGGTCCGCCCTGAACCGGTAAGTGCCCTCCCCCTTCCTCTCCCCCGCCGGGGTAGCAGCGGCAGCTGGGGGCTCCGGCAGCGGTTTAAAAGGGCCCAGGGCTCGGCCGCTGCTACCGCCCCGGGCCCTTTAAACTGCTGCCGGAGCCCCCGGCTGCCGCTGCTACCCCAGGGCTCCAGCAGCACAGCTCCGGGGGCTATTTAAAGGGCCGGGGCTGTAGAGGCAGCGGGAGCCCCGGGTCCTTTAAATAGCCGCCGGAGCCCCACCACTACTCCAGGGCGCTGGGGGCTATTTAAAGGGCCCAGGACTCCCCTGCTTCTACCGCCCTGGCCCTTTAAATAGGCCCCGGAGCCCTGGGGTAGCACCAGCGGGGCTCCGGCGGCTATTTAAAGGGCCCAGGGCAGTAGATGCAACAGGAGCCCGGCCTTTAAATAACCCCCGGAGCCCCGCCGCTACTCCAGGGCTCCAGCAGCGGGGCTCTGGTGGCAATTTAAAGGGCCTGAGGCTCCAGCTGCTGATGAGAGCCCCAGGCCCTTTAAATTGCCGTCTGGGGAATCTGGGCCGCCCGGTACAGCGCACCGGCTCTTGCCGGTACGCCGTACCGGGGCGTACTGGCTTACTTTCACCTCTGCCTTACAAACCCAATACTGAACAGATTTGTGTACCAAAGACTATGTTATCGAAAATTGAAAGCAACGTATGGTGCAAGAATATCCATGGGTCGCTGTAAAAATCTATTACAATTTTGGTCACGGAAGGGTTCTCTCTGGATTAGGTTGGTGGAGGAAGGAAATATTGGGCCCTGACGCTGTTTATAGCAATCTATTAATTACAGTTCTGGAAACTGCTCAGCAAGTCACCTATCTCCAGACACCCAGTTCCCAATGGGATCCAAACCCCAAATAAATCTGTTTTATTCTGTATAAAGCTTATACAGGATAAACTCATAAATTGTCCGTCCTCTATGAGAGATATGCACAGCTGTTTGCTCCCCTAGGTATTAATCACTTACTCTGGGTTAATTAATAAACAAAAGTGATTTTATTAAGTATAAAAAGTAGGATTTAAGTGGTTTCAAGAAATAACAGACAGAACAAAGTAAGTTACCAAGCAAAATAAAACAAAACACTCAAGTCTAAGCCTAATACATTAAGAAACTGAATACCAGTAAATCTCACCCTCAGAGATGTTCCAATAAGATTCTTTCACAGACTAGACTCCTTCCTAGTCTTGGCCCAATCCTTTCCCTTGGTACAGTCCTTGTTAGTTCCAGCTCAGATGGTAGCTAGGGGATTTCTCATGACTGGCAGCCCATTTTGTTCTGTTCCACCCCCTTTTATGGCTTTGGCACAAGGTGGGAATCTTTTGTCTCTCTGTGTCCCCACCCCTCCTTCTAAATGGAAAAGCACCAGATTTAAGATGGATTCCAGTACCAGGTGATATGGTCACATGTCCTGTGAGACCCCAAGCCTCCATTCTTTCCGGCCTGACTCACACAAACATCGGAAGGCTTACAGGTAAACAGAGCCATTTACAGCCAATTGTCCTGTAGCCCACGAAAGCTTATGCTCAAATAAATTTGTTAGTCTCTAAGGGTATGTCTACACTACGAAATTAGGTCGATTTAACAGAAATTGATTTTTTAGAGATTGATTTGATACAGTCGATTGTGTCCCCACTAAGCGCATTAAGTCGGCGGTGTGCGTCCACAGTACCGAGGCTACCATCAACTTTCGGAGCGTTGCACTGGGTAGGTATCCCACAGTTCCCGCAGTCTCTGCCACCCATTGGAATTCTGGGTTGAGCTCCCAATGCCTGATGGGGCAAAAACATTGTCGCGGGTGGTTCTGGGTACATGTCGTCCCTCCCTCCCTCCATGAAAGCAATGGCAAAAAATCGTTTCTCGCCTTTTTTCCTGAGTTACCCGTGCCGGCAAGCATGGAGCCCGCTCAGCTCACTGTCACCGTATGTCTCCTGGGTGCTGCTGGCAGACGCGGTACTGCAGTGCTACACAACAGCATCCCCTTGCCTTGCCTTGCGGATGGCAGACAGTGCAATACGACTGCTAACCGTCGTTGTCGTCCTGTGGGTGCTCCTGGCTGACCTCGGTTAGGTTGGTCGGGAGCGCCTGGGCAAACATAGGTGCTCCTGGCCGGCCTCGGTGAGGTCGGTCAGGGGCGCCTGGACAAAAATGGGAATGACTCCAGGTCATTCTCTTCTTTAAGTTTCGTCTAATGGAAATTCATTCCTGCCTGGAATATCATGCCAGCTGGAGGCTTCTGCCTCAGGCTGCTCTCCCAGTCGGCAGCACCACGCGGTCGCACCTCCCCCAGCCTACCCCTTGCTCCCATGGCTCATGAAGCCTGGACAGTAGTAAGGAGCAGTTCAGCTATAGGCTGAGCAAGTGCAGAATGGTGATAGAATGTGCCTTTGGATGTTTAAAAACTCACTGGTGCAGTTTACTGACTCAGTTAGACCTCAGCGAAACCAATATTCCCATCGTTATTACTGCTTGCTGTGTGCTCCACAATATCTGTGAGAGTAAGGGGGAGATGTTTATGGCGGGGTGGGAGGTTGAGGCAAATCGCCTGGCCGCTGATTACGCGCAGCCAGACACCAGGGCGGTTAGAAGAGCACAGCAGGGCGCGCTGTGCATCAGAGAAGCTTTGAAAACCAGTTTCATGACTGGCTAGGTTACAGTGTGAAAGTTCTGTTTGTTTCTCCTTGATGAAAACCCACCCCCTTGGTTCACTCTACTTCCCTGTAAGCCAACCGCCCTCCCCTCCCCGTTTTGATCTCCTCTTGCAGAGGCAATAAAGTCATTGGTTGTTTCAAATTCATGCATTCTTTATTAATTCGTCACACAAATGGGGGGATAACTGCCAAGGTAGCCCAGGAGGGGTGGGGGAGGAGGAAAGCACAGGGGTGAGGTAGTTGTAGGGGCATCCCCTAGAATGGCATGTAGCTCATCATAGAAGCGGCATGTCTGGGGGTCTGACCCGGAGCGGCCGTTTGCCTCTCTGGTTCTTTGGTAGGCTTGCCTGAACTCCTTAAGTTTCATGCGGCACTGCTGCGGGTGCCTGTTATAACCTCTGTCCTTCATGCCCTTGGAGATTTTTTCAAATATTCCGGCATTTCATCTTTTGGAACGGAGTTCAGATAGCACGTATTCGTCTCCCCATACAGCGATCAGATGCAGAACCTCCCGTTTGGTCCATGCTGGAGCTCATTCAAAAGTTCGCGGGGCTTTTCCTGTCTACCTGGCCAGTGCATCTGAGTTGAGAGTGCTATCCAGAGCGGTCACAATGCAGCACTCTGGGATAGCTCCCGGAGGCCAATACCATCAAATTGCGTCCACACTACCCCAAATTCGACCCAGCAGGGTCGATTTCAGCGCTAATCCCCTCGTCGGGGAGGAGTACAGAAATCGATTTTAAGAGCCCTTTAAGTCGACAAAAATGGCTCCGTCATGTGGACGGGTGCAGGGTTAAATCGATCTAACGCTGCTAAATTCGACCTAAACTCGTAGTGTAGACCAGGGCTAAGGTGCCACGAGTACTCCTGTTCTTTTTGCGGATACAGACTAACACGGCTGCTACTCTGAAACCTATCAAGATTCTAAACCATCATTAGTGGCCCACACTTTGCATAATTACAATAGGACCTCAGAGTTTACTTCATATTTCTAGTTTTAGATATGATACAAGATATGATACATACATACAAATAGGATGAACACATTCAGTAGATTATAAGCTTTGTAATGATACCTTACAAGAGACCTTTTGCATAAAGCATATTCCAGTTACATTATATTCACATTCCAAGCATATTTTCATAGAGCATATGGAGTGCAACGTCACACCCTCTATCTGTTCTAGGCTTCAATTTCTCAGAAAGAATGCCATTCATTGCTGTGACAAGGTCCGTAATGGTTTTTGTGATGGGGGCCAAGGGAGACTAGAATAAAGCATCAAGTTCATTTTCACTTGTGGAAGGAACAGGATTTGAACTTTGGTCTCCAGAAGTGAAAGGCTTATGCATTTTCCCCCAAAGTGATACAGAACCTTGCTGTCTTATACCACTTTTTGTTATTTTTGGTTACTGCTTATTTCTGTGGAGAAAATAGAAAGCAAAAGCTTGTGACATAACACTACAGCCCAATTCTGCATTCTTGCTGTCCAATAGGTCTGGAAACAGGATTTAGTGGGGGAGGGTTACTCTAGTTGTGGAGACATTGACGTCTGGGCAGAGTTCCATTGGCTGGTGTTTGGGCTGGTTCACCACAAGCCTCGTTTCAATCAGTGAGGACTTAGTTGGGGTTCTTATCTTCCAGATTCTGTTTATCCAGAACTTTTTTCCTTCGAGAGCTTTGGACTAGATTTAACACCGGTGCCAACTTCTGTGGAGTGACTTTACATCTGTTTGATATCAGAGTTTGTTAGTTCTTAGCGACCATCTGTTGACACTTTTTAAAAAATGCACTCCATCTTTCTTGTTTTCTGTTCAGTGTTGTAACCCATAAACTCAGTTTCTATTAGCATATGTCCTGTTTTATTGTTTAGTTCCTGCCCTTCAAGAGGCAGGGGCTGCTTAATTCCAGCAAATACAATTAGAGCTTCCAAACAGGTGCTAGCTAAGTAGATCAACTGAGCTTTGCCTTTACTTTTTCTCAGAAGACACAAAGTAATACAGCAAATGCAAGATCATTGCTAGTGTTAGGGAGCATGAGGGAATTTCTATTTCATTCTAAATAAAGGCATCTTCTGGCATCTTAAACTAAAAGTGGCTTGTCTGTCCCTTAACAGCAGGCAATTATGTGACACTCAGGGAGACTATATAGCAGACAGCACTTATGACAAAAGAGTATACTCAGTAAACTTTTCAGAATATATTCAGTTTTTGACAAGGTTTCAACTCTCTAACAATAATAATTATAATGGTCCTAATCCTGCAGTCCTCACTCAGTTTTTACTTAGTCCCTACACAGGTAAAACTACCACTGACTCAGTGAAATCAGGATTGAGCAGAAACAAAGTGAGGACTGCTGGATTAGGACCATTGCTAATGCTTTGCAATGAAAATAAATAGCACTTTATAGCAAAGAATCTGGGAGTTCTTTACAAACAATTATTAATTAAGCCTCACAACATCTTTGTGAGGTACATTTTATATATGTCAGTTAGTATATATTAGAATATACACTTTCACATCTAGGTAAACTGGGGCACAGAGCAATTAAAAACATAATCCTGAGCTGAGTTAAGAGTTAGGGCAGGTGGGTCTACATGCAGCTACACCCCTGCAGCACTTTAGTGAAGTTGCTACTATGCCTGGGTGGGCAAACTATGGCCCACGGGCTGGGTCCGACCCATCAGGGCTTTGGATCCGGCCCGCGGGATTGCCACCCCCGTGGCGCTGCGGGCCCCGTGCCGCCCCCAGAAGCAGCCGGCACCACGTCCCTGTGGCCCCTGGGGGAAGAGGGGCAGAGGGCGCCATGCACTGCCCCCCCACCCGCAGCTCCCATTGGTCGGGAACGAGGAACCGCGGCCAATGGAAGCTTGCGGGGAGTACCCTCAGGCGAGGGCAGCATGCGGAGCCCCCTGCCTGCCCCCCTCCAGGGGCCCCAGGGATGTGGTGCCGGCCGCTTCCGGGAGCGGCGCCAGGCCAGGGCAGGCAGCCAGGGAGCCTGCCCTGGTCCCGGTGTGCGCCACTGTCACCCCGGAGCCACTCCAGGTAAGCGGCCCCAGGCTTGAACCCGCATCCCAAACCCCTCTTGCACCCTGCACCACAACCTCCTGCCCTGAGCCCCCTGCTGCACCCCACACTCCTCCTGCACCTCAACCCCCTGCTGCACCCCGCACTCCTCCTGCACCTCAACCCCCTTCCCTGAGCCCCCTGCTGCACTCCACACCCCTCCTGCACCCCAACCCCCTGCTGCACCCCGCACTCCTCCTGCATCCCAACCCCCTTCCCTGAGCCCCCTCGTACACCTCGCACCCCTTGCCCTGAGCCCCTTCCTGCACATCGCACCCCCTCCCACACCCTGCACTCCCTCCCGCACCCCAACCCCCTGCCCCAGCCCTACATTCATGGCTCTGCATGCAATTTCCCCACCCAGATATGGCCTTTGGGCCAAAAAGTGTGCCCACCCCCGTTCTACACCAATGGGAGAGCTTTCCCTGTCAGCATAGTTAATCCACCTCTGTGAGAGGCAGTAGTATGTTGACAGGAGAAGTTCTCCCATTTATATAGGGCTGTCTACAGCCAGGGTTAGGTCAGTAACTGCATCGCTCAGGGGTGTGGGTGGAGCTCAGAGCTAAGATTTCAGACGTGGAAATCCCCCCCCACTGGCAATTGTGGGGAGAGGCGATGAGCCAAGATACCCCAAAAACACACACAGCCCCTCCACATGGCCTATGGGAGGCAGAGGGTAAGAGGGTCGGATTTTGGGGCCTTTGGGCATAGGTGCTAGTTTCCATCACATATACAGGGTTTACAGTTTGGTTCAATGGCTCTCAGCACCCCATTATGCCAATTGTTCCAGCACCCCTGCCTGTTGGTGAAGTGGGAAGATTGAGGGCCCTGGGGTGTAGTGAGGAAGAAGTTGGGGGCTGCTGGGGAAAGAATTGGGGGCAGAGTGGTGGGGGTACTGTAGGGGGCTGGGGAAGCCTATACAGGCTGAAAGGACTTGGGGTGCAAGTTCTGGGGGCCAGGATGGGATGGGATGATAGAGTGGGAGTTGCCTGGCTATGGGAGAGGGAGGTACAGTTCCCTGGGCAGGACAGGAGGTATTGAAGATGAGGTGTTGCCTAGTTGCAGGGTGGGGGTACATTGGGGGTCTGGAACTTACAAGACAACTTGACACCAAAGTTTCCCTCTTGGCTCTGGTCCAATGGGGCTGGCATGGCTCAGCTCCCTGCTCTGGAGTTGCAGCACCACTCAGGTTTGGCTGGGGCCAAATTTTTGTGAATGGCGTTGTGACCTAGCACATGGGGTCACAGTGTTCTTACTCAAATTGGTCCTGGCCAGCCTCCTGCTGTTATGACAGAGGGATGGCTGGGCCAAACCCGAGCAGCGCTGTGATCCTGTGTGCTAAGTTGCAATGCCCAGAGCAAGGAGCCAAGCCCAGCCAGCCTTGAGACCCTTTGACGCATTCTGGTGACCCAGTTTTGGATCACTATACCACATGCTGCTGGTTACCAGTTACCATATGCAGTGCTGTGACTGGTGATTCCTATGGTTGTTACCCTGTCAGTGAAGACTGCTGCGTTTCAGCCCAAGTATTGCAAGCAAAATCCATTTGATCTGTTTTGTAGGTTGGAGAAAGTGATCTTGTTATAGTGTGATAGTGACTGAGGGGGTTGTGACGGGTTGGATCACAGAAACCCCCTTGGGAGCTGCCACCTGATGTGCAAAGACTACCCCTGCTTCTGTTTTCCCTGCCAGCTCAGGACTCCAGCACCCTGTCTTGCTGAATTAGACACTCCAGTCTGCTCCAACACAGACCCGGGGTCTGAATCACTTGCCCCAAAGCTGCAAGTTTACCTGAAAACAGCTTACAGTAGTGTGCTTGTCTTTAGCACTCAGATGCTCAACTCCCAATGGGGTCTAAACCCAAATAAATCCGTTTTACCCTGCATAAAGCTTATGCAGGGCAAACTCATAGATTGTTCGCCCTCTATAACAGTGAGACCTCACTTGGAGTACTGTGTGCAGTTCTGGTCTCCTATGTTTAAAAGGGATGAACTGAAACTGGAACGGGTACAGAGAAGGGCAACTAGGATGATCCGAGGAATGGAAAACCTTTCCTATGAAAGGAGACTAGAGGAGCTTGATTTGTTTAGCCTAACCAAAAGAAGGCTGAGGGGGGATATGATTGCTCTCTTTAAATATATCAAAGGGATAAATACCAGGGAGGGAGAGGAATTATTTCAGCTCAGTGCTAATGTGGACACGAGAACGAATGGATATAAACTGGCCGTGGGGAAATTTAGGCTTGAAATTAGACGAAGGTTTCTAACCGTCAGAGGGGTGAAATTTTGGAACAGCCTTCCGAGGGAAACGGTGGGGGCGAAAGACCTCTCTGGCTTCAAGATTAGGCTAGATAAGTTTATGGAGGGAATGGTTTGATGGGATTACGGGATTCTAATCAATTAGGCAATAACGGCCATCGCTGGTAAAATGAGGGTCTGGCTAGAGAATCTTGCCTGTATGCTCGGGGTTCTGCTGATCGCCATATTTGGGGTCGGGAAGGAATTTTCCTCCAGGGTAGATTGGCAGTGGCCCTGGAGGTTTTTCGCCTTCCTCCGCAGCATAGGGCAGGGGTCGCAAGCTGGA
Source organism: Terrapene triunguis (assembly GCF_002925995.2). Classification (NCBI taxonomy): domain Eukaryota; kingdom Metazoa; phylum Chordata; order Testudines; family Emydidae; genus Terrapene; species Terrapene triunguis. Next base: position 15,419,460 of record NW_020664417.1, on the reverse strand, counting down.
AGATTCTCTGCGACTTGAAGTCTTTAGATCACGATCTGGAGACTTCAACAGCAAAGTTAAGGGAAAGTGGGGGGGTCAGCTTTTGTGGCCTGCATCATGCGGGGGGTCAGACTAGATGACCATATTGGTCCCTTCTGACCTTAAAGTCTATGAGTCTATGAGTCTATGATAGAGAGATATGCACAGTTGTTTGCTCCCCCAGGTATTAATACGTACTCTGAGTAAATTACTAAATAAAAAGTGATTTTATTAAATACAGACAGTAGGATTTAAGTGGTTCCAAGTAGTAACAGACAGAACAAAGTAAGTCACCAAGCAAAATAAAATAAAATGCGCAAATATATGTCTAATCAAACTAAATACAGATAATCTCACCCTCAGAGATGCTTCAGTAAGTTTTTCTCAGACTGGACACCTTCCAGGCCTGGGCACAATTCTTTCCCCTGGTACAGCTCTTGTTCCAGCTCAGGTGATAGCTAGGGGATTCTTCATGAAGGCTCCTCTGCCCCTCTGTTCTCTTCCACCCCTTTATATATCTTTTGCATAAGGCGGGAACCCTTTGTCCCTCTGGGTTTTCACCCCCCCTCACTGGAAAAGCACCAGGTTAAAGATGGATTCCAGTTCAGGTGACATGATCACAATGTCACTGCAAGACTTCATTGCCCACTTGCCAGCACACACATATACAGGAAGACTCACAGGTAAACACAGTCATCTGCAGATAATGGTCCTGTTAATGGGAGTCATCAAGATTCCAAACCATCATTAATGGCCCACACTTTACATAATTACAATAGGCCCTCAGAGTTATATTTCATATTTCTAGTTTTAGATACAAGAGTGGTACATTTCTACAAATAGGATGATCACACTCAGTAGATTATGAGCTTTGTAATGATACCTTACAAGAGACCTTTTGCACAAAACATACCCCAGTTACATTATATTGACTTATTATCAAGTTTTTATAAAATCATATAGACTGCACAACGTCACAGGGGTAACACTTCAAAAGTGCCCGAGTCACTTAGGAACCTAAATCATACTGACTTTCAATGGGATTTGTGCTCCTAAGTGACTTAGGCACTTTTGAATATGGCACTTAGGCTCCTGAGTCACGTAGGTCCTTTTGAAAAATTTACCCATAATCTTTAGGGTAGAGTTGCAAATCAGCTACAATAAGGCTTGTGGTCAATGTAAATTTGAGATGGGGAGGCTCTTTGGTAAAGCTGAAGTCCTGCATGAGTGCTGATGGGGGAGAAGGGTGCCCTGTGCTGAAGCCATCTGGACCCATTACAAGAATTAGCTTTGTGCAGTGGAAGGTTCCAAACCCCTCACTGGGGAGACCCATATTACAAATGAGGATGGATGCTCTGCTGAGAAATGTAATCAACTATCAGGACAATCATTCTAGAACATGCATTTCTCTCTCTTTTTCTCTTCACAACTGACTGATTATCTATTGCTCCTCTTCACCACAGTCTGCTTGAATGGCTTCACAGCATTTGAAGGTATGAGAATATGATTCCTCCCCCACCCCCACCCACCTTGATGTAATTGTCTATATTTAGGTCACTGACATGATGAGAGATGTTTATGTGTTTTTAACCTAAAGATGGAAATTGCCTCTCCAAATATCTTTGAATTGAAACACCCTAATGGAGCCTTGTGCTTTCATTGCTTTTGCAGTGGCGTTGTTGTTTTAGGTCTACAGTGCAAGAGGCATTGCTCCATACTCACTCCCTTCAGCACACGTCGCTGCTTCCACACACACCACTAAAATGTCTGCCTGATCTTGATGGCAAGCACATTCCACTGGATGGGAAGGAATTATAAAAGGGCAGGAGGAAGGTCATAGGAAGTTGCTTTATCCTCCTTCCACCTGGAACAGATATTGTGTGCACTGGCCTATCAAGTAGAAAATGTGGCACTGATAAATCCCATCCGCAAAGGAGCTGAGCCTTTTTAATATGCAAATGCTCAGTCAAAGAAAGTAAACAGACATCTCCTTCTGCAGGGAATTACTAGACAAACGACTCCCTCCCATTTCCCTCCCCCTTCCCGTTTAACTGTAGGAAATTCTGCTTGCTTTTTATGATAAAGAGGAAGAGGGGAAGGGGCATGTATTGAATCACTGTTAAGCTGCTGTATTCCACCCAAGACCTTTCAGTCTAGATGTGCTTCATTAGTTTGATAAGCAGACACTAAAAAGAGGAGGGTGAGGGGTTTTGCATGAGGGAATCTGCCTAGGGGCTGCCTGGAGGTTTAAGAAGATGAACTGCTAATGATGTTGAAGATGTACCTTTTTGGGACCCTGGCTCCTAGAGGAAATGTGGGTCCTTTTCACTAACTGTGTTATGCTTGGTGGTATAATGAAAAGGGGCTCACAGGGGAGTGAAATGGAATGAATGTTGGTAAGTTTCCTCCCCCAACACCCCCTCCCCACCAAAACATTACTCTTTTTCTTTAGCAGAATATCTGGCATTAAGTCATCCTAAATATCAGGAGATACCATTAGGAAAAGAGATTAATTTGCTAGGTCATTTATTTGAACAGTCTGGCCTGATACTTACAAACTAAACATAGATTTAATGAGTGTAGTCCAAATTGGCAATGCAAATGTTTTGATGAATAGCTACCAGAAAGACTGTGAACCTTGGATACAGACCCAGGGATGTGCAAACACTGGATCCAGGGACTTTCAAACTTCACTTACTCTAATCCCTTGCCAACTCTTTTCGTTTCCAAGCAGTTTCATGTTTTAGAAGCCAATTGCTTTTGTCCCCAGGGTTCAGTAGGATTTGCAGGTTTTCACCCAAGGCTGTAATGGCTGTGTCCCTCATGTATTTCTTTTTTTGTATGTGGCTACCTTTTTAACTCGGGCAGTGTCACAATATAAAAGGTAATGTGTAATTCCCAGTTACACTCTTGGAGTGCCCAGGGAAGTTATTTGTTGGCATGTCCTTCATCCTGCGCTGAAATCTAGATAAGTCTTGCTGTAGCCTTCATTTGGATAATAGAATATTCATACTTAGGATAATAAAATTTAGTATTGTAAACATAAACTGTCTTAAAATTAGGTATCTCCTTTCATCCCAAGAAACTCAAGTCACTCTACGAACAGACAGAGATCACTTCACCTGTAAGGTTGAAGTGCTGCAACATTTAATATGCAGGAAAGAATATGCAGTAGAAACAGCAAAAGTAGTTTCAGTAGGCAGCAGTTACCACAGGTGATTGATTAGATTTACTACACATTTCCTCTAAAAGACAGAGGGCCAAATATTCAGTTCCTCCTGAGCGCCACTCAATGGAGGACAGGGCAAGGGTGTATAGGGTGTATGGGGGGAGGGATAGCTCAGTGGTTTGAGCATTGGGCTGCTAAACCCAGGGTTGTGAGTTCAGTCCTTGAGGGGGCCACTTAGGGATCTGGGGCAAAATCAGTACTTGGTCCTGCTAGTGAAGGCAGGGGGGCTGGACTCAATGACCTTTCAAGGTCCCTTCCAGTTCTAGGAGATAGGATATCTCCATTAATTTATTTAATTTAATTTATTAAGGGTGGGGTAAGCCCCTGTTTGGTGAGACAATTGAGCCTGCACGGATTATGGAATGCAGCTTTGTGGAACTGCTACTGATTGTAAGTCGCTTCCTCAGCATCCTTTTGATAGTGATTTTCTTGGTTTTCACTGTATAAAGGAGAGCACTAATAGTGCAATAATAATATGGCTGATACTGTATCTTAGAGAGACAAGGTGGGTGAGGTAATACCTTTTATTGGATCAACTTCTGTCAGTGAGAGAGAAAAGTTTTCAAGCTACACAGAACTCTTCTTTTTCTCCTTCTCCTCCTCCTCCTTCATCATAAAATATATCAGGAGGAGAGCACTTTCCAGGGCATGGTGTGTGTGGGCAGAGGGGTAGACTGTATGAAGTTGAAGCAAACTGCCACCCCTGAATTGGTTTCTTTTCCTTTCTTTCTGAGCTGCCTGTGTGTAATGGGTGACACACAGAGCCTCAGTAATCATTTCTGAGTCCAAAGGTCATTTGAGAGTCTTTGGCTCTCTTACTGCACCCAGTCATCTCCTCCTTCTGCCTCATCCCTATCCTACCCCTCTCTCTGTAACATTCTACAGCAGGGGTCGGCAATCTTTCAGAAGTGGTGTGCCGAGTCTTCATTTATTCACTCTAATTTAAGGTTTCGCGTGCCAGTAATACATTTTAATGTTTTTAGAAGGGCTCTTTCTATAAGTCTGTAATATATAACTAAACTATTGTTGTATGTAAAGTAAATAAGGTTTTTAAAATGTTTAAGAAGCTTCATTTAAAATTAAATTAAAATGCAGAGCCCCCCAGACCAGTGGCCAGGACCCAGGCAGTGAGAGTGCCACTGAAAGTCAGCTCTCGTGCCGCCTTCGGCACACGTGCCATAGGTTGCCTACCCCTGTTCTACAGCAACAAAGAAACACTAAGGCAATCTAGGAAGTGATCCTTGCCCTGCCACAAAACTAGCCTTCAGAGTAGCAGCCGTGTTAGTCTGTATCCGCAAAAAGAACAGGAGTACTTGTGGCACCTTAGAGACTAACAAATTTATTAGAGCATAAGCTTTCGTGGGCTACAACCCACTTCTTCGGATGCATAACTAGCCTTGTTAATGAAGTCCCATATGTTGCCTCTCTCTCTCTGATGTCTATCCTGTCACCCCTCTGCTGCTGCTCCTCTCCCCCTCTCATTGCTCAGTGTGTTTTTTGTGTAATTTGATGGACAAAAAAGCAGAACAGCAGCAATCCTGTGGTATGGACCCAGGGATACTATGAGGTCACACTGAGGTTAGGCCTGGGGGGATGGGATCATGCTGTCGGGTGGGCACAGGTCTGTATAGTTCTTTCAGAAATAGCATTCCTCTCATTAGGGTGAAGAGAGTCCAGATGTATTGGCCATGCATTGGGATCCTGTAATTATACTCCAATTCTTTCTTCCCCTTCTCCTCAGCCACCACAGAGATACATGAGGCATTGGAACTTATTTAAAACCCCAGAGAATACTGTAGCTTTAGTTGAACTATTTGAGTCAGTCTCCAATGGCCAACTTTTACAGCCCTGTCACTGCACACGTAGGGCAGCTCTTTAACAGAGCATTACCAAAGGCATCGGCTCTCACTGCTTATTAACTCTGCCTTTGTTGTTGTTGTTGTTTTCAAACTCTCACACCAAAGGGATAATGTCACACGGCTGTTTCTCCTTTGATTGTAAAAGTCACTGGCTTGGGAGTTCAGTGGTCCCGCCACTTAATGGTGCTGGTAACTGGTTATGCATTGCAGTCTCTTGTTTTCAGTGCCCTCTTGTCATTGCTGTTGACTCATCAGGCTGGAGCATCTGAGCTTAATTGAAGCAGTAACAATGCAATCAACATTTCTCTCTATTTTTATCTGAGTCTCCCCCTCCTCTCTGATTTTTCTACTGCTTGACTCACTATTTCTGGGTATGAGAGCTTGGCAGTCTTGTGATTGTGGAAAAAAGAACCACAAATGGAACAAAACACAACAAAAATACCAGCGTTATTTTTTTCTTTTAGTGAGACTGGATTCCTAATTTTTTATTTGTTTTTGTTTGTTAGTTTGCCCCCAAGATCTGAGTTGAGTGCATGAGGAATAAGAAAGCCCTGGGTTGGTTATTGAGCTTCTTGTGCATTAGAGTGGGGTAGCCAAACTTTACCCAAATGCAGACCAAAATGGCAGCTTACCAGTAGTCCGAAAGACACACTTAATTTGGATAAAACAGAGCAGATTGCAGCCACGCTCTTTATGCTGTCCTCCATCTTCATCCAAGCAGCCTGACCAGAGCCAAGAAGGAATTATTGATCTTGATAAAATCTTTTAGAAACTAGAGTGATGAAAATACTAAATCAGCTTTTAAAAGTCATAATTTTTAACCATTAATTCCGAGAAATAAACACAAAGCACCTTTTATTTATATATGTATGTGCCAAATGAATTATACAGTATAATGCAGTGTTGTAGCCATGTCAATCCCAGAATAATAGAGAGACAGCGTGGGTGAGATAATATCTTTTGTTGGACCAACTTCTCTTGGTGAGAGACAAGCTTTCGAGCTACACAGAGCTCTTCTTTGGGTAGCTGGAAAGCTTGTCTCTCTCACCAATAGAAGTTGGTCCAGTAAAAGATATTATCTCACCCATCTTCTCTTTCTTATACAGTACAAGGCCTATGTTCACATTTTCAAACTTGGGTGCCTAAGTTTAGGCACCTAAAGCTAAGTGACTTGGTTTTCAAAGGCATTGAGTGCCTACAGCAACCATAGGCATCAGTGGGAGCTGCAGATGCTCACCACCTTGGAAAAGCAGGTAACTTTTATTTAGATGCTGAATTTGAGACACCGAAGTCTGAAAAGTAGCCTTGGGATCTATGTATGTTGCCAAATGTTCTACTTCCAACTGAACACAGGGCATTGACTGGGTGCCCTGAACAGCCAGCATCTTGAACAGCCAATAAAAGAACTTAAAGCAAACAACAGTCTCACTGGCAGTGTGCCCGGGTGGTCCAAAGCAGTCATCTTCCACTGGGCTCCAAAGTTGATCCTGTCATCATCATCTCTGCCCAAACCCAAAGAATTGTGCTGATTGAGACATTCTTTGGCTTCCAGTTCTGTGGTCCAAGAAGCCACTAGTGGCTATAATAGCCACCCAAAATGTTTGGTAGTGGGGACTTCACCACTAGCTGACCACACCACCAGGTAGCTATAAAAGCCACCCTGGATGAGTCATAGGTTTCGTAATGCTGAATCGAGGAAAGCATTGGCATATTGCTACTTTATTCCTTACAAAGAGGCCATGTTGGGGTTTTTTCAACTCCTTTCCTCTCCTCATCAACATTGCCTCTCCAAAGTAGGTGAAATTGATACAGTATGGCAACAGAGTTGCTGTAAAGTGTATGGGTATAGCACCTCTTAAAAACATTTTCCTTTCCTTTCTATTCTATTCTATTCTATTCTATTCGGTATAGGCTCTTATATCATGTTCATCACTGTAGTATCTGAGCTCCTGCCACTAATTCATTAAGCAACAAGACTAATGTCAACCGTGTATTGTTTGTTCTCTCATCCTCTCCCCAGGAGGAAAAGTGTGTGTTCAGGAGTTGCTTGTTTTGGTAGGTGTGTTAGTTTTGTTTGTTTTGTTTTGGAGGTAGGTGGGGGGGTTGTTCTGGGATTTTGTGGTCACATTTAATGCCACTGAGGCCACTAGTAAAGGTATGTGGTGGAACCAGAAGAGCTGTCACACAGCAACAGTGGAGAGAGAATAATTTTTAAGATACGAGGATTTGATTATAAAATAACAAAAGTTAGTGGAGGTATATGGGCAGGTGTATTCAGTGAAACTACTTTTAACTCGTGTTCTGAAATTGACTAGCTTTCAGGTTTAAATGACGTACACCCATCCTTTGTGTGAAATGCCTTATACACCACTAGTTATTGGGCTGTTCATCTCTCTCTCGCTTTAACTGTTTTGATCAAAAGTTATAATACCCTTTCCAAAAATGAGGGCACCAAGGAAGAATGGTTCTGTGTATCAAAAATAGAATTGTTTCTGATGGTAATAAATCTAGTTCTAAACACATTAGGACTGATGCTTTAGCTAATTGTGTTTTTGATGATTTTATGTATGTGTTATGCTCTGATTCCTAAATAAAAAACAAATAATTTAATCAAAAACAAAAGATTGTCAAATATATTTGGAGGTTGCAGCACCCAGTGAGAAACTGACAGAAATAAGGGACTAGGTGGCAGTTAAATGCTTCTTTGTACTTCTTGCTGTAGGCAGAGTCTGAGGTTTTAATCCACCTGTCTGTGTCCCCATCTCTGTCTTCTGGTGTTTGCATTTGGCTTTGTCAATGTGCTTGTGTGCCTGTGTTTTTTGTCTATAACTGCATGTCCCTTGGTGCGTGTGTTGCATGTATCTCTGTCCATCTGTGTATGTCTGGAAGAGCTTTTGTTTCACTGTGTGTCCTTCTCTTTGTGTGTGTGTTTGTGAATCTGTTGACGTGTTTGTGTGTGCAATCTGTCAGTACATTTGGGTGCCTTTCTGTCTGTCTTTCTGTGTCTCAGTGTGACTGTGCGTGTTTCTGCCTTTGTCTGTCTCTGTATGTCTGTGTATCTATCTACCTGTATGTCTTTGTGTGCAGTAGGGCAGGGTAGCATTTTAAACTGAATTCATGGATTGTTCTCTTGTTGAGATGGAGACTCCATCATTTTTCTCCATCAGCCTAACAGACACTTGTACCAGAGAGTAAAAGCTGTTGCCTTGGTGGCTTCAGTGGAGTAAAATAAAATGCTGTTTCGTGTCACTGTGAGCCAGGATCATTCTCAGATGTCAGCTTCTTAAAAACAGCCCCATTTAAAATGAATATGGAGAGAAAAGAAGAAAATGGATTTTTCTGTTATGGCTTTTTTTTCTTCTTGTTTTTTTCCATTTTGAAACAGAATGCAGTGCTCCGAAGGGAAGGTCTTTAAAAACAAAACAAAAGGCAGCTGTCAATTTAATCCAGGCTCCCTGATAAAATTCCAGCAGAGTTCCTTTTTTCATAGATGAAATAAGAACCCTGGCAGGGCCCTCTTGACTGGCCACATAAATCATTCGTAGTAATTGCTCTGAGAAAGAAGAGTGCCTCTTCGGCACAGGAAAAAAAAACCTTTCTGACTGCGCACCACCTCAGGTAGCCCAGCTGGCGGAGGTCATTAGCCCCCCGCTCCTGGGAGGAGCAGGATACCTGCACAGGGGTGGGCTCTGTGAACTGAACGAAAGAGCATAGCACCGAGTATAAATAATAGGTTTTCGTGTAGCCTTCCTTCCTTTTGCTGTTGATTCTGCTTTAATCGCCCTGGAGGGATTAGAAGGTAGACAGGGTCTTGGGGAGTGGGGGCAAAGGAGAGGGTAATACGGAGACGGGAGGCACACAAGGCAGGGGAACAAAGAGAGAAGATTTGAGTGACTAGCATTTAGTGCACTGGTGGTATGGTTTCAATTAGCTAATATCTCCTTAGGTCGTTGCATGACTCTGCATGCTCCTCATCTCTCAGGTTAGAAGTGGAATTGCCGTAAAAAGCATAGTGCTGTGGTCTGGTGTCAGCTTGTTGGCTATGGTGGAGCAGCTGCTTGTGAAAGCCGCAAAGCTGAGATAGCTCTTTCCCTGGGTAGTCGTAAAGATGGTGATAATAAAATAACTGGGTTCCAAAGAAGCATTATAGTAGCAGCCACCAGCCACAAACTAGTGAGGAGGCAGTTCTTAATTTACTCCTTTCTTGTCACAGTGGCAGCAGAGGGATTTTATATGTATTTATAATTGTTGGTATCGCAATGGCCCTTTCTAAACCTGTGTTGAACATTGATGATACACTAGTGTTTTGGGGTATTAGCCAGTACCACATACAAATATATAAATTAAATACTAAAGAAAACCCACATACACAGACAAGGATAGTAATGTTAGCGACAAGGGGCACGGAATAGCAGGAAGACAGCATGACGTAGTGAGTAGGGCCCTGGATATGGGGTCAGCAGACCTGTATTCTGTTCCTAGCTCGGCCACACCTGCTGTGTGACTGCCGGCAAGTCCCTTCACCTCTTTGTGCCTCTGTTTCCCATCTCTGCCATTCAAATGTAGCTCTTTGGAGCAGGGATTGTCATGTGTGTGTTTGTACAGTGCCTGGCACAATGGGGCCTAAATCTTGACTGTGACTTCTCCGCACTACTGTAATACAAATAATGGATAACAGGTGCTACTGTCAAATAATAACAGTAACATCTCACACCCTCCCTTTCACTAAACATACAGAAAGAGCCCTGGACCTTAGTTCTTCCCATGAGATCCCCTGCTCCCTCCAACTCAGATTAGCACCAGTAAGGGTTCTGATCAGTCAGTTTTTTCCTTAATTTTGGTGGTGTTCTGGGGCTGATTATAATGAGATCCGATTTATGATCTGGTCTGTTGCGGATACGCATGGGTCAAGCTTCCCCACACCTGTCTCTGTCCTAGTCCATAGCACCATCCTCCTAGTCACGAGGCCCCAGCTTGTCAATCATGCTGAACTGTGCCTCCAAGACTCGTCATTTGTGACCCAAGCTGTATTTAACAAGACCAAGTAAAATGAGTGTATTTAATCCCTTAGGCAGATTTTACAAACTTGGATGTTCAAAGTTGGATACCTACATAAAAGGGCTGAAATCAATGGGAGGTGTGAGTGTTCAATATCTCTGTGGGATCTTTCGGGGATGAAAGGAGATATCTAGATCTTGCTACTTTATTTAGGTGCCTAAATTTAGATGCAGGTGTTTGACCCTCATCACCTCAAGTCTGAAAGATGTTCCATAGCCTCTTCTTTCCACTGACTTCTGACTGGAGATGGTGGACTCTACTTTGCACCTGACTAGTTGATAGTTTTTATAATTGTTATGAAGACGGATGTCATAAAAAGGGAAGTCTGAATGGCTAAAAAAGATTCTCACTTAACAGACATATGGGATTAGCCAGTGGTTACAGGTACAGGGCATGTCATTTAATAAAGTACTGTAACACTTTAAAAAGTGATAAAAGCAGTAGAGTCCGATCAGGGCCGGCTTTAGGCACCGCAGGGCCCGATTCGAAGGAGCTGCTGCCGAAGTCCCGCCGCTGTTTTTGGTGGCAGCTCAATCTCTGCTGCGGAGGAAGGACCCTCCGCCAAAAGACAGCGGCAACGATTGAGCTGCCGACAATGACAGTGCCGGGACTTCGGCAGCAGCTCAATCAGCTGCCGGTGCCTTCGGCGGCACTTCAGCGGAGGGTCCTTCCTCCACAGCAGCGATTGAGCTGCCACCGAAGACGGCGGCGGGACTTTGGCGGCAGCTCCTTCAGGACATTGCGAGGCCCTCTTAGGGGCGCGGGGCCCGATTCTGGGGAATCGGCTGAATCGCCCTAAAGCCGGCCCTGAGTCCGATACTGTAAGGATGTATTTCTCATTCAAAACTTGGCCACTGTGTATCCACTCTTGTACTTTTTGTATCCGGTATAACAGCATGCTTTGTGCGCTGCTTGTTAGTCTGGTGTATATTTATTTGTACTGTATGTCTGTCTGTCTAGGAATTTATTCCACGCTCACCACTTTGATATCTTGTGGTAGGGAGACCCTGCGATCAACCCAGGAACAATGTGATAAACTACTGTACATTTATTTGTACCTTTTAACCATCTCATCTCCACTCCATCTACTAATCCAGTTCCAAACCCCAGCTCCCTAAATCCCCCAGTCTTCTCTCTCTTACAAACGCACACAATCTGTCTGAATCTCTGTCTTAGATCTCTAGGCATTGCACATTTTAAAGGCCTAAAGGTATATTAAAAGGGACCTTGTCAATATTAAAATAATATTTTAATCTGTATTTCAAATCCACAAAACAAGGATATTTTATAGTTTGGTTCTGTTGTGCCTGCACATTGCACCGTATATGATTCTCTCTGAGACGTCGCCAGCAGTGGATAATGTACCTAAGGAAATGCTCCAATGCTCAAGTAGAACAGGATATGGCTGTTGGTCCCTTCTCTTGGCTGTGCAGCATACGAGCGACAAAGGGTGCCAGTTTCACCAAATGGCTTTTGCAGGAGTATAAAGCACATCAGCTTCGCAGAGGAGCAGTATGGCAGTGTCGGCGCTATGCCCTGAGCCTCAACAGCACATTTGGTTGTGCTGTATTCTGTGGTATTAATAGCACTCGGCTTACGTTTTGCACCTATTGCATACTGGCTGTACCTCTTCCTGAGTTTGTCATCTCAGACATGGATCCGTGCTAAGGTTATTTAGTATTCCGATTTTTAAAATACATCTTGAATTGATTGTTCCTCTGTCAACCAATTAGCTTACTGGTCTCCATTGGGAGATCTCCGTCTTCAATGCAGAGTCAATGTTGACATCACCTCTTTCCTTCTTTGCCCAGGGAGTTGCTGCAAAGCTGACTTTATGGCACTTACTTCAGGCACACCTCTCACTCCTTTCTGGTCATGGAGCCCTGCTACTAAACATACTCACGGCAGCCTCCACACATGTCCTGAAGACAATGATTCAGAGAAACAACAGTGTGCAGCTAGTGACGCAAAAGGCTGGATTCTCCCCCACAGGAGACAAGTAACTCTCACTGACTTCAGTGGGAATTGTTTGTACCCTCTGGGCAGAGCAGAGGAGAAGAATCGTGCACTTGCAGGGCAATTTTCTCCTGCTTGCTTTTTGGTGCCAAAAGGGATGATTGGGCACAGGGAATTTAATTCTTCCAATTTGCCACGGATCCCTAATATTACCGTAACATGGATGTTGAACGTCATACAGGTTGTGCATCTGTCTCTCCCTTTGAAAAGGATAATCAAACTTAGATATATGAGAGAGAGAGAGAGAAACATTCATTACAGGGTGTGAACACAAGACAGGTGGATAGGAGCAGATACACGTCCTGGCTTTCTTCCATCCTGAAATCCCAAAATATGTATCTAAACAAAATGCCATTGCGAAAACACAAAGTTGGTAATACTCCATAGGTTTCACTTTACATGGAAATTGCTTCCGGATTAGCACAGATCGTGAGTAATATAGTCCATCATGCAGTATCAGATAAGCAGTACTAGCTTCCTTCTTTCTTTTCTCTCTAGAATAGACAGATTTGCACAGTACTGGATGATAATGCCTTGCACGGCTATCCAAGGGTTTCAAAGCTTTTCCAAGAGTAGGACCAAATCTTGGAGTCCTTACTGATGCAAAACTCTCCTTGAAGTCAGTGGTAGCTGTGCCAGTGTATCTAGAATTGGCCCAGTAATGAATTATCCATCCCTGTGAGGGAAATAAAGATTTCTATCCCCCTTTTTACTAGTGAGAAAACTGAGGCACAGTGAAATTAAGAGATTGGCCAGAGGTCACATACAAAGTGAGGGGAAGAGCTGAGAATGTAACAAAGATCTAGTGTCACAAACCTTTCCTTTAGTCCCAAAATCAGCCTTCCCCACTGCGAACTGTAGTTTGCTGTCTGCCTGTGGTTCATGTTACTGTGTTTCGTATTAAAAATTGAATATTTTTCTGCCAATATAACATTCAGTTTCCTGTTTCATTTATCTCCTATTCCCTTTATTTTCTCCCTTCTGTTTTTTACCACTTGTGAAAAACATATTAAACTGCATTTCCTGCTGTTTTAAATATGAACCAGAGAACTAAAGGGAGCCTTGCCTTTGAGACAAAGTTGTTAAAAATCATAAAATGGAATTAAAATATCTGCTTCTTGCTCACTTACTTCACAGAGAGCCCCAGTTACATGGAAGAAATTGACTTGGAGGAGAAGTTTGCAGTTCCCTTGAGGAATGAGGGGAGGTGGGGGAAGAGCCATTTCCTGCACTAAAGTGCTTGCCTGGAGAGGTGGTGAGGCCCCTTGTCTTTTGCAGACAGAATCATCGTTTTGAGCTCTGCACTCCCCGGCTGTTCTACAGCCAAATGGCTTATTGAACGTGAGGACTTAGTGGGTGAAAGCAGCTGTTCTGCAGAATTGGAAAGTTGAGCTGTCTCAGTTCTTGTTCACAGTCATTGAATCAAGGCTGTCTGCTGTTGCATGCCCTACGTTCACCTGTATGCACCAGAGCCAACCCAGGGAAGGCCAGACATGGTAGTCACAGCACGCTTTTGTCCTTGGCATCCCACAGTGGCTATGCTTCACAGGCTGGGAGTGACAGCAATAAAATTGTTCTGTTTTAAATAGGAAGAAGACTGACAGGGTGAAAAAGCCGGGAAATCCTCCTGATCAGGGAGAAGAGGAGGGGGAAATGAAAAAATCTGTTGCCTTCCAGGCAGTTCTAGCACATCACCTAACATATGTAAGATTTGCACTGTTGCTAACCCTCAGATGGACTGTGTATCAGATTACCATTGTGTATAGAGGTTTCTCCATAATTTCTTAATTGTACCTTATGGGTGCATTTCAGAATCACAGGGAAGCCCTATTGAGGTCCATTAGTTGCTTGATTTTTGTTGAATGTTCTAGATAACTTCACAAAGAATGTACCTGCTGTGTTGCTGAATATACTTAACATACCATTGCATTTGTATTGTTCAGCTCTTAAACTCTGCAGTGAGGGGTTGAGTAAGAAACATGTACATAGATTTCAGTAGAATGTCAATGGATGACTGCAGCATGGGAGTTGTGGTAGAGGACCAGCAATGAAGGAGTTAGTGTAATACTGTGCACACCAGTTATAATGGATGGTCTTGCATGGATAGTAACATATTTGAAGTTCCAGAATAATTTCTGTTCTGTTTTTGTTTCATTTGGGAGTTAGAAGCATGGAATAATAACTTCCAGGAAGGGTATATATAATAGAAATGCCCTTCTTTATAATGTTTTGAAGTACGACTCTTCTCTGAAAAGTAGGTCTGTAAAAAAGACTTTGTGAGGTTTCTTCGACCTGCATATCAGATAGACTCACTACAATTAAAAAATTATTTTTCAACTTCCAGCCCTTCTTACTGTACCTGGGATCTGAAAATCAAGCTGGGTTCTCTGCTTCTCATATCTTATTACCAGCTATTGCAAGTCCCTCTATATGTGTGTTTGTGATGGGGTTCACATGGGAACATAAGAATAGCCATAGTGGGTCAGACTAATGGTCCATTTGTAAATTAGTTTAATAAGGACTTTATGAGCATTAATAAAATTTGTACATATGCAAGTTAAGGTAATGATATAAAGGTGAGCTAGTTGTACTGTGACTTGTCTGCACTTTTCTCTGACGTATTAGATACTGCCCTCTGTCTGAGGCAGGATATCAAACTAAATGGACCTGTGGTCTCATCCAGCAAAATAATGCCTCTATACCTATTTATTAACAAAATTTATTTCTCTAAACTTAGCATTTCTGATGTGAATAATTTGCAATAATAAAAGTGAGCTAATATGGAATGGAGGTAAATTTAAGTCTAATCCATGGGGCATCGCTTGTTTTTCATGACCATTTGGGAGAGGCATGTTTAGAAGTGGCGCTGAGAAGAGACATCACTAAAGGCAACATGATGTGCTCTCAATGTCAGATGGAAACATTGCACTGGTATTAACCCAAAACCCGACCCTGTTTTAACCTCAACTGTGTGAAATGCATAATCCAGGGTTATCCTTTACTTAAATGTAAGCAATTGCTGAGCTAGGTTTCCAACTGTGAATACAACCTGCCTGTTGACTGCAACACTTGTGGTATTGACAGATATGTCTGTTACCAGCTGACACTTGGAGAGCAGAATTGATTGGCTCCAACAAGAATCCAAAGATTTATTTGAAGGGTCATACTGGTTCTTCACAGCATCTCCTCAGTTCAAGCTGTCAGTTCTGCATTATGAGCAGGGACTGAAAAATGGATGTACTTTTGCAGGCACTGTACTGATGAAACAAGGTAAAATTACAGTATATATTCCGTTTAAAAAACAACAACATTAAAATAAATCTAAGGTTCAATACTGTTATTGTAGTTCATGTGATACACTATATAGAGTCACCTCTAATGGATGGTAGTGTAACCTACAGTTTTGAGCACAACTGGGTTAGCTCAGGATGGTATACTGGCACTACTGTTCCCTCTTTTGAGGCCTTTAGAGGTACTAAAACAGAAAGGTTCAGACTTGCAATGGTATTTTTAACATAGTATATTGCTTTTAATTTTCTTTGGTATGTTTTTTGAACAGTAGTACAGAACAACCTGTATGGGATATGTCTGTAGATGGATCCCTGCTCAGTTCTCATAAGGTAGTACTGCAGCCATGTTATTCTTTCTGGCTTATATCACACACATCATTCTTCCTGATAGTGTTCTGGAGTATCCCTGAATAACATTTAAGTCGATAGTTGCAACTAAAATCCTCTTGATTTCACTTTGCATAGATAAAATAAACTTTGCATAGTTAAAATACATTGTGAAACTGCTGTCAATGTAGCTCCCAGGGTTATTTTGTAATCACATGAGATGCACCTGCCATCATTTGATTTTTAACTTCTCCGTTTTTCCTCTGCAGTGTAATGCAATATTCCTTTACTATATAAAACCACAGTGGAATGAACTTTCCTGTTTATTCGTTAGAGAGAGTGGCTCTGACTTGGGAGAATTGAGAGAATGAAGGCCAATGGGAGCCAGTTGCAATTCCCTAATCCTCAACTGCCAAACCCTGGAGGAAGTTAGAGGCTCAAGGGGGCCTACTCTAACTTCTGCCATTATCATAAGGTCTCTATCAGATCTTGTATGAGTGGAGGGTCTGCTCCACAACATCCTGCCCCCCCCCCGTAACACCTCTGACATGCCCCCCCCTTTTCCCTCTGATCAGGGTTGGGTGGGGTGGTTGGCACTGCAAATGGTTACACAGTATAAAGTGGCCTTAGCAGACCAAAGAATCTGGTCCTAAATATCTTCTTGTGGCTATTAAATCAGTAGTGATGCAGGATGGAAATGTCTTTGCAGCACCTTATATTGGGCCTCCACATTGTTGGCTTCACAGCTGTTACTTCTAATTAGTTGGGCAGTCACCTTAGAAATGTCAGCTTTAATACAGCCCTCCCCCCCCAAAACTTCTGTTTCAAATTCAATTTACATTTGTAGATAGCAAGGGGTGCTTCTGATCTTGTGACCTGCCATGGCGCTGCTGAGCACTAAACAAGTGTAGCCTTCTTTCCAAATATCTGTGCTGTGCACCGCTAGAAATTTGAAGACATGCTAATGAGGTGGGCCTACTGCACAGCGTTCAGATTCAGCTCTGGATCCAAACCGCACCGAAGTTTGAGGGTGTTGAGTTTCAGCATTCTGTTTCAGCCCATTATAAAGACAGGAATAAGTCACAAAGTTTGGATCTGAAACTGGGTCTGGATTTAGATTTGGATTCAGATTCCTGCTGGGGATCTCACATTTACCAAAATTCTGGATTTGGGCAATCTTGGGATCCACTGCTCCAGTTCAGGCCCCTCTGTAGTACTCATAAAAGTACAAGCATATCTATAACTTGTTATTTGCTATTTGGTGGTCCTGTTAGCTCCAGTAAAATTCTAAGGCATTATCTGGGTCTTGGTAAGACTAGCTTCCTGGCAGTGTTTTTTTCCCCATCAACGGTGAATAGGTAAAGCAGAGAACAAGAAGAGGAATAATATCGGGTTGTTGGTTTTTTACACTATTCAGTCACTGCTTTGCAGTTGCAGGCTTGGGCATGAATCCATTCGCAGGAAGTCACCAGTACAGCTCACTGGTGGAATTTGTTAAAGGGCAGGAGATGAAGTATTCTTAGCAAGTGGAAGTAAATCACGCTGGAGAGGAGAAAGAGGGAGCAGGCTCCCCTGAGCATCATTGCAAATGCCGACTGTGCTGTGCTGTGGACAGTGTAAGAGAGGTCTGAAGCGCCACAATGCTCATTCTGAATCCGTTCATCTTGTGACTCTCCAGGACTGCTTGGAATGCTACTGGAGACACAAGTGAAATATTTTATGAGGCAGTTTTAGAAGCAGGATATTGGAAGTATAACAGGCTGGGGGCAGGGGCAGCAGGAGCAAAGGCTTCATGTAGGTGGATAGAATTTTCTCTCCTCTTGTCAAAGGGTCACTGTTTGAACACTTTTTTTCCCTGGCGATACTGTATTTAGGGATTTCATTTCTGATGGAAACACATAATATGTCTGGCCATTTCTGTCTGGTTAGGAGAGTTGACGTGTGGGTTTTGAAATATATCTATTCCCCTGAGGGACACGGCACTGTTTCCTCTGCCCAGGTGGAAAGGGATAAACGCAGCCAGTGGGCTCCCTGACGTGCTGTTGAGTCTGAAAATAGCCTGCTGAATGCATAATGAAGAGCCTCCTGAGGAGTCACCCTGCATGTTAAAATGGTGTTCAGCAGCCTGTGCTGTCGCACAACATAATTTGAAGATGAATGTGCATCCAATCAGACAACCAATAACTGACTGTCACCGGGCTGGCCATTAGTATTACCTGTCTGTTCAATGGCAGTAGGGTTTCCAGGAGGCAAAAAGTTAGCCAGCTCCAAAATATGTTTTACACGTGAATAAGACAAATGAGGAACTCTGTGTCTTGGCTTTGTGCACAGTGCTAATTTCATACTGAATGGCCTCTTGGATAAGGACAGAGGAAAATGCACATTTTTCTTCAATGGGAAGATTTGTGAATGATTGGGGAAAGAGAAATCCCTATACCCTTGCAAGCCTGGTTCAGCTAGACAGCTAAGGGTACTTCAATTAAACATATCTGAATTCCTGCCTTTATTGGTGGTCCTACCGGTACTGAAACTGAAATTGTGAACCTTGATGCTTTTAAAAAGTGAGCCCCAGTTTGAGCAAAACGGCTTACATGGGAGTAAATTGACAAGTGGTTTCTGTTGCTGCTGATGCTGCTTCTTAATTCACAGCCCAGTAACAACACTTGAACGAATGATATGTAGACACCACTTTTGCCTCTGAATGTTTGACAGTAATTAAGGCTTGACTCCAGGGGCAGGACATCATACTAACACTGGAGTACTGGAGAATGAAGTTAAAGAAATTAGCTGTCTGCCTGATGGAGACTATATCCTCAAGGAAATATTTACATGTCACTAGGCAAGGTGTTTCCAGTTCCATTGTCTTGCACTTTAGCTCTACAAAGTGACAAAGGCCCAAAGAAATCCAGTTCTCCTTAAGATATTCATATCTGGCAGCAGCAAATCATCACCCCTACAAATGCTCCTTGACTACTGTTGTACGCATTGTAACATCAGATAGCAACACTCACACCGGATTGCTGTGGTTTTTGGATGGTCTGTGATGGAAAGATAGGAAGGAGGAATATGTATGTGTTTGGTGGCGGAAAACTCAGTCTGATACAGAGTAGGCCTAAAGTCTTTCTATAAGCCTATGCTACTGTCACGAAGAAGGCAAAGAGAGCCCACACATAGACTCACGTCATGCAGAACTTTTCTGCTCTATAAACCCAAAATACAGTGCTTTGCTGCAAGGGAATAGGACTTTGACAGTTTACATCAGTACAGTATGGGTCCTCACGAAGCCCATTTACTGCAGTCATGCTCCATAGTGTTTAGAGTAAAGTATCTATCAAGTCTCTATACTTTGATTTAAGGAACTTCCAGTCACGTGGGACATGACACCCAGGCTGAAGCAGAATAGTTTCTGCTAGGTTGTTCCTGGCCAAGACTTAAGGAGATCCTTTGTTGGAAACACAAGTTATTTTAGTCATTCTGGGAACTAGAGAGCCAGTGAGAACTGCAGGGTCTGTCACCTTCTAGCAGCCTCAGTACTACAGGGGACATTACAGGCTCAAAAAATTGTACCAACTATATTTTCCTGTCAGACATCCAAATTTGAAATTTGGGATGTCCTTGGGCAAGTTCCTAGCCTGCTGTTTACAAAACATAGGTTTGGGGACATTGTATTAATTTTCTAGTGGAAGTACATGGATTAACAGACTGTTTCCTCATGTGTACGAGCTGACTTTTGAAAATGCAAATTATGCAAACTCTAATTATAGACATTTTTGTAACTTTTTTTATTGAATTGTGCAAATCAGGACAGATGAGGGCAAATGAAAATATCTTGACCTATACATTAAAGTTTCATAAGTGCTCTTATTGTATAAAACAGTCTGAAAATAATTACTTTCTATATTCAGCAAAGGGAAAAACACCGCTTTCTTCCATACATGCAAAGAAAGTTCAGGTACAGCAGTTAGACCTGGCTGGGATACAGTGATGTGTTGGAGTGGGCTTTTGGAGTCTCTCTTCCCATGAGTCCTTTGCTAAAATTCTGCCATCAAATCAAAGGGAAGATTGAGGTGAGGCTGCAGTTTGACATTTAGGAGATCCAGACATCTGTACCTGAGACGACCATGTCGTAGTTACAAGGCTAGCTGCACTTCTGTCCCTTTCCTGGTATCTTTCAGTGCACCCCCTCACATGGCAGGCCTTCTGCCTTTACCTCTCCTGGAGTGGAGTTCCACAATTACCCAGCAGTTCTTACTGGGTTCAGACATCTACAGTTCTTCCCTTTGGGAGTCTGTGGCCAGTGGTTAATATAGTGACCAGGCAGCCGCCTTCACTTAAACCATAGTTTTGTTACTTTAACAGTAGGGAAAAAGCATTTGGAGAAAAAGGATTTTAAAACAGTCTATCTTACTTACAGGCTTACCATCACCCCTGCTTTCCCTAAAACTCCTGAACCATTACCCATCGCTTGAGAGGAAGTCCCTTTTTAAACTGCTATAGTCCTTTGTTCATGTCCTTTCCTGGGTGTTGGCCCTGCCAGAGGCAGATTAAGGTTTTGTGGGGCCCTGGGCCAGAGCAAGTGGGGCGTCCCTCCCCACCCCATTGCCCCTTCCCCTGCCGCTCCATTCCACCCATGGTCTGACCCATTCTGTGCCCCTCCCCACCGCAGCCCTGCAACCCGTTTGCTCCTTTCTGCTCCCCCCCCCCCGTAGCCCCAAGACAAGAGAAGCTCTGTCCCCCGCCACGGCCCCAGGGCCAAAGCAGGGAGTGAGAGTTCCCCTAACCCTGAGGCCATGGCAGGGAGGTAAAACTCCTCCACTCCCAGGGCCGCAGCCAGGTCTGGGCACTGGGGCTTCCCACACTGCCCGGCGCTTCTGCTGGGAACCGGGGTCGGGGCGCAGTCATGCCCATTTTTCCGGGGGCCCCCAATGGGCCGGGACCCCTGGTCGGCCCACTGGCTAATCTGCCATTGGGCCCTGCTTGTCAAAATCAGTTCTCTTAATTGGCTGGAGCCGAGAGGTAGAATCTTCAGGAGCTAATAGTTTGGGCATTGTTTGTTAATAAATGTAAGTGTTTACTGAGGGGTGGCTTATTTTGAGACCTTGTTTCCTTACTGCTTGCTTTTCCTTACAGCCTCCTATTAAACTAAATCAGTATATTCCTACAGTAAATTTCCCAATAACCGCATCATTATACCCTTTTCATAAATTATTACAGCCCAGCTGCACTTCTGTCACAGACCACATTAACTTTTACAGACAAGCTTTGAATTGTATCCTCTAAAGCAATCAGCAGATTGAATTTGGACTCTGCCAGTTTTTGCATATGATGATTCAACAAGTTACAGCCTGAAATCCACCCTTAGCAGTCCATCCATTTGTACAGAGCTCAGTAAAGAAGACTGTATTTAGAGTAACGCGACTGGAGAAAAATTGCTATTGGTTTTATGTTTAGTAGAGCTGGTCAGAGAATGGGTGTCTGTTCTGTGGAAAATTTTGACTTTTCCTTGATCTGAAAATTTTCTGTTTTTTACTATAATTGGAAACTTTCCAGAGATGGCAGAAACTATTCATGAAAATTTTTCATTTAGTTGAAATCCCAATTTTTCAGCCCTAATTTTTAAGCACGCATTTTTTTTCTCTGCTTAAGTCCTCCGTAGCTGTGAAACCGCCCTGAGGAACCCCACTGCTTCCTGTCCAAGGCATTGTGTCATGGTCACCATTCTTCCAGCTGCAGTGGTCTGGGTGTAGAGCCTGTCAGTGCTGTTCTTTTATTGACCAAAGAGATCTCTGAGTGAGGCACCCTTTTTCCTTTAAAGGTTTAGCACATTACCTTTGCATTGCTCCCCACTGTGACTGTTTCAGGGTGCAAAGAACCAGAAATCAAACCCAATTATCTCTAGAGCACGCAGGACCTGTTCCTGCATTTTGTAGTATGGACACTAAATTCACTATTTCAGTCTCTAAACTCCGCTGCTGAACCATCCTCTTTACATTCACTTTTTAAGTCAAAATTGGAGTGGGGTGGGTGAATAGACAGATGGTGATTTTTCAATGAACAGATCAACTTCTGATCACACACAGATGCATCCTCCTTGTGCTTTACTCTTGCAAACCTCACCTCCTTTTTTAGACTTGTGAGATGTGTCATCTTTCCTCCGCAGGCTGTAATTCTCCTTTGGAGCTATAACATGTATGCACATACTTAGGGCCTTTTTATTGGCTTGGCAGGAGCCATTATGTTCTATTTATCGTGTTGTAAGGGATGAGTCGGCTAGAATACATCACAATGCAAACTTTCCAGTTTACTATGTGACTAGCTAAGGAAAAGTAACTTCTCAGTAGGCTGTATGTTTTGGAACACAGATCCAATGCTCAAAGGAGGAGGTATCACATAATGTCGTGTATGAGTTCACCACTTAGGCACTGTTTAACATTTGCTTTCCAGTCCAATTGCTATAAGGCAGATGGGGAGTATAGTGATAAGCTCTATAGAAGTCAAGTGGTGTGGGATAGAGGATGTTCCTATCTGAATTTCTACATATTCCGTCATCTGTGTTATGGATCTGAAAGACACGAACTTCATGAGAGTGAGACCAGGGTAGGGTCTCCTTTAACTTAGCCAGCTGTAGGCAGCAGAGTATGTAAATATGCCTACTGACAATTGGTGTCCATCCTAAGTGGAGTGGCCGCCTTTTGAAGGTGCCTGCATGATGCTCTGTACACTAGCTTCCCATCATGCCCCTGATAGGAGGAAGCAGAGGGAGCAACAAGGACAGATCAAAGTGGAGGAAGACCAAAAAAGAAATCCAGGGTAGGAAAAGAGATGGAAAGAGAAAAGAAAAAGAGAAGCGAGTTGCTTAATTTTGCACTATGGATTGTATTTAAGTGTTGTTCAGGCACTTATTTATTTATTTTATTTCTGTTACTATTTATTACTTCAGCACATTTAAGTGCATCAGTAGTTGAAAGAAACTCAGGAATATAACCTTCCCCAACAAATGATTTTGGAGTATGTTCCCCAAAATAAATGAGTCCCCCATTTCATAAAACATAGGTGGAAGGTTGCACTGCAGACAAAAATGAAATTAAAGCAGGGTGTATGTGCGTCTGTAAATAAATGCTGACACTTATTTTTCATAGTCATTTTAGCTGCTGAATTCCTTAGTAACCTTGGTCTGACCATGCTGCCACAGAGGTCTGCCTTCTGACACATGTACTTATTTAAAGACCTTAACTCTAAACCGATTATTAAGAATGTACACAAACACGAATAATGAGTGGGACTTTTATTTCAGAACATGCAGGTCAAAGATGTTCCCAGTTCTGTAAACATAATTTTAAATTAGCTCTTCTCTCCACACACTCCAAATCCTCTAGCTACCGCAATGGCCCCTGCTAGCAAAATTCCATTTCATAAAGCAAACCTTTTGCAAATCACTGGTATGGGCGATTTTAAAATGCCATTAACCTACTTGGCTTTTTTTATGGTGTGCCTTTAAAATAACAAAAGTAAGAGTCTTTTTTCATATATTTCATGACAAATGTTAGTGTTTTTTCATATATAACCGGATCTCACTCTGCGCGAGGTCTCTTGAGAGCCTAAAATCAGTGGGCCTAATTCTTCTCTTACTTATACCAGTGTAAATCAGGAGCAATGTGGAGATACACTGGTATAAAACCATTGTGAAAGAGAAGAGAATCAATGTGGTCATACCGTAAGCCCCTGAAAACAAGAGTTTACAAGGAAAAGGAAACATCAGGGTAATAGCACTCCTAGAACACCTACCCCATTACTGTAGCCTTATATCAAGAAGAAGGAGAGAGCAATCATAGGGCATATGCTGAAACAGGGAACTGTTGAATGAGCATGGGTATACTCAGCATAAAGAGACACCTTGTGGAGGATCTGAACAGAAAGGTTATTGTAGCTTCCTTCCCCAGAACATATGACTTGGTTCTCCTCTGCTGCCCCTTCCCCTTCTTGGTATTGGAAGTGTACACAGCAGTAAAATTCCATACAAACGCTGTTGTTCTTGGATGTTTACTACTTAGTGCTGCATTCCACAATTGCCCACATGTGCCTGAAACCTTTTGGACCTGCTTACTAAACTGAAATGGCCAAGTGAACCTCGCAAGCAGAGATTCATCTGAAAAGCAATTAATTAATTGAAAGCTAAAGAAGTAGGCCAGAGAAGAAGCAGATTACTTAACGTTCAGAAACAAACAAACACACACAAAATCCTTCTTTGCTTCACATCATGCGATTCCTCCTTTCTCTCTAAAATGAATCCTCTGAATTTTTACAAAGTGTGCGCGTGTGTGGCTGACGTAACATTCGTTATTTGTTGTTTCATAGAGAGGAGCTTGGAAAGAAGCCTCTGCTGTAAAACAAACACACAACAAAAAAACATTCCCCTCACTGAGCCACAGTGTGCCTCCGAAGGGTATCTGCGTGTCCTGTTGGCAAGACCTATGTGGGTAGGGTGACCAGATGAGAGGAAGAAAATATCGGGACACATGGCGGGGGGTGGGGGGGTGTGTTTGCCAGCAGAGGAAAATAAAAAAGCGGAGTGCTGCTGGTGGAGCAAAAAAAAAAAAAAAAAGTGGAGTGCCGCGAAATATCAGGACGAATTGCATCGGTCAGGACGCGGGACAAACACCTAAATATCGGGACAGTCCCGATTTTATCGGGACGTCTGGTCACCCTATATGTGGGCATCCAAGAGCAGAGCTTTGCACACAAGTGGTGTGATAGTGTTGCTGACTCTCATGATATTATCATGGGTCTTGTGATCTTTGGTGTTTTTTCTTAGAGCTCCAACTCCTGGAGTCAACTGATTACACGATTAATCTCAGCTTTCAGCTTTTTAAAAAAGTCAATTTCTAGCCCCGATGTTTGCAAAGAAGAGCTTAAAAGGTGAACCCCAAAGAGTTAGAGCAAAAGGTAAATAAAAAGAACCCTACATTTATTATTTAAAGTTTCTTGCTTTTTAAACCTGTCTCATGATTTTGCAGGGCCTGATTCATACGTTTTGGAATGCTTGGGGTTGGCAATAGTGGAGCATCAAGTTTTTGCAGAACTCTGGAAGCCTTTTCATTCAAGTTCTTGGAGGAATAGCACCAGTGGAGGTTATGTCTTTGGTGGTGCATTGTGTATCATTATTATTATTTAATGTTATTTTGGCTACAAAAGGAAGGCTATTAGAAATCTAAATATTTCTCCAGTCCCTGCAAATGTCTGAGAATGATGCCTACCTGCCAGATCCTGCAAATTTCTGCAACCCAACCGTTACCAACCTTCCATCTCTCCACTGACTGCACATTTCCCAAACTTCTCCAGGATTTCCTAGTTGAAAGGAGCACGGCTCGAGGAGACATATTCAAGCTAGCACACTAAAAATAGAATGTAGCACAGGTGGTGGGACAAGTTAGCTACCCTGAGTGCATATCCATCTGAGAGCACAAGCATGTACTTGGGGCAACGAGGGTGCCCTGACACTTGCACCGCAGTGGTTACACTCTGATTGAACTAGCGTAATTAAAACTAGAGATAGAAGAAGTATGTCTCCTTAAGTTCGGAATCACCCTCAGCTCCAAGTGTAGATATATCCTTAGAGGAGGAGAGCTCCCGCCACACTACTGCGTATCTTCAAAGAGTAGAGTTACCAGTGGAGCTGCCCATGCACCAATGGGAACTTTCATGGGGAAGTTGGGAAAACAGTCCCACTTCACACACCATCGTTTTTATGGAGGTCTCACTTGCAGAGTTCTTTTTGCAATCATGGGAGTCTTTGGGTTTGGGTGTGAGACTGGCAGAATCCTCTCAGCGCCAGCAGGAATCTGGGGGGGGGGAGGAGGGGGCGGAATCTCACATTAGCTGCCAGCACAAACTCTCCTTGCACCTTGGCAATCTTCTGACAGAGCTCCCCATGCATCAGCAGGCATTTTATAGGGAAGCTACTGGTAGGACTCTGCATAAGGGACAAAGTCATTTTATCCCTGCAAGTCATAGGGTATGTCTACACTGGGGGGTTGGGTGGGGGTGGGAAAGGTGTGTTCTTAACTCACGTTAGCTCACCCATGCTAGATAACTTGGGTTAAAATAGCAGCTGTAATCTTGGTTAGCAGCGAGAGTTAAAGCCTATAGGGGAGCCTAGGGTTGAACTCAAACTGTTAAAAGCAGAGTTGCTGTGTCTTCACGGCTATTTTAACCTAGGTTCCAAACTAAGACCACACTTCCCCCCCCCCCCCCCCAGTGTAGACCTTAAAGGTGAGAACCCCATAAGGCTTCCATGCAAACCAAAGCCCACAGCATGATGTGTTGCTGAAGGCCACATAGGGCTCACCTATTTTTTTCTTCCAAAAAATAATAATACTAGAGGGATTTTTCAAATGACAAAAAGGGCCTCTTTAGAGAATGCTTTACCGTCCTTTAAACACATGATATTTCAAGGCCTAAAATAGTTCAGAATGTCCCTTTATGTCTCATTTTCTAACA
>NW_020664417.1:15328794-15388166 GCF_002925995.2 Terrapene triunguis | reverse complement strand
GCTTTTTTGCCTAGGGCGGCAAAAAAGCCAGAGCCGGCCCTGACTGCTGGACATTACAGCCAAGTGCAGATCTGTGTGGAATTTATGGGGGAGCATCAGACGGGCCCTAATGAGAAACACTAACTGAGCCTGCCCTGCGTTTGCTTGAATAGTGATTGGACTGGAGAGGGTACCTCACACAGTAGCCCTGATGAGCCCTTACTCTCAATTGGATTGCGCCTGGGACCTAAAACAAGAACCGCTGTTGCTCACTTTGAACTCTTGACCTGACTGTTCAATCTTCTGTACCTCCCACCAGCCCTAAGAAAATACGCTTTCCTTTAGCCATGTGTCTGAGTGGTTGTTGGGACCCACAAGGACTAGCACCTATGAGACCTAACTGCTGAAGCACCGACCGAGTCATGGTACACCTGGTATGCTACTGCCAGCTTAGAAATTTGATGTACTGGGCAACCCCAAGAAGTACACTTTATTATGTGTTCCATTCTGAGTAAAACTTCTCCCTGCTAGTTTGAGGATGGCTACATGCAAAAGAGCCAAGAAAAAATCTTTTCAAAATAACATTCTTTTTAACCATACAGTAATACTTTGCACTCCTGTTACACCTGTCAGGATCTCAAAACACTTTACAACTAATAACTAACTAAGCCTCATGACAGTTCGGTGAAGTAGGGAGGTGGTATTATCCTCACTATACAGATGGGGAAACTGAAACACAAAGCAGTGAAGTGATTTGTCCAAGGTCAAACAGTGAATCTGTAGCAGTGAGGAATGGAGTGTGACTCCTGACTGCCATCTCCAGCATTAATCGTTTAAAAAAACTGCCTCCCATATAGGGTTAATAAAAAACCTGCACACGCTACAAGGCTTGGATCATCCGTTCACTCCCTCTTCTTGAGTTAATGAACCGTCTCCAGGCAAGGAAATTAGTTTGTATTTGTGAGACTACTCAGCTGGTTCTTTAAGGCAGGGTGGCACCAGGCATTTTCAGATAGTCTTATTTGTGTTAACAAAGTTGCTGCTTTGTTATCACTGGCATGCAAGGCCCAAAGGTAGGAGGATTCTCAGGCAATTTAAACAGCTATTGACCGAACACCCTGAACAACTCTTTAAAGAGGGCAGATTTAATGTTTGTCTTGTTACTAATCTCCCATCCCCAAACACAAGTCTCATCATATAACTAACCAAAAAAGAGGGGCATTCTGTGTCCCTCAGGGCCCCTGAAACACGCACAAAGCAAAGATGGGATGCAAACGCAATCAGATAGTCTTTACACATAGAAAACGATGATCTAGTGGTTGGAACCTACTAACAGAAAACAAGTTGTTCTGTACATACTATTTTCCCATTATCCCAATGGAAAACAGTCTTGGGTAATGTTTGTAGCTCACTCCGCTTAAGAAATAAAGGCCTGATCCTGTAATGTACTGAATACCCTCAACTCCATTGGCTTCGGTGGCATTTAGGACCTTGCAGGATTAAGCCATGAAAGACTAAGGACCAGCGTATGCTCTCAGGCCCTATTGATTCTGTTTTTGTTTGTTTTGGAGGAGAGGGGGTTTCTCCAGTGTAGCTGAGCCACAGCAAACCCCCAGTGTAGGCTTGCACCAGTACAATCTATCCTTTTACTTTACCACTGTATACCACACTGGTACAAGCCCCATTTTGCACTGGTGCAGGGTACCTAGGTTAGGGGTTTGCACTAGTGTAACTGCATCAGTGTGGTGCAAACTTCCCTAGTCCAGGCAAACCCCCTATTTCTCGCCTCCCAAATAACTCCATTGACTTCATCTGAGAGCAGAATCCAGCCCTTGCTGATTACATTTTTAAGTTTCCATAGTTATATTAGTTTGTAATGGTTTTAAAAACTTTTAGCACAAAAATCCTGCCAATTAATTTCCCCTACCCGCCCCCCCATAACAACCTTTGTCCCTGAGGGCTACTCACAAAGTTAACCTGCAACCATTCCAACATAGCCTTTCCCAGCACGAGTTGTATTAGCAACGAGCACTGAGTATACTGCCTTAAAAGCGTCAGGCAAAAATGAAGAAGGCAGAGCAAGGCTGAACGAAGAGAAATTTGTAAGACTGATCATGGATTGAAGCTTGCTGCAGATTTTGGTGCTGCAATTTGTGTCTAATTTTATTATTTAAAAGATTAATATTGATTAATTTCCTCTCCACTGAAATGGTTTTGAGGATTATTAGGTTTCTTAAAGTTTCAGAGGATGAGGAGGAGATCTCTGTCCTCTTTCAGCAACATTTCACACACATGCCTTCTCCACCTCCCCCATCCCTGGAATTCTTACCCCATCCACCCACTCTGTGAGTACATGTCTGGTGTTGGGGTGTGTGTGTATATATATCAATTCAATATTACTTTAGCAGTAGAAGAGCCTCCACTATTGCTATTTTTAGCTTGTTGGGTGCATCCTGCCTGCCATGAACTCAGTACATTGAAGTGTTTAATTCAGCCTTCTCTCTCATTTAAAAAGGAGACTGTTCGAGCACTCTGACCACCACAGCTCCACTTTTACAGCTGGTCGTAAATTTCCGAGCATGCAGTGATATCTTTAGCTTTGACTCCAGAGATTTCCTGTTGAGCTTCAAGATGCAATCCTGCAAGCACACTGAAGCTAAATATACCCTCAGTCCAGCACACAGCCAAATAAACAAGGGCAGCATCAACATGAGTTTTTTTTCCAGTGTTGAACAGGTTTTTTGGGGGGGGGGGGGGGGGGGGGGAGTTAGATTAATTAAGCAATTTAATTTATTTTGCAACTAAAGTAATCTCTGGTTGCCTCTCAGCTTTTACACCTAATATTAATTTTATTCCCTGAATAAAGACCAGAACACCCCAACTTTGGGGTTCTTTAATACTTTTTATTCACTTCACGTCAGCTACCAAAACAATTGAATCCCATTGTGGGGCCAGTCTTCACACTGTACTGAAACCACTTCCATTGCTTCATAATGGTGCAGCAGCTTTTCATTGTTTCATCAGTCAATCTAGCCACAGTCTTTTGGGTGGCAAATGGAAGGACTTTTTAAATTTTTTTGTTTTTATTTTTTAAGCAATTTCATTTTGGAGAAAGCAAAGATCAGCTAGGGGAAATAGCAGTTAAGAAGTACAAATGTAGTACAAATAGTGTAAATAATTGGATTACTCCACTTCCTACCTCATATTCCCAATCAGTACAAGTATAAGGAGTTTCTAAAATTCTTTCCCTGCAATTTTTAATGTCCTTGCTTTCTGCATTTTCAGATATGATTTTGAACGTTATTCTAATTCTTTTGGTTACACCATTAGCTGTTTCTGGGTTCATCTTCTTGTTCCATAAGTAGTATTTGTAGGTTACAAGACGACCAAGTTTTGGGGGAAGAAAAAAGTTAAGTTGCATATTTTATCTATATTTAGCACTCTTCCCTTTGTAAATCTTCATCTTCAGTCATTTCCTCTTGAAAGCCAATGTGTGCATGAATAGTGTCCGCTGAAGATGCAGCGAGCCTTCCTCTTCTGCAGCTGCATTTTGTGTTTGTTTCATATGGAGTTTCCTTAGTGGTGGCTGGGTTTCAGGACAAGAGAGGTTGCTGTCAGGTGAGCTGTAAACATACTGGATATTACTGTGTTCTTACAAGCAATGTTGATAGCTGTCGGACACAGTTTCCAGCTCTATCATGGGAAAGAACAACAGCAACAGGAGGAGAGCAGGGCCAGTCAGAGAAGCATTCTAGAACCCAGTATGTCTGAAACTGTGTGAAGAGCAGAGATTCTGACTTGCCTTGTTTTTAGCTGTGTTCCATAGCTCGCCATACTACCTGAAGTGATGTAGTTTGCTCATCTTGGGGCTTCATTTTCTGTAGAATTACATACTGTAAAATCATAGGGGAGGGGCGAGTGTTTGCTTTATGGTTCCATTTTTTTCCTGTGTATTGTCACTACATCGCTCTTTAAATGGTGGCATGTTGATATTTTAAAATTACAAATGTCTTCTCAGAAGTGGTGAGCAAAGATTTAACCTCAGTTCAGAGCAATGGGCTCTTTTGGATAGGAGCTGGTCACTAGCGCTCAAAGAAAACATGCCACAATTAAATCAAAATAATAATAAGAGGTTGAAGAGGACTAGCTAATAATAGGGTGCTTTTGGGACCTGATCCTCTCAGGTGCGGAGCACCAGTGACTTCAGTGGGATTTGAGGTTATTCAGCACCTCACAGGACTGGGCCCACATAGCACCTGTCATCTGAGGGTCTCAAAGCTCTTTACAGGTATTAAATGAGTCTCAGTACAGCCTGGTGTTATGCAGATATCAAAATGGGGAAGCATTGCCCCTCAAGTTAAGCTGCCTAAGGGGTCCTGGACAAAGAGAAGGCTAGAACCCCAGAGTACTGACACATATAACAATGATATCACATTCCTCTCTTTTTCTTGGCTCTATTCTCCTCACTAAGGAAACTCTTTGGCTCACACCCTTATTATTTGTTTATTGTCCCATACAGTTGTTAAACTATGTTGAGGAAGAGGTTTGATAACTTTGGAAATCAAAGAACAGGAGCACTTCCCAAGTTAGCCCACTGAATTTACCATCACTCATTACTTTTACGGGTTGTTTTTCTTGAGGATAAAAACCCACTGAAATTCATTTAAAAATAAATGAATGGCTAAAAGTGAACAGCTGTCAATCAACTGAGGCTACTTGTGATGATTTTTAATACTCTTGATCTTGGTGTGTCTTTCCAGTTTCCCAGCACCCCTAGGCAGTTTGATGCCCATTGGTGGTGTGAAACATACAGTAATATGGAGATGGTTGGGAGAGATATGAAAGAAATACTTAGTAAAGGATGATATAATGTACAGTTTGGCTCCTGATTTTGTTCAGTTGAAATCTCAGCATCACATGAGATGTATGTTTTTGTATGATTGTATCTAGAAATGTGGATTTTGGCTGACTAGGTCAGAGTTTAGGAAATGCTGGACAAAGAGTTACTTCTTAAACGATGCAGAGTTGCATTTTCAGTGGGCTTCCACAGATGTACCTGAAAAAGTTGCAGGAGTATCCAGCTGCACACAAAAAACTGCATTTGTGTGTGCAAGCAGGTAACGGTGTAATAAATGGTGATTTGAATGCACAAATCTGTCTCTCTGCACGCAAACAGTAGCACCCACATACTGTGTAGAAGTATTTTTTGGAGGATCACTGAATACTTTATCATTATCTCACTAAGAATTAATGCATTCTTTACTTGAAATATTGTGAACATATCTTGCCAGCTGGAATATTGTACAGAAGGACTAACCTAGTTGAGTCTCAGGTGACTGTTTGACCTGCCCTGCTATATAACCAACAATGCTGCTGAAACAGAGATCAGGACCTGTTAAACTTGTCTTAAGCAAGGGTCATTATCCATTTATATACCTCTTGGTGTGTTCACAACCTTTCTTCGTGCTAAGGGTAACTTGTGTGAAAAAGGTTTTAAAGATGTTAATGATAGAATTACAGCGGCAACATAAAGAAGAAAAAACTAAACAAAAGAAGCATTCAATAGGAAGCAAAGATGCAAGGGCGGCTTTGAACCTAGGAGTCTCCCACTCTTCAACTAGGTGTATTGCCAACTTGCCACAGGTGTGCATCACATGAGCACTGCAGGTAATAACAAGATGATTACAAAGAGCTGTACTTATTAGCTAGATATTTTGTAATGAATGATATTTAAGCAGGTGAGAAGCTGCACCTAAAAAACCAAAACTCAATATGTTAATAAAAAGGCAGTATGAGGTGGCTCAACAACATCTGCTGGGAAGACTTGGCAGAAATAAAAGTGATGACCATCCTACATGGTGTATAGATTGGTACCCTGATTTAAGATTAGGAGGATGCATGGCATGGTGGTCACACACAAATGTGTGTGTGTGAGAGAGAGAGAGAGAGAAAATGTACTTGGGTTTGGACAAGCTAACCAATACTATTCAGGTATATATGGAGAGGGAAGAGGGAGTTGATACCCCAGAAGAGTTCACTAGCCAGTGTTCACTAGCCACACAGTTCTGTTCCTGCAAATCAGTAGGTGTAGATAATGGTGATACTAAACTCATTCTCCATACATGGATGCCTCTTACAGTTTTCCCCAACTTCAGTTTACAAGCTGCAAAACAGGTGGAATATAGTTTGAAAGAGAAAATCTTTAAGGAATTTTTTAGACTTATTAATAAAGAAAACAATTGGGAATGTGTGGAAAGATGAGCAAAAATACTCTTGCCAGGCAGGGCACATATGGCACTGTACAAAGAGTTAACATCCAGTTAATTCTTGCTTCATCAACTATCACTGCAGGAGCATGAGGAGTGAGGAGTCAAATAGCACCAACTTCCAAACAAGAAGACTGTACAGTGGCACTCAAAATAATTGGCTCTAAATCAGGTTTTAGTCATTGAGGCTGGGTTATGGAGGAAGGAAATCCAAGATGTATTAATTGCCTCAGAACTATATATTACGAGCTTGCCCAGCAGTCTGGTGATAGCACAATGCACAGTTATGTGCGATCCATGTCTGAGACTCAAACTCAGCCATTCCATACCAGTCTGGGAGCATTGGGAGGCACTGTACTCAGTCTGTCAGCAACCCCCTGGTTAATTCAGGAGCAAGATAGTTGTGAATTCCTTAGCTCGAGCCCACCTCATTCAAAAGAACGGAGCAGAGATCCTGTAACATTGAAGTAAATTAGGGTTTTATCATTGACTTCAATGGGAGCAAGATTGAGTCCTTAAAGCAAAGTCCTTGAAGGTTGGGAGAAAGGAGTGACAGAGTATGGGATCCTTAGGTCACTGATAGGCGCTCAAAGCTGGGGGAGAGCTCAAGGCCAGAATGAGACTAAATTACAGGTGCATATTTTGAACATACAATGTTTATCTATATAGATGCACCCAAAATGTTACGTTCAGAACTGGGTTTGAACTTTTCCCCAGTTCAGAGGTATTCAAATCTGGGGTTTTGGTTCAGTCCCATTTCTAACTATTGCATTTTGAATCTCTTCTTCTACCATTTAATTATAATGCATACAGGAGCTAGCTAAGGTGGGGATCTTTAATTGTATGTTGTTCCCTTTCTTTTTGTAGTTATGAAATATACACATTAAATCAATAGGGAAAGGTGAATTCTGGGATTGCATAGGTCACAGATAATGTACACAATTGCCTATCAAATATATTCAACCGGATTCCATACTTTAGAGGCCTAAAGGAAAGATGGCCTAAAAATAGCCATGCAACTTCTATACAAAGGGAAGATAATGGCCGTTTCCTAGAGATCAGCCAAATTTGCCTCCAGTGGAGCAGTAACGGCAGCTGCCTGAGCATTTTAAGTAGTGGTAATAGAAAGCAGTAATATGGAAGATCTCTCGTTTTCTCTGGGGACTTGATTTTTATAAAGGATTAAGAATGATGGATGGGAAATCTTTCCTGTGTTAAGTTAAAGGGCTTCTAATGCCACATAAGAGGAGGCAGAGTGTCTGTCAGTTCTGTCAATGTTTTAGATATGTGCAAAGAACAACATCACATTGGTGATTGGGATTGTTAGGAATCACCCAACATTATGCCATTCGTTGTTATTTTTTTCAGAGTACCATTTGGCACCCTATTGACACTTTAAGGCACAATCAAATTTGTGGCACCAGCAGTTGCTTCATATTAACGAAAGCATATTGTCGTTCTTTGCAATCATTTATTCTCTTAATAACAGCAGTTGCTGAGATGTGCGTTTTTTCTACAGAAGATCTTATTTGAGGATTGGAGTTAATGAAATGGTATGGGTGGGAGGAAAAAATAGAGCCCAAACCCTGTAAAATAATTACTGCATTTTCCAAAACTCAGTATTCTTCAGTCACGTTGGTGATGGCTCAAAGAAGGTGCCACATTTGAGTGGCAACCGCACCAATTAGCACTGCTGCTGTTGGTTTGTGAATTGCATGTGAAATGTAGAATTTGTCCAGAAGTGCTAATGCAAATTGCTCAACAAAAATGTGCCCTCTATGTCAAGTCTTTTTACTTGTTCTGACATACTGATGTCTTCCCAGATTTCTGTGATCGGCAGATTCCCCCCTCACTTGACAGCTACCAGAGTACATAAGCGAACGGAAATATTTCTTGTTGCCATTAGCAGTTTCTGTGATGAGGGCTGTGAGTTACTGCTAGGATTGGTTACTAGCTATACAACATAGTTTTGATTTCTGTTTGGAGAGTATTTGACTTTGATATTGAAAATTAAATGCAGAAAGCTCTGTGAATGGTTGGGATTTTATCTGCACAAAAGTCAGGAAGTTCACAGTTATGGTTCCTGCAATGATGGGCTACACGGCCCCTTTGGATGAGTTCAGCATCCTCAATATTGTATATGGTGATAACCTTTCTGCCTTAAGATTTGAGTCTGTTACAATTGGGAACCATAACTTTGCATTTCCTGGCTTTTATATATGTAAAATCCCACTCCTAATATTACATTCTTTTAAGAAAAAGCCATTGCACATTGAAATTTCTGTGGTCCCAGATGTCTCACATATAAATGCATCATCATTATTTATTTATTTATTTATCATAGCACATAGGAACCCCAGTTGTGGACAAGGATCCCATTATGCTAGGTGCTGTACAAATACAGAACAAAAATAAGAGTACATTGCCAAAGGGGCTTACAGTCTATATATAAGACAAGAGACAACAGAAGGAAACAGACAGGGGAGTACAAGCAAACATTGAGACAATACTGGTCAGCATCATAGGTAGTCTTCTCAGCACAACAATGGCCTAACCCAGGGATCAGCAACCTTTGGCCCGCGGCCCGCCAGGGTAAGCCCCTTGGCGGGCCAGGCCGGTTTGTTTACCTGCTGCGTCTGCAGGTTCAGCCAATCGTGGCTCCTACTGGCCGCTGTTCGCTGCTCCAGGCCAATGGGGGCTGCGGGAAGCAGCGGCCAGAGCATCCCTTGACCCGCTCTGCTTCCCGCAGCCCCCATTGGCCTGGGACGGTGAACCGCGGCCAGTGGGAGCCACGATCGGCCGAACCTGTGGACGCGGCAAATAAACAAAGCAGCCCAGCCCGCCAGGGTATTCACCCTGGTGGGCCATGTGCCAAAGGTTGCCAATCCCTGGCCTAACCTCTGTAGGTAGATATCATGGCAAAGGAGAATTTTTTGGTAGATATCATGGCAAAGGAGAATTTTAAGGAAGGATTTAAAGGAGGATAATGTGGTAGTTTTGTGGATGTTTACGGAGAGCTCCTCCCAAGCATGAGGGGCAGCCTGGGAGAAAGCACAAAGGTGTTTGTTTGAAAATTTAGCAAGTGGACAATGGAGGCTGGCATCATGGGCCAATTGGAGGTAGGAATCGACATCTCCAGAGTGAATGAGAGGTGATAGGGTTAGGGATAAGCTATGTAGAGCTATGTAGAGCCATATGAGGAGAGATTAAAGAGGCTAGGACTTTTCAGCTTGGAAAAGAGGAGACTATGGGGGGATATGATAGATGTATATAAAATCATAAGTGGTGTGGAGAAAGTGAATAAGGAAAAGTTATTTACTTGTTTCCAAAATATAAGAACTAGGGGCCACCAAATGAAATTAATGGGCAGCAGTTTAAAACAAATAAAAGGAAGTTCTTCTTCACACAGCGCACAGTCAACCTGTGGAACTCCTTGCCTGAGGAAGTTGTGATGGCTAGGACTATAATAGGGTTTAAAAGAGAACTAGATAAATTCATGGAGGTTAAGTCCATTAATGGCTATTAGCCTGGATGGGTAAGGAATGGTATCCCTAGCCTCTGTTTGTCAGAGGGTGGAGATGGATGGCAGGAGAGAGATCACTTGATCATTACCTGTTAGGTTCACTCCCTCTGGGTCATCTTGCATTGGTCACTGTCGGTAGACAGCATACTGGGCTGGATGGACCTTTGGTCTGACCCAGTATGGCTAATCTTATGTATTCTTGAAAGTTAAGACAAGTAGTTTACGTTTAATGCGATAGGAGCCAGTGCAGGTGTAACACCGACAGACCCCAGTTGTCGGCAGGCAGGATCGTCCCTGGGACCTCTGGAGCTAAATACATGAACCTCTACTGCATGAGCTAAAAGCCATATGTCCCTTAGCTAAGGCCTTAGAGCAGACTCATTAATCTCTCTCTAAGTAGTCTTGGTGCCGTTAGATGGGACAGGGCACCACACCCAGGAGGTGTGTGGGTTACGCAGGGATGCAAAGAGAGGGATGATGTGGCCAAAGTGACAGGCTAGAAAAATGATCTTTGTTGCAACATTCTGAATGAAGAAGAACAGGGCAAGATTGCATTTGTCAAAGCCAGAGAAAAGTTGCAGTAATCATGACGGAAGATGAGGAGAGTGTGGACAAGAGATTAGCTGTATGGATGGATAGGAAAGGCCATATTTTAGAGATGTTATGCAGAGAGAATTAGCAAGATTTAGACACATTTTGGATGTGAGAACTTAGAGGTTCAAGTTGAAGATCCTGAGGTCCAGGTTACAGTCCAGGTTCCTGAGTGACAGGCATGATGGTGGTATTATCCACAATGATCAAGAAAGGCAGAATGGGGGAGGAATTGGGTGGGAGATTACAAGCTTTAGTTGTTGAGTTTGAGCTGATGGCCAGACATCCATGAGGAGATATCAAAGACAGACTGAAATTTTAGTTTGGACAGGAGGAGACAGGTCTGGAGTAGAGAGGTTGTTTTGTGAGTCGTCAGCAGAGAGATGGTAGTTGAATTTGTGTCTATGGATGAGATTACACAGAGCTAAGGTGTTGAGGGAGAAGAGAAGGGGACCAAGGACAGAGTCCTGAGGAACCCCCATTGAAAGTTGGAGAGTCTGTCCAAGGGACACACTGAAGGAGCAATTAGAGAACTAGGAGGAAGAAGCAGGAGAGAACAGTCACAAAAGCCATGGGAAGACAAGATTTCAAGAAGAAGAGCGTGGCCAGATTGAAGAGGCTCTAAGATGGAAGTGGAGGAGAGGAACTCCAGACAGTGATTGTAAATGGCTCATTCAATGAGCTTAGAGGTGAAAGGAAGATGGGACAGTAGTTAAAGGGGCAAGTGGGGTCGAGATTGGGGTGTTTTTTTTAACATGGGAGAGACTGAAGCAGGTTTGTATTCTGAAGGAAAGAGCCAGAGTGAGAGGTGAAGGAGAAGAATAAGGGAGAAGATGAGACAGGGTGCAAGAGAGATCAGGAGATGGGTGGAATAGGGTCACTGGGACAAGTAGAAGGGTTACAGGAGGAGAGCAGAGGAGAAACTTCTGCATCTGTGACTCCAGAGAAGGAAGAGAGAGGCAAGGCAAATTGAGATGAGGGGAAAGTTGTCATATTTTGTCAGTTTTCTCTTAATAGAAATTGGCAGGCTCTTGTGCAAAGAGATAAATGGGAGCTGGGAGGAAGGGAGGTTTTGAGGAGTGAGTCAAAGGTGGGAAAAAGGCACCTCGGATTGAGAATATAGATTTAGTTAAGTTGGAGAAGTAGAGTTATTTAGCTAGAAAGATGGCAGAACCACAGGAGGAGAGAATGCATTTGTAGTGGAGGAAGTCAGCCTGGTATTCTTCCAAGTGCTTAAACCCTGAACGTGCAAACCCCTCAGTAAATCTCTGTGGAGAAGGGAGGCATACGCAGAGCAGCCATTGTGTCTCCAGTAGGGCCTCAGCACCTTCTGTGTGCCACAGAAGCATGCTGTGCATGAGCCCCAAATAAACCATTGGGAGGGGGCCTTGGGGATGGCCCAGGAGATGGGCTACTAGAGCCACACTTGTCTGGGTCCAGTGGCCCAGAGTCTCTGCATAAAAGTACTTGGCCATGGGTTGGCAGGAGGCATCCAGTGGTGTTCCTCACATGAAGACCAATAACTCTGACTTTGTATGAGGGTACCAGGTGAGGGAGGAGCATGTGGGGGAAATCTGTGTTTTAATTTGAATGGGTAATCATTTGTAGTAAATGCAAGTGTTTATTTCAGTGCATATTAGCCGAACAGCCACATTTAGCCCATGCTTATGTCTGTAAAGAAAGTGATGTATTGCACATATGTGGGACACTATATTCATTTGTTTTTAATGGCTGTTGTGCTTCTTTCTGTTATGCAACGTATCATGGAACAGAAAGACAGAAATCCTGAGAGATGGGGATGACTCCCACCAGCTGCTTGTCTGTGTCACATAGGAGCATGGTCCGATGACAAGTGGGGAGGAGGAGAGGGGTCGAAGGAACATGTGTGCTATGTGGTATGTTCCTTTGACAAAGTGGGGTAAATACTGACAAAGGCAATGTATATCTGCTCTGAGCATTAGTAACTTGGCTTCTGCACTCTGATCCCATTATTGGGTTCACATCAGGCAGCAGTCGGGGCAGGCCAATGGCAACACAACAGAGGTGCCTTTGGAGGCATGAGGCAGCCACTACTTACGATTATCTGAACATTCATAGTCTTAGCCCTGGAAAATTTCCTGTGGATCCTCTGCATCTACAGGGACAATGTGTTGCAACTGCAGCCTCTCGCAAACATTTGAGGCAAGTGCCTTCCACATGTGGGAAAGGGAGCCTGTGGACCAATGTTTTTATTTCTCAGCCAGTATTCTTTCAGACCTGGCAAACCACACACTCCTTGCTGAGCATTCGCGTAAGTGCCAAGTTTTCACTTATCACAATACAAAAAAGGGCCACAACCATCCCTGAGAGATTTCAGCCTAACTCTAGAGCCTGATCCTGTAAAGTGCCTAGTGCCCTCAACACCCAGGGAATGCAGTGGAAATGGAAGGTGATAAGTTCTTTGTAGGACTGGACCTATACTATGAAAGTGTCTGTCATAGCTATAGTATTGCTGCTGCAAAGCTCCAGTAGGGCATCTCTTCCTTGCACCATGCATCTTCTAGGCCAGGGGTAGACAACCTATGCACCTGTGCTGAAGGCGGCATGCGAGCTGATTTTCAGTGGCACTCTCACTGCCCAGGTCCTGGCCACCGGTCCGGGGGGCTCTGCATTTTAATTTAATTTTAAATGAAGCTTTTTAAACATTTTAAAAACCTTATTTACTTTACCTACAACAATAGTTTAGTTATATATTACAGACTTATAGAAAGAGACCTTCTAAAAAAGTTAAAATGTATTACTAGCACGCGAAACCTTAAATTAGAGTGAATAAATGAAGACTCAGCACACCATTTCTGAAAGGTCGCTGACCCCTGTTCTAGGCAGTGCATTGTTTCCTGTATACTCTGTAAGCTTTTCTTTTCTTTATAGAACTTTCTTTTGTTGTGTCATTTTCTGTCCATCCCCCTTTTCGTTGGCCCTGTGTGTCTGTCTAAACCCTCCACCTGCTTTCATTTTCACCTCTCCTGTTTCTTGCTCTCAGTTCTCTGATCTGGTGATCCCTGCTCTTCGCAATCCTCCCTCTTTCTAGTTTGAGGATGAGCCAGTTGCACCTGAGCCTGGAAATGACATTGACCAGCATTAAAACTCCAACACTAGAAATTCAGCCTGGCACCCATCTTAGGACCCCACTCTCCTCTGGGGGTTTGACTTGCTCTGTAGCTTGCTTCCTGAGTGCTGACCTATTTATTAACTTCTTCAACATGTGAAGTGGCCAGCCAAATCTTCGGCTGGTGTAAATAAGCATAGTTCCACTGAAGTAAATGGAGGTACGCTGACTTACACCATCTGAAGACCTTGTCCATAGCTACCTTTGGAAGACAGTATCCCAACAGAGGCACTGTGTTTGGAGAAAGTCTTGAGCTTTTCCAGTTTTGAACTGCAGCTTCTCTCTTTTTTCCTCCTTGAAGATCGTTACTTTCTTTTGTTGGATGGTAAGACATACTGTGTGACACCATGATGGCATTTTCTACAATAATTGCTGCATGTTGCAATAATTATAGCATTCACGGTATGTTCTAAGTGTAAAAGCTGTGCAATTGGAATTTGTTTCTCCAGAATAGTATCACTCCTTTAACCCTTCTGTGTCACAGGCTAGGGTTAAAAGTCACTTCATGTAATAGATAATAAGTGCTGGTCAAAGACAGGAGATGTGGGGGGAGCAGATTAAACTCTGATGTAACCCCACTGAATTTATTCCTTTAAAATAATCTTAAAATCAATGGTTCATATGAATCTAATGCTGGTGCAAGATGTGGGATTGAAAGCACTGGAGACAGAAGAACTCTGCTGATTCACAGAATAGCTGACACACAGATAGAAGCATTACAAGCTCCCCCTTACTACCCACAATCGTGCTTCAATACTGGTATGGAAGGACTACATCTATGGATGAGAGGGTAGCTCAGGCCTGGTCCACACTAACCCCCCACTTCGGACTAAGGTACGCAAATTCAGCTACGTTAATAACGAAGTACCTTAGTCCGAACTTACCGCGGGTCCAGATGCGGCAGGAAGGCTCCCCCGTCGATGCCGCGTACTCCTCTCGCCGAGCTGGAGTACCGGCGTTGACGGCGAGCACTTCCGGGATCGATCCGGGATCGATTTATCGCGTCTAAACAAGATGCGATAAATCGATCCCAGAAGATCGATTGCCTGCTGCCGAACCAGGAAGTAAGTGTAGACGTACCCTCAGTCTCCATGCCTATTCAGTTCCTTGGACTTTCTGTGTGAATGCCAGCAAGGTTGCCAAACAGGTGTTTTTAATGATGTGGACCGGTCCACTCGGTCTCCACTGACACCATCATACTTAGTTCAACAAGGCAACAGAACAGATACCAGATAGTAACCACTTCAGGTCAGTACTGACCTGGGTTGTACTCACACCAGTAGTCACATCTCTCAAAAAATTATCAATGTATATTTTAATGTTTCACTGCTCATTTCTTTTAGGAATCCTCTCCATACTTTTAAAAGGCATATTTGTAGAGACAGGTTACATTTGGCTCAATTAAAAAAAAAAGACCAATAGAGTTTTTTAATTCCATGCAAATCAGCTATTTTAAACTACCCCCCTTACAGTGTATGCAACCAAGTCATGGTAGCATTTTGTTTGTGCCTGAAAACTAGAATGTGAAACTGACTAGAAACTGAAACTAAAAAAGTGAAAGTGACTAATTTCATTAATGAAGATACTGTTTTGTTACTTTTAATCATCAAAAATAATACTAGTAATATAGGCAAGGAAACTATTTTAATGTGATTTTTAAACAGGTAGTGTTCCTTTAAAATATTACATTTCCAAACTGCTTAGGATCTGTAGATTCCAAAGGCTGCCTTGATGCAGAAGCCAGTGCTATAACACTAATATACAAGAATAGCATTCAAAGAGAGTGCTTCTGACTCCCTAGGCCACAGGGTAAAATTAGGAACCAATTTGGCCTTGCATTCCTTGAGATGAACTTCTGACACTCTTTAGCTCTTAGATGATAGGAAAATACTTGCTCATTTAGAACGCTTTGTTGCATACTTTGTCAAAGGAAATAAAGAAATTAGTCTCTTCAATAAATAAATAAATACACAGAACTAATAGTCTGACAAATGCTATTTGTTCTACAGAAAGAATAAACTGTATTAAAGACGTGGAGGGGAGAGATGCAGGGGAAGGGAGGTGAAAGGAAAACAAATTGGCTGCATGCAGAGGTCCAGTGTCAAACGTCAGAGGGATCTTGTTCCCTCAGATACTATAAGAAAGACCATGGCAACCAGGGGCCCAGAGAGAGAGAGACAGAGAGGAGAGATTTGTAGCTCCTCCCTTAGATTAGATGACAGAACAAATAGGTGAAGCAAATTGGTGATTTCAGTGTTGTAGAGCAGCATTATCTGTTCATGCCGTATGTTGGTTTATTAAAGACGATATGTCTTAAATGAATGCATTTGTAGTTCCGCCAGTTGTTCACACAGTACCACTCCACTAAAGG
This sequence comes from Terrapene triunguis, assembly GCF_002925995.2. Lineage (NCBI taxonomy): Eukaryota > Metazoa > Chordata > Testudines > Emydidae > Terrapene > Terrapene triunguis. The sequence goes on along the minus strand of NW_020664417.1, from coordinate 15,372,288 downwards.
TGGCCTGCCTATTAGGGCTGCCCCATTTATAGAAGGGGTGTAGGTTAAGGTCTTTGCACTACAGTAGACACCAGCATTACAAAGCAATTAACAGGGCTATTTCCAGGGGAAAAGAGGGATGTTCTTTTAGCCTGCATTGAAGTACATTGGAGTGGATAGACTTTTTAGTGGGATAGAATGTATAAATGTTAATATTTTGTTTAAAAATAAATAGACACATTCCCTCCTAAATAGGTACAGCTGGCATTTCAGTGCATCATGAGAGATGAACAGTCACACTATACCCATGAGGGACTAGATAGTGGCTATAAAGTCACAGGCCCATGGTACATGGGTTGGAGAAGTTCACTACTCCAATGGGATCCCCTTGGTGCATTATGTCTGATGCAGGCCCATTGCCTGCTGGGCAAGGACAGGCCATAGATTCATAGAGTTTAAGGCCAGAAGGGGCCAATTTCGATTTGAAGACCTCAAGAGATGGAAAATCTACCACTTCCCGTGGTAGTTTGTTCCAATGATTAATCACCCTCACTTTTTTTTTTTTAAAGTGCCTTATTTCAGAGTAGATTTTTCTGTCTTTAGCTTCCAGCCATTGGTTCTTGTTATGCCTTTTCCCGCTAGATTAAAGAGCTCTTTAGTACCCAATATATTTCCCCTGTGAAGGTACTTATACACTGTAATCAAGTCACCTCTCAGTTTTCTTCTTGATAAGCTAAACAGATTGAGCTTTCTAAGTCTCTCACTATAAGGCTACTTTTCTGCACCGTCTCCAAGTTTTCAACATTCTTTTTAAATGGGGACACCAGAACTGTACACAGTATTCCATTATCGGTCTCACCAATACCGTATACAGAGCTAAAATCACATCCTTATTCCTACTCATTACTCCGCTGTTTATACATCCAAGGATTGCATTAGTCCTTTATTGCCACAGCATCGCAATGGGAGCTCATGTTCAGTTGCTTGTCCACTATAATCCCTACATCCGTTTCAGGATCCCTGCTTTCCAGAATGCAATCCCCAATTCTGTAGGTATGGCCTGTGTACCTTGTGCCTAGATGGATAACTTTGCATGTGGCTTTATTAAAACACATTTTGTTTGAATGTGTACCTTTTGAAACAGTACAAGATACTCTGTTCCTGCCACCTCCATTAGCTGGAGTGGACCAAGAGGGGCATAACCGTCCTCATTAGGGGTGCTAATTAGGGGTGGTCGTTTTGAACAGTCCTTTTGCTCATGAAGGCCAATGCTGCTTCCATTAACTTCAGTGGGGTAGGATCAGGATATTCAATATCTAGTCCACGCACAGGAACCCATAGGGCAGGGTTTGTTGCACCTGTTGTCATCCCCATTGTACACTTCCCAATAGATACCCTCAGTCCAGGCCTCAGTGGGGTCATTAGGTGTTTGTTCTTTTCTTTCTGGGCTTGCTTTTAGTTCTGATCAGAAGAAACTGATGATGCAGTAGGAGGAATAATGCAAATCACACAGTGAAAAGAAAAAGGATGTGAGATCTAGCTTAAGACAAACACAGGCATCTTTCCATTGCACTTTAACCTGTTCATAAGGCCAGCCATGTTTAATGTTCTTAACTTTTAACAAGTGTAAATTCCTATTACAGACTTAGCTAAGGGCCAGATTTTCAGTAGAGCTCAGCTCCCACTTAGGTGACTAGATTTTCACCAGAACTCTGCACATTGGCTGCTCTGCTCTTGTAAAAATGTGGCTATCCGTATCATGTTGGAAGCTGCTAGTTACAGATCACTTCTGAAAATCTGGCCCTTATTTAGGTACTGTACCTCAATGGGAGCTGAGCTCTTTTGAGAATCTGGCTCCACTTGTGGGTGCTAAGCCTTGAAAATCTGTCTCTGTGTTTTTCTTAAAAAATACCTGTCCCTTGAGAACCAAAAGAAGCACTGTTGCTTTGGGTACTGCCCTGACTAGGGTGACCACCCATCCAAACTGGTTGGGACAGTCTCGAAATGGAGAGTTCAAGTCCCGATTCCGGGCTGAATGACTCCAGGACAACATTTGTCCTGGATTCCCTGTGGCACTGCTCCACGCCTGCCCAAGGCTCAGGGGCGGCGCCAGCCTCTTCCAGGTGGTAATGCCCCCACTCGCCATGGGGCCCTGCCCTGGGCTAGGCCAGAAGCTGAAGCCGGGCAGTAGTAAGAGCTGACGAAGGAGCTTGTGTTGCTATGGGGAGCACCAGACCCTCCACCTGCCCAGAGCAACATGCCCTGGGGGGCGGGGACACTGGCCAGGGGCTGCTCTCAGGCCCCCCCAGGTCCCTGCCCAGGGCAGGTGCAGGGTCTGGGACTAGCATGTTAAGTTAGTGCAAGTCAGTCTTCCTGGCTGTGAGGCTCACTCCCAGCTGCAGGGCAGACATACCCTAGCTTATCTCCAGCTCCTAGCAGCAATGGGAGTGGGGCAAGGGGGGCTCTGTGTTCCTATCCACATTAGGTAGTTTACTGTGGAGGAAGGAAAGTGCATGTGTTGGGGCTGAGCCGAGAGATGAGTGCACAGCACAAATCTGTACAGCCCAACATTGCTGTAAGAATCATGCAGCTGGCTTGTTGCTTCTGCTCTGAACCTAACAGTAGAGGTGTGGATAGCCTAGCTGGCAGGTAATAAAATGTTGTAGCTGAGGCTTTGGTTCCCCCATCCCAGACACTGGAGTCCATTTTCCTGTGTGCAAAGCCTTTTGACCTGGGCTGTGCTCCCTTTTTCCGGATATGGAGCCCTATCCTGTACCTGCTGAAGTCACTGGGTGCTTTGTAATTATCTTGGGAACAAAATTGGGCCTTTGGCCATAAGAGAGAGAAAGCAGTATGAAATATTCCAGCTAGTGTATTGGGATGTTTGGCCTTAATTTGGGTTTTGCTTGGTAAATATCAATATAACAGGAAGCTTCAGTTGTAAATCTAAATTCTTGTACCTATAAATAATTAAACAAATTATACTAGAAGTAACACATTTGTGATAGTCTTCAGATTTGTGCTTAAAACAGCGCCCTTGAAAGCTGGTGTTCATCTAATGAATTGAACTCATGTCTGTATGTATATCGATATTTTAACCATACTCTCTCTTTTGTTTTTTAATAAATTTTAGTTTAATTAATAAGAATTGGCTGTAGCATGTATTTGGGTAAGATCTGGAATATTCAGTAACCTGGGAGGTAATGTGTCCGATCCTTTGGGGTTGGTAGAACCTTTTCTTTTATATGATGAAATAAGATTTTCAGAAATCATCATATTTGACTTAGGTACTTGGATGGAGGCCTGAGGCTGGATCACTTTAAGGGAACTATGTTGTTTGGACTTCTGAGTAACCAGTAAGGTAATAAAGAAGCTGTTTTATGCTGGCTTGTTAAATCTAAGTATTGGAATATCCACCAGCTTTATGGGGATTGTCTGCTCCATTCTTTGCAGTTCTCCCTAATTGAGTGACCACAGCTGGCCCCCACTAGGACCCTGGTCGCACATGTCCATTGGCATGACTTATTTTAAACCTTTCTGCCTTTTTTAACAATATTCTGGAATTGACTTGATTCTATGCTACAGAATTGGGTGATGTCTATGCAGGTACACCAGAGTTAATTTTGGCCTACTGGGGTGTGTGTGGTGTGTGTTTAAGGGAGCTAGGACAGTAGTTATATAACTGTCTTTTTGAAGTAGGTTTAGTTTGGTCTCAGGCTGCTGCCACAGCAGGCAGCTGTGCGCTGAGGATTGTTGGAGGAAGCTCCTAGTGATGTCACTTCACAGCATGCCCCCTTGCTCCTGATTTCCCCCCCCCCTTCTTTTTCCTTGTAATGTCTGCAGGAAAGGGCTCCATTTGGCAGCATGGCGGTGCCTTTGTCTATAAATGGAAGCACTTGGCCCATCTCCCAGTATAACACAAGATCGTCCTGTGCATCAGTTATGAAATCTTTAGCTTGATGACTTCATCAGAACTGGGGGGGGCGGGGGGTAGGAAAAAGCCTTTGTAATCAGCTTTGCCAGAGACAGCTGACATTTTTTTCCCAAGCAAAGAAAGAAAGAGGTAGCATGCAGATAGGGTGGGTAAAGGGCTCAATTCATAGAGCAGCTGAAAGATCATTAGTGTGCTGTATTTTCGTGACACAGGCTGCTCAGAAGCTGTAGCAGCTGCTCTGCTCCACTGTGCAGGTGACACAACCCTCACAGTTACACTGCTGTTTGAATGTGTTCAACCAGTTCTAAAACACAGCATGAGAAAGGGATGGGGGGGAAGTGCAGGTGGAGGAAACTTTTAAACCAGGACATACTATTAAAAAAAAAAAAAAAGCCCAACCTAAATATCTAAGAGCTATATTTCAGCAGAGAGCCCTTCAGGGAATATCTGTGCAAAGTAGAGATGTGGACAAATTGTATTTTCTTGTTGTTTTCTCAACAAAGTCCTTGCAAACCTGACCTTCATGGAGAAGGGCTGATCCTACTTTCCCATGTTACACTCCAGCATTGATTTTAACCCTGTCAGAGACTGGGCTTTTGTGGGGGGGGAAGTGATGGGGACATATTCTCATTTTACTCTATTTTTCCAGTCACACAGACACTGACCTAACTCAAAGTGTTTATCTTGTAAGTGAATCTAAAGTTTATCTTCGGGTATTTCACAGAGGAGCCAAAAATTATGTAGGCCAATGAGTAACCAGGTGACCTAGCTGTTGTGTGGAACAGTTAAAGAGGTTCTAGTGAGGGAACATTGGGCCCAATCCTGTTAAGCACATGGTTGCAGGATTAGGTCCAAAGTTTAAGCCCCAGTAAAGATTAAGAGTGGTGGTGTTATTACTTATTTAATTATGATTGTTCCCATTATGTTTCAGGCATTTTCCAACACTGAAGAAAGACAAGCCAAGGAGCTCATATTGTAGAGTTTTTGTCTTAAGAGAAGCCAGGCCAAGTCAAGCCCCGCTGTGCTTAGGGTGACCAGACAGCAAGTGTGAAAAATCGGGACGGGGTGGGGGGTAATAGGTGCCTATATAAGAAAAAGCTCCAAATATCGGGACTGTCCCTATAAAATTGGGACATTTGGTCACCCTAGCTGTGCTCATCCCTCCTCCACCTCTGAATTCATTCCTTTGTAACGTTATCTACACACACACACACACCCCTTCTTGGGCACAAACTAAGTGTTGAGGAATGGGGAAGTAAATGGCAGAATGATCAGTGGTGGAGTTGAAAAGGAGCTTGGATACTATAGCAAGGCCCATAGAGTTAGGTAGGAAGGATGGGGTAGAGGACAGGGTACTGGGACTTGGGAGACCTGAGTTCAATTCCTAGCTCAGTCACAAACTTGCTATATGACCTTGGGCAAGTCGCTTCGGCGACGGTGTGCCTCAATTTCCCATCTGAAAATTAGAACAATACTTCTCCTACCTCCCAGGATAAAATGCCTGAGTGATTATGAGATGCTCAGACACTGACACGATGACAGTCATATAAACAGATAGATGGAAGTGAGCAACAAATCCTCTATCTCTTTTGAACCAAGGAGAACATAGAAAAAGGAGGGAGATTCCTGAAGCTTTTATAACCAAAAGCAGAAATTATTTTTTTTTTAAAAACCTATCTTTTCTGAGATGAAGCTCAGTTCCTAATAGCTGAGCAGGTTTCAAAGGGAGATATTGGATTTTTTTCTCTAGTGGTTATATGATCTCATTTTGTAACCTTTGTAAAAATGCCGAAGTTGATAATGGGGATCTTCCCTGTTCAGGGTGGCAAATGGCTTATAAGAAATGTTTGTGCTTTTTTCAGACACTTACTATGATCCTTGGTATATTTTCTACTTTAATATTCCTCATCTACTCAGACTCTCTCTCTTTCTAATCTGTCTATCTATCATCTATATCTGCTGTATCTGCCTAGGTATTTATACTCTGCTCCTGACAATTGTATCTGACTGCAGGGGTACTGGAACAATTTGTATAGTGGGGATGCTGAGAGCCATTGAACCAAACTGTAAATCCTGTATATAATGGAAACACTTCAAGTCAGGGTGCTGCACACACACCCGCACCTCTAGTTCCAGCACCTATATCTGACTGCTTTCAAAGTATTATCACATCCATAGTATAATATCCATCATGTGGTTCTATTTCCGCATCTCCCTGTCTAAAAAATGCTTGTTGCCTTATTATGTCAGTGCTGTACTTGATACGTAGCATATACCCATTCCATTTATTTCAAACTCCTTTTTGTTTGGTCTTTTCCCAGGTGGTCATTCCTTGGCCTGGGTCTGCTGCTATCGCTAGCTCAAAGCATTCCCAAACTACAGCCTTCAAAGTGGATTCTCTCACTCCTCCTCCTAATGTCCCCCACCACAGCGTTCGGGAGCCGGAAGGAGCTGGTGTTGTGTTTCCAGTGGGGCTCTTCTGCCTAGCTTTTAGACTGTAAACTCCTTAGGGCAGGAGCCATGCTTCTTTTATGTTCTGCACAGCTCAGGCTATACTGTCAGTATTCAGCACATGATAACAGCCAGCAGGGATGCTGTGCAACACTACTGTGGCATGCTTCTTCTAGGCACTGCTTTCACCGGCACAAAAATCCCCATGACAGTGTGGATTCAGAGAGCCTGGGTTGGCTCTAGGCATGTGTAGACAATGCCCACCCTAGAAGCAGGACTTAAACTAGGTGTAGTTTTCATGATGGAGGGTGCGTGCATATTGTGCAGGGAGCCAGAGGCCAGCCCTAGAAGAGCCTTGAATGCTTGTCCCAGATCTTTCTCAGCCCTAGTCTAAATTACGAACTACTCAGCGATGCTGTTATACTTGAACTCCTGGTGTAGACAGCCCTCTGTCAATCAGAGGTTTTCTCCCATGGACATAGCTCTCAGGGAGGTGGAGTACCTGCACTCACGGGAGAAGCTCTCCAGTCGGAGTAGATAGTGTCTTCACTAAGTGCTACAGCGGCACAGCTGCGCTGCTGCAGCTGTAAGTGTGGACAAGCCCTCAGTGAGTGCAAGCTGGTATTGCCTGTAGGCCAGATGTCCTTCTGACCTCAGCCCTAGAAATCCTATTTCCTCACCTATAAATCACTGCTAGCAGGGGACACTGGCAGTGAGGGAGTGTCAGGGAAAATTGTCAGATATGAAAAGATGGAATAAACCCATTAGTCATTGAATAAAACTCAGCAGCACCCTCACTTGGAGCGGATGGGGGTGGGAGAGAGAGCACTGTTTGGTTTTCTTATATACCTATTGTTATGTCTTGGTAAATTTTGTAGCAGAAAGACTATTGTCTTTTGTTTTTCTCCTCTCCCTCTGAAAATTCTCCTCGAGTTTTGCTCCTTCTTCCCCCGCTTCCTTCCCAACCACAGACATACATTATGTGTTGTTTGGTGTTTGGAAATTTGACAGCCTGGGTATGTCTCCGCTTCCTGAGCTCATTAGTAAATAGCAGCATGCTCTGTAAAAGAAGTGTCAGGAGTCCCCTCAGTATCGCATTGAATTTGGAGTCTGAGCCGGTGCACTGCAGTTCTGCCTGCAGCTCTCACCAGGGGGAAGAGTTGTTTGTTTCTTTGTTTGGGAAAGCAGGGTGGGGCGAGGGATTTGGGGTGTGAGGTTTCCATCTATTACTGTCTTCTTTAAGGGCTCCTTTAAACATCCATGCTGTCGAGCGGGCTAAATAACACCCAGGGGTATTGGGATAGATAATTCAGACATGAATCACAATGTCCCACAAATGACCCATTGTATTTTAAAGTCTTTACCTTAAGAGGTACACACCCTGGCGTGCCATAAAACTGTATCTCTCTCTCTCTCTCTCTGTCATGCCCCCCCCCCCCCCCACACACACACACCTCAAATTATTTTCATTGGGGAAAGCCAGGGCCCTGATTTGAAACAAAGATTTGGAAAGCTCCCTCCTCCTCCTTCTCCTCCTTGTTCCGAATAGCTAAGCCTCGGTGTCTAGTTCAGGGCACCCTGATTTGAAATCTCAGCGTGTTGCCTCCACCATCACCAAATAACGTGCCCTTTGAGCTGTAGGTAAAGTGAATAATAGGTAGCTAGTTTGCTGTTAGATGTCAATGGGAGAGCTGGGGGGAAACCAACAGATACATGGCAACGGTGATGCAGCTCATTTTGTGTAAAGAGGGCCTCAAATCACCAGGGAATTCCTGGATTGTCTCAGGCTGTCGTGTGTGATGTCCATCATGCTGTACGAACACCATCTGTTCAGTATTATACTCTCAGTTGCCAGGCTACCTGCCCTACGCTGTAACACTTGACTGCCTAGCTCTACGTTAGCAGCATTATCCCAGACGTACTGAGGGGGGGTGCGGGGGGGGAGGAGGAGGAACAGTAGTCATGATTAAGCCATCTGCAACTGTGGGGGTGGGAGGAAGAGAGGGAGAGACAGGGCAGCAATCACCAAGCTGGGCCGAATGGTGGAGGATCAGGCGAATATCACCATCTGCTGGTGCAGAGACAGAACAGCAGCACTGGCCATTTTTAGAAACAGGCGTCCCCACCCCCTGGGACCCGCCTGTAGTAACAGGACACATACAGATTAATAAATTGGGCTGCATTGTACCCCCATGGAGAGGGTCCTGTGTGGCACTTAAGCCCCTGACTCATGGTGTCAGTGGGGGTTTGGGCAGTGCACTGGGCCTTGTTAGAGGCATACAGCCGCTAAAGATTTCATAAAACAGACGTGAGTTTTGAGGGACGCAGTGTTTGTGAAACACGCCTCTCACCCTTTGTGGGTTTCTTTGCATTAGCTATGATCTACATGGCCAACTTGTGTCAATATAACTGCGTCGCTCAGGGGTGTGGAATATCCAGACCCCTGAACAACATAGTTCTACTGACCGAACTCCTGGTGCAGTCAGAGCTATGTTGATTGGAGGGCTTCTCTCATCCACACAGCTACTGCCTCTCAGGGAGGAGGAGTACCTACCCCAGTGGGAGAAGCTCTCCAGTCAGCATAGGTAGTATCTTCACTAAGGGCTACAGCGGTGCAGCTCCACCGATGCGGCTGTGCCGCTGCAGCGCTGTAAGTGTAGACAAGCCCTTAGGCACTGACCTGGAAGGCACCCAACAAAATCTTCTAGTCAAAAAGATCACCCTGGGAAAACAGGATAGATGCTGCTCACAGAGCTGGTCCCTTCCACAGCTCTGGCAAACACTGTGTGCAGTTCCATAGGAAATGGGGGAGGGGGACAGGATGATGGGTTAAGAGTGAATAGGTGCCAGAATGACCTTGAAATCCAGCCTGCCTCTCCCTTTTTAGTCCCTACCCCAACACAACTGTACGACACATTGGATTGGAGACATAGGGGGGCTCTGGGGTCATTTTAGGCAGAAGTACCCATGTCACAATGGTTTCCTGCTTCCTCAGCCCCAAGCTCTCACAATGTGACTGGGGTATGAACCTTAAATGATTCTATTTTGTGGCTAAATCTTGAACCCTGCTGTAGTCTACAGGAATCGGTGTTGTCAATTCTCAAGATTTAATGCGTCTCACAGTAGTTAGGGATTTTCTTAAAGCTCCAGCTCCTGGAGTCAAATGATGATGTGAGAATCTCCATTTCCTTTTTGTTGTTTGTTTGGTTTTTTTTAAAACAGTTTCTCATCCTCATGATTGCAGAGAAAAAGTTTGAAAACATGACTCCTAAAGGCTCAGAAACCTTAAGGAAAATAAAAAGAACCCGTTATTGTTCTCATGATTTTAAAGAAAATCTCTTTATTTTTCGGGTCCCAATTCATGTATTTTGAATGCTTGCAGTTGGCAATACTGATGAGCTCAGAGCTGGAGTTTGGAAGTCCTATTAAACCCAGCACTGCTGCTGATTCACCAGGTGATGGGCAAATCACTTCTCTGCTTCACTTTCCCAATCTGTAAAATGGAAATAGTAAATTCTTCCATCTGTAGCAAGGCAGCTGTAAGGATCTTGATAATTAACTTCTGTGCAGTGCTTTCAACATAAGTTTATGTGGGTGCTAAGTATAGTTCAGTCTAATACCTATTCCATTTGGAATGTGCTATATGAAATTGGTTGGTTGGGTGGGGGTTTTTCAGAGGTCTCTTTACTTTTCTAAGGTCTGTTAGGTTCACAAGCGAGTCCACCACTTACTGTTCCTGGTCCATACTTTCCCCTTGTATGTGGAGTACATTGAGTAGTGAAGCTGTATCTCTTTCTTTGTACAGGAACAGCATCCGGTGGGACTTTCTCGGACCACAGGCCCTATGCAGCCTTCTGTCCCACCAGGCTCCAGCAACGTGGTCACGGGTGCAAACCCAGGAGGTCCCAGTTTCCTGGGAAATCAGCCGCAAGCAGCCATCATGAAGCAGATGCTGATTGAGCAAAGGGCCCAGCTCCATGTGATGGAGCAACAGAAGCAACAGTTTCTAAGGGAGCAAAGGCAGCAGCAGCAGATCCTGGCAGAGCAGGTACTGTAGCTCTTCTTCTGTATTTCAGACAGTACAATACCCACACGCATGAGAACAGGGGCAATGGAAGCCTCATAGCAGAGCCTCTCCTCATCTGTATTCATATTCTCAAACTGTGATTGATGTAGTAAACGCATGGTCAAGCTAATTTCCTGTCCCCTGGCTTATACTTTGGCCTTGACTTTGATTTCATACCAATGTAAATCTAGAGCTACACTTCTGAAGTCAGTGGAGTTATGCTGGTGTAAAACTGGTACAAGTGAGAACAGAATTAGTGTACACTGAATTGTCAGCCTGGAGTGAACTGAAAAGTACATTTGAAAAGCACAAACGCTGCTTCTGATCTCAAGCCAGTTTCACATCAGTATATTCCCACTGATTCCTAGAGCTGCTCCCCATTTACACTGCTATGCAGGAGATCAGAATCAGGACCTCAGTTTATAAGGGAGGCACCACCTGACTCCATCTTTTCTGTAGTAGCATGGCAAATGGTGGCTCTGTATTCCAGTATCAGAGGCTGAAATTGAATTCAGTGTTAGGGCCTGATTCTCACTTGCCTTGCCTTTTGTGTCATCTTTGTGCCTGTGGAAAATGGGTGTTAAGCTGCCCAATCAGAATGGTAGTGTTTTACACCCACTTTCACAGGTGTTCAGTCAGTGGAGACTCAGACCCTAAAAGTATTGGGAAACAGCAGCTGTACGATCAACTGTATCACACATAACTTAGATTAGGTCCTCTTAGATTCCTGGCTTTTTCTGGTGCACTGGAAATTGTATCAAACAATTTTTCTCTTTGTGTTTTGCTAATACATTTTTCAAAGTTGTGCTGTGATTCCTACACATTCTTTATTCAGCAGTGGGCTCTTCTTAAGGCTCTTTTTGTGAGCTGGGGGCGTCTATATATTGTGAATGGAAGTTTATAATGAACATTTGTAGGACAAGGAATCAAGGTACAGTAGGTCGGTTTTCATTCCCTCTCTTGCCATATCTCTGCACATATGTAAGCCATCGCTTTTTAAGAGGGCGCTGAGTCTGTGTACAGTACATTGATGAAGCAACCAGATAACCTCAGGGTCTTATGAGAGCTGCTTTGCAGAGCACCCACTAATCTTTTGAAGGCACATATAAACCCAGACATCAGTTGGCTTCCACTTATATTCACCATCAACATTTGAGTGTGCTTTAAATAAATGAAGCATATTCATATACTGCAGCCACCAGAGACAGCTCAACACAGCTGTGTAACAAATCAGGACACAGAGGCATTTCACAATCACTCGCTATCTCAGACCAATTCACTTGTCCTGAATGAGTTATCAGCACATCTGTGGTGCTACTGTACGTGGTAATAAAACAAGCAAATGGAAACAACAAAACAAAACCAAAAAATGGGTAGGATGGGGGGAAAGCAGGAGGGGAATTGGGCCCCAGCAGCTCTTTTTGTTTTGGATAGAGATGGGCCTGGGCCACAAAGTTCAAATCTGGAACCAGCAGTCCTCAGAGTTGGGGCTGTTATGAATCCAGAGTGTGTGTTCTCCTCATTCTAAAGATCAAGGCCAACCAGTAAGTCTGGATCCAAAAGGGAACATTGCCAGAGCTCAAGGGATTTGGGATCCAAAGTTTCATTTCAGACCCACCTCTCATGCTGATGGACAAAGACGTTTCTAAAAATATTCCCTCCCATCTCCTCTCTTCCCTTCCACTCCCTCTAGGCTGGAGACAATTATACTGCTACTTAGGAAGTGCTTATGAGTAGGGATAGGTAATGTGAGTCTAAGTGCTGGTTCCTTTTTGAACCAAAAAGAAGCCCATGTGCTGAGTGCTCCAAGTACTCTCAGTAGGACTCTTCACATGAGGCAGCTGCACACTTTGCCTGCCTGCTGACACACAGCACTTGTCTCCCCAGAACAGCCTGCTAGCAATTGCTGCAACTGAGCTGCTGTTTGTCATTGCAGCCAGTCAGAATGGTCATATTCAGTCATTCATTCATTAATCAACTTTTTCTCCTCTGCCGTCTTTCCTTCTCTCATTCATTTCCAGCAGTTGCAGCAGCAGTCACATTTGCCTCGGCAACATCTCCAGCAGCAGCGGAACTCGTATCCAGTGCAACAAGTCAGTCAGTTCCAAGGTAAAAGTTATAAATGCTTTTCACACCCTCCAAGTCAGAGCTGTCCTTTGTAGTGGGCATCTGGGAGTTCATTTCATTTGTGTATGTTGGAGGCTAGGGAGGGTATCGAGGGAAAAGATCCATCTCTCTCTCTCTCTCTGCTTCCTGCACGCTAACATGTACACTTATATAACACACTTTCACAGAAGGGCGTTGTACAATTTTACATGGAGAGTTGTATTTCTGAGTGGCTTTTAGCGCTCTCCAATAAAATCTGCCCCTTAAAAATTCTCCCAGTCAGTTTTTTCTTTCTTCTCTGTTCTGCCTCTTTGACTCTTGGATTTTGTGAGTTTATCTTTTCTCCCCACTCCCCATTACAATTTATTTCAACCAGTGCCTCTCCCTCCCTCTTGGTTCTTCTCTTCTTCCTCCCCACCTTTGTTTCAGTCCATCTCCTTCCCTTTTTGGAAAGGGATTTTTGATGATTATCCTTCAGAAGAGGTCATCTTAATTTGGACAAGGAATGGATTTAGTCATGCCAGAAATGTCAGCTATAGAAAAAAGTTAAGAATCTTAGATACTAATAGAGATAGCTTACAAGTCTGAAACTTCAAGGACATTTGTATGTTGTGGAAAAACCTAGGGAAAATATCCTGTTTTAGGCACAACTAATTTTGAGCTTTTAAAATATGAAGATCCAGTTTAATGGCTTCCTCAATGATGCAATCTAAATATATAAAGGACTAAAGCACGATTGTTGCAGTATCTGTTTGTGATAGTGCAGAGTAATAGTAACGGACTATTTGTAAGTGAGGAATGCATACACAGACTATGTGTAAGTGAGGAATGCATACTAAATGGTTGATAAATGCAAAGTAATGCATATTGGAAAACATAATCCCAATTATACATACAAAATGATGGGGTCTTAATTAACTGTTACCACTCAAGAAAGAGATCTTGGAATTATTGTGGATGGTACTCTGAAAACATCCACTCAATGTGCAGCGACAATCAAAAAAGCTAACAGAATGCTAGGAACCCATTAGGAAACAGATAGCTAATAAAATAGCAAATATTATAATGCCACTATATAAATCCATGGTAAACCCACACCTTGAATACAGCATGCAGTTCTGGTCAACCCAGCTCAAAAAAGATGTATTACAAATGGAGAAGGTACAGCGACGGGCAACAAAAATGATTAGGGGTATGGAACAGCTTCCATTTGAGGAGAGATTAAAAAGACTGACTGTTCAGCTTGGAAAAGAGACAGCTAAGGGGGGGATACAATAGAGGTCTATAAAATCATGAACCATGTGGAGAAAGTGAATAAGGAAGTGTTATTTACCACTTTACATAACACAAGAACCAGGGGTCACCCAATGAAATTCATAGGCAGCAGGTTTAAAACAAACAAAAGGAAGTACTTTTTCACACAACGCACAGTCAACCTGTGGATCTCATTGCCAGGGGATATTGTGAAGGCCAAAAAGATAACTGGATTCAAAAAAGAATTAGATAAGTTCATGGAGGACAGGTCCATCAATGGCTATTAGCCACGATGGTCAGGGGTGCAACCTCAAGCTCTGGGCGTCCCTAAGCCTCTGACTGCCAGATGCTGGGACTGGACAACAGGGCCACTTGATGATTGCCCTGTTCTGTTCGTTCCCTTTGAAGCACCTGGCATTGGCCACTCTTGGAAGATGGGATACTGGTCTGACCCAGTATGGCTGTTCTTGTGTTCTTATGTACATTGATACCAGCATATAGCCATGTGAACAAAGAACCACATCCTCTCTGCCTGTAACCTGGCACAGCTCCACTGACCTGAGCAGAGCTCACCAGTATCCACCAGCTGAGAATCCTGCCCAAAACGTTTCTTTATTAATCTTCTGAAATATTGCACCAGCTCCACTGTTTAGAAGAAAATAGAGAGAAGAATTAGTCTAAATTGACCAATTAAGGGATTTGTTTTCATAAATAAACTAATTTAAATAAAAATATTTAGCCAAATTCTACCCTCCAGCTATACACACATAACCCAAAGGACTTTACTGGGGTTGCATGGATGTAGCTGACAGCAGAACTTCACCAGTATATTAAAATTCCTATCTCTCTAAACTACCACATTATCTGAGCTCCTGTGTCTTATGCAGGTAAAACTGTGGTTCTCAAATTGTAGTCTGGCTCAGTTTGCGATTGGCTGGTGCTGACTCTTCTGTTTGTTTCCAGCTGCTAACATGCATTAAAAGACAGCTAAGAATGCATTATATACTTTCCTAATACTATTTTTCTACTTAAGCACTTGCAGACGTCACTATAAAAATGTTATGGGCTTGCCAATGGGTGGGGAGACAGTTGCCCAGTCATAAATGGGAGAGATGGTGGTCCACACCATAAACAACTGCGACTCACTAATATAAAACATTGAGAAAATTGTTTTGTCAGTAACATAGGCTAAGTAAAAGCTATTGGATTATCTGGTTTTATAGGTGTTTTGTTCACTCTCCAAAACACTTCACTTACCTGTATTTTGCATGTCACTCCATACCCAATCCCACGTGTCAGGCAAAGGAGATGGGGCCATCCATTGAGCCATGTGTGCAGTAATATGGATGCGGTTTCTCTAGCACAGTTTTTCTATATACTCACAAAGAAGAACCATCCATCTTATGTAACAGGACCTAGGGTTCTGTGTCCTTCAGATTGACACTCATCTGTGCAGTATGCCATGGTGGTGAGGACTGATTTAGGGACACCATGTCTTGCTTTTGTTGTTTAGTTTGTCTCTTACAAGAGATTTTTTTTATTTAAACTTAATAATGTTTGATCTGGGAATAATTGTCTGCCTCATTCTGTGATCCTGTTTGAGCTTCACCTGCAGAGCATTTTATTGTTTTAGTTCAGTATGGTATTGACCCAAAACCACAATGAACCTGTGGCATAATCAGAATTTCTGTAATTGTTTTTAAATAAAGATAGTAAATACAGAGGCATATTGGCTTCCCAGAAATCGATAATCCCACATCAGGAAGACACAAGCGTGGTGCAGTTATCTGCCATGGTGTGGAATTTAACAAGGTTAGGATTTTCTGGCTTCCCGTCATTGGTCCAAGGTGGAGTAAAATGTGCTTATAATATTGATTCACTAATACACTCTCTCTGCTCTACATGTCCAGAAAAAACAATTTTTCTTCTTTCCATAGACTCAATCAGTAACAATGATATAGAAAATCCATTCATTTATGCCTCCTGAGCTATTAAAAAATTGATTGGCCTTCTGAGTTTGACATTTCCATTTTCATGGCTCAGTTTTGAAAGACAATGGAGATATTTAGAAGAGAGTCTGGTTGACTGAAGTTTGGTTATTTACTTTGAAATTCAGTCAGACAAAGTAGATTTCTAACCATCACGTGCACTATGATGAGCCTGATCCTGCTTCCATTGAAGTCCAATAGGAGTTTTGTCTTTTACTTTGATAGAAGCAGCATTGGGCCCCATGTCTGAAAAGAATAACATATGTGCAGCTGCATACAGTGCTAGAAAAATGAAGACCTTTATGTGTGTAACTTTAAAAAAGGTCCCTGGTTCCTGTTTTCCCCAGTGAGGAGATGATTTAGTGTTATATATTGGTATGTAATTTACAATTTTTCTAGACTTATGGTAAAAATTTCAAAAGCACCTACCTTATTTTTAAAACGGGACTTAGCATCTAAGTGACATAGGAGCCTTTTGAACATTTTATCATCAGTCACTGCCTAATAGAAGGGCAACCCTGCCTCAGTACTGCTGCTCCAATGGCTCTGCAGTGTACCTGCTGCTTTGAAGCCTCACCGTTTTACTGGAGGAGCTTGTATAGTACATTATCAAGAAGGCTCTGATGGTTTAGGCTGGATCATGCACAGAATCAGTTTGCCTTGATACTTTAAAGATAAACGGAGAACCAAAAGCCCCCAGATCTCTGGGGGGACATATCCAAAAATTGCCATAAATGAGAATTGCTTACCGGGTAAGTCATTGGCTTTTAACCTCTCCAGCCCTATTTTAGGTCTTCAGGGAAATTAGTCTAATGGCCTGTATTGATAGTATTCTCTGCTGAACAGTCTTCCACTTCGCAGATTGAATACCTAACATGATCAGCAATTCCTGTTTAGGGTAGCACTGGAGCTGTACCGCCTCTCACCTTCAAGGAAAGGAGACTTTGTGGGTCGGCGTTCAGGTCACAGCTAGAACGTTGTGGGGAAGCACGTTCTGTCTGACATGTGAATACCAGGAGGACTAGATTTTTCCTCCCTGGGATGCATAACCTTCTCCTCTCTCCTTTAACTGTCACATGAAAGAATAATTTATTCACCCAAAAAGCAAAGCAATCTGAAAGGCTCCTACAAAATTTTTGGTATGCAAAGATGTATGATTTAATACTTAGTTTTCCCCCTCCTTGCTGTAGGTTCTCCCCAGGATATAGCAGCAGTGAGAAACCAAGCAGCGCTTCAGAGCATGAGGACCTCCCGAATGATGGCCCAGAATGCAAGCATGATGGCAATGGGGCCCTCCCAGAACCCTGGCACAATGTCGACAGCAGCTGGTCAGTCCGAGATGGGAATGACTCCTTACAGCAATACATCTACCAGCCAACCAGGAATGTATAATATGAGCACAGGAATGAGCCAAATGTTGCAGCACCCAAACCAAAGTGGCATGACCCTGGCACATAGTGCAGGCCAAGGACCAAGGCAGCCCGCGTCCGCACAAGGGGTTGGAATTGTCAGCAGTTTTGGTCAAAGTATCCTGGTGAACTCTATTCCCCAGCAACATCAGCAGATGAAAGGACCTGTGGGCCAAGTCCTGCCCAGGCCACAAGCCCCTAGACTTCAAAACATGATGGCAACTGTCCCTCAAGGAGCACAGAACTGGCAGCAGCGAGGCTTACAAGGTATCCCTGGAAGGACTAGCAGTGAAATTGGGTCATTCAACAATGGCACGGCGTATCCAGTGCAGTCTGGGCAACCAAGGCTGCCCAAGCAACATTTTCCACAGGGAATTAACCAGTCAGTTGTGGACACTAGTGGAACAGTCAGAGCCCTAAATCCAGCAATGGGAAGACAAATGCTGCAACAGCTCCCTGCACAACAAGGAACCAGCCAAGCAAGGACAATGGTTATGCCTGCAATAAGTCAGGGGGTTCCCACTATGCCTGGTTTCAATCAGCCCCCTACACAACAGATGCCAGGTGGGAATTTTGCTCAGAGCAACCAAGGTCAGACCTATGAGAGGAATCCCACTCAGGACATGTCTTACAATTACAGTAATGAAGGAGCTGGAGGTTCCTTTTCAAGTATAGCAGAGGGTGCGGACCTTGTGGACTCCATCATTAAAGGTGGACCAGGTGATGAGTGGATGCAAGAACTTGACGAGTTGTTTGGAAACCCATAGTGAATGGGCTTGTATAGTTTAAAACTCTGATAGTTACGTTAAAAAAAGAAAACAGGATGTACCCCCATCCTTGTTTTTTGCTTTTTAAAATCTGTGCAAACCGAGCTGACTTGCAGCCAACTGTGGAAGAGTCAGGTGGTGGTTAAAACATCGACGTGTCGATTTCACAAAACTTCCACATAGCAATCTCCACTGCACAGCAGTACTTGCTCTGTCTGTCTGTGAGAGAGAGGGGAGGGCTGGAAAAGCAGCTGCTCTCTGTCCATGGGACGAGCTGGCGCGTTCTGTGCGGTGAGGCACTGTTGCGCAGCGATGCGGTGTTCCCAGTCTCTCCCACTCTATTTTACTGTAACCGCCGCAGCTTTCAGGATGTGTGAAGAGCTAGATCCCTCGGCCGGGAACAAAACCTAAGGGAGTTGCCAGGTGATTGCGCAGCCCATGTCCACAGGTCAGAAATGTGCTGAACTCTGGGTGTAAGCAGATTCCAGATTTCAAAGTGTACCGCTCTCTTTGATTTGATACAGAACAAGGCCTATGGAGCCTACTCTAGGCTATTGTGCAAGAATGTCCAGCACATGTGATTAGCCTAAACAATCATAGAGGGGTTACCATTTTCACTGTAGAGAGATTAAAAAGTTAAAATAAAAGCTTAGCAGAACATAAACTTGGCAATACAAAGAGCAGGATGGTTTGAGTACAGGACTGTCAGTGGATATGAGCGGGCACACCCACTGCTTAGGTGGGTGGGTTAACTTAATGAGCTATTAATTCTCTTTTAGGCTCATGTCTCTGCTTCTGTATCTGGGCGCTTCGGCACATCTGTGCTGCTTGGCAGTGTACTGTTGGCTAGCAGCTAAACAAGGTGTCAAAGGACTAAGCAGAGTGAACAGATTATAGTAGAGTTCCGTGCAGATCCAATTCAAGTCCCCTTCTCTTCCTCCTTCCCCAATAATACTCATGATTCTCATGATTTTTCCTTAACAATGGGGGAAAATATGCACTGTAACACAAGGCCATTGCACTTCACTTTTCTTCAGCCGAGCAGCAGCCCCCACAAACAGGGACAATGAAGAAAGGAAGCAGGTCTGAGAACATTAAAATGAACCACAAGAGTGTGGAACTCTGAATGAGTTTCCCTTCTTCTCCTGAATGCGCAAGATTAGAGGTGTTGTTTGGGGCTGGGATGCCCATGCAGTTGATTTAATACTACATGCAGCCTGCTTTTCTGTCTTAAACAGATGTTCAGTGTAAACTTCCTAGTGCCGGGATAAATTCGCTGGGGTATCCAAACAGCAGGAATCAAGAAAGGACTGGTTGTAATGATCAACCACGGTGGGGGCAAATGACTCCCTATTGGTTATCGCAAATACAGGGTCTACCCAAACCAGCTTGCTAGGAAGTAGCAGTGACATGTCTCTTGACAGGTTAAATGCAGATCTGTGCTGAACATGTAACAAAACTGTGATATGTCTTTCAAAATGGTGCTTTTAAAATAATAAAACCTGGCCCTTCAGAATATCTGAACCCAATCTCTGTGAGCCAAAACATTTGCTGAAGTGAAAATTGTTTAAATGATCCAAACCTACCAATCGACTTGTCTTCATTTGCTTGGTTTAGGCCCCATGGTATGAAGCGCTGACCCATTGAAATCTGTGGGAGCTGAGGATGGGCACTCAGTACCTCACAGGTTCAAGCCCTTTGTTTCTGCATGGAGCACAGGTCTGAGCAGGAGCAAGAAATGGGAGTAAAATGGACCCTTTATCCCCTCAGGTTATGTGTACGCTGCAGCCAGGTGGTGTGATTCCCAGCTGGGTAGACAGCCTGGAGCTACTGTCCTAAAAATTAGCAGCGTGGATATTGTGGCACTGGCAATGCCCCCACCCCCCGGGGTCTGAGCTTGGGTCGGTAGCCTGAGCCATCACAACAGCCACACCTCTATTTTAATGTGCTACCTTGAGCTGAGCTCATGCAAGTCTTTGTGCTGGGAATCGCACCTCCAGCTGCAGTGTAGACATAGCATCAGGTAACTCAGTGCCCTGCTGCTTGTTCACCCTTGTGTGGTAACCCTTTGCTGGGCTTGTCTAGACTAGGACAAAGGGTGTAGACAGGGCAAGCTGTATGTTAACATGGGTTAGCTGGTTAAGGTAACTCCCAAACAATCAGTTAAAATACAGCATGTCCTGGCTACACCAGAGTTTTAAAATGCATTAGTTAAAATGTTTTACCCAACACATTTTAATAATACACTTGAAGGGGCCGATCAGTATCCGTTGAAGTCCATCGGATTTGGTCTTTCCACTGATTTCAGGGGACGTCAGGGTGGGCCCTAATACTGTAAAAGTGAGCACCAACTGAAGATTTCAACCACAAGCATTTTATAGCTAGTAGGCTCTTAGTCATACTAGCATAAAGGGGGGTAGATGAAGGGGTAGAACTGGCACTGGTGTGCTATGTGTAAATGTTATCGGAGTGGGTAGGGTACATGCTTGTCCTGCACTGTGTCAAACAGTTGCACCATGCTAACCAAGGGTCACATACAGCAGTGAGGATGCCAAGCATGGTGGGGATGGAGTGGCTGGTCTGCATCATTATTTCCTGGCCTCAGTGACAAAGGATTCCCTGTCAACTATGGATACATCTACACAGCAAAAAAAAAACCTTATGGTGCTGAGTCTCAGTGCATGGGTCAACTGACTTGAGCTTGCCGGACTCGAGCTGTCGGGCTGAAAATAGCCTTGTACGTGTTTTGGCTTGGGCTGGAGCCCGGGCTCCAGGACCCTCTCCCTTGCTAGGCTTCAGAGTCCAGGCTGCAGCCCAAGCCAGAACATCTACAGGGCTACATTTTGCCCCGCAGCATGAGCCCTGTGAGCCTGAGTCAGTTGACCCAAGCTCTGATTTTGCTTTGTAGATGTATCCTCAGAGAGGCAAACTGGGAAATTAGATTTAGAAACACAAACAGACACACTGAAAAGTGACGTAATGGAAATTCACTTTTATTGGAAGGGTACAGGAATTAGCGCATATACGGTGACAGGAAGTTTGCTGATGAGGACTGAGTCGCTGTTGTCTTTGTAAAGCTTCCTCCAAATACTCCGTACTGGGACCAAGTAATAGAGAGGTAGATTTTAATAGGTTTGGTTTTTTTCTTACTATGGTGCTGATGTATATGTAATGTTTAAAAAAAAAAAAAAGGTTATTTGTAAATAGGTTTTTACAATTCTGCAGATATCACTGGGTCTACTATCTGTAAAATATATACATATAAATATATATATACTGTTTGTTTAAAATAGAGTATTTTTATTTCATTCCTTAACTCATCCTCACTGCAGTGGTATTGCACTTCAGATGACATCTAATTACTAATTTGTACTGTATCCCTGACAGCAACTTGCTCCATTTTATTCAGATTTTTCTAGTGTTCTGTTTTTACTTTGTACATTAAGCATTGCTTATTTCCTTTTGAGACCTGTACAGAGTTCTGAAAATGTAGAAATGACCTGATGTTAACATACCACTTTTAAAGAAAAAACAAAAAAACAAATAAAAGATTGTTATCTGAATCAAAGAAAAGACTGATTTATAGGGCTCTCACTCATGGCACCTCACATTCATCCTACCATGATATCCAGATATTATCACTATTATCTTTGGGGCTTCAAAGGAAGAAGAGGGATCGAGTTTAAAATGGGCATGAGGGTTATTTTATTCGGTTGGCTAGCTATAAAGTAACAATCAGTAAGAAGAAAGGGGTAAAGTCTGTTGCGGTATATTGATTACAAGAGTGAACCATTCACTTTGTGGTATGCTTTCATGATCTCCAGTAACAACAGCTATAGTTAACATTGCAAAAACGTTTTCATTATAAGTCATTTTCACACTTTCCAAAGAAATAATTTTTAAGTCTTAATTTTTTTCCAGGTTTGGGCTGTGCTTGAAGGTTTTATTTTAATTTTATTTGAATTAAAAGTTAGAGCAAAATTGCTTCAGTCCTATTTGAGTTATGGGAGAGTAAACAAGATACAGCATTTCCACTGTAAAAATAAATAAATAAATCACTCTTCGAAAAGGGCTACAGTGAAATCAGCTGAGGTTCGAAACTCAATATTTGGCACACACTTAGCATTCAATGAGGTACAGTGCTTTTGCCTCCTTTGTGTGGGGAAAAATTGAAAAAAAAAACAAAAACAAAATGAGATTCATTGGAGTTGAGGGTGCTCGGTATCTCCTGGGATCAGGCCCTCATTTTGTGTTAAGTGTATTTAAGCTTGTATTATGATGGTAGCAATTTAATTTGCCCTCAGCAATAATCCAATTCCTTCCTTGTGAGTGAGTGGTCAGCCCCTGGATTTGTACTGGAGTTTATCCAGTCAAGAATCTGGTTATTACCCTGTAAAACAGAGAAGAAATAATATGAAAGGAGCATGTGCTACTGCTAGACTCAGAACCCTGCTGAATTCTGGTCTTGGCACTGCCACCAAGTTATGTGGCTTTGAGAAAGTCTCCAGGCCTGTCAGTCACTCCATTGAAGCCAATGGAATTACATTGATATAAACCCACTATGTTTCCCCATATGTAAAATGAAGATGATAATACGTACTTACCTCAGAGGGATGTTAGTATTTGTCCAGTGCTTGCTAAATTGCGTAAGTAGATCAGTGAACTATCCAAAGGCAATGTGGTAGCCTCTCTAATTTTAGGTAGCCCACCTCAGCTCTGTAGTAAGCAGGTGTAACTCCCATAATTTTGGTCCCATATTTCTTCTTTAGCACTGCTGCTCTGTGCTGTTAAACAGCTGCTGTATTTCATCCCAGAAGTGGCAACATTTCATTGACGTGTAGTACATATAGTTGGTATATCACTTTGCTCCTTTTGTACAGTGGTTAGGGGCCTTGGGATGGCAGGTTCTCTATAAACATACCAATGCAAGGCTAAGGTTTATCATGCCTGAACACTGCTTAAAGATGGCCTTTGTGGGTTCTCTAAAAGTACTTCATTACTATGATTTAATTTGGTTCCCTACTACCATCCCCTCTCAATTTTCCTGGAGGCAGCACCTCTGATTGTGACTGTCAAGAGGCATCATATCTGGTAGGATAGATTTTTCTGTCTCTTTTCCTACTTCTTAGTGGACCAAATCCAAGCCCATTGAAGTCAATGGAAAGACTCTCACTAACTTCAGTGGGTGCGGGATCAGGCCCTATATCTCCTGTTTTTCCCCCTGGAGCCATGCTGTTTGGGCATCTCTCCGGCCACAGTGGCTTCAAGGCAAGTGTCCTTTAAAAGCGCAAAAGACAGACTATTCATCATCATTGTTCCCTCTGCAACAATAACTGCTCCACTCATGTTGAATTTTAATTCTTTGGAAACACATAGTTAGCAACCTCATCGGTATTCAGTCACCACAAATGCTAGAATATGGCAAGTGATCTAGTTACAGTGACTATGGATGCCTCAGCTCCAACCTTATAATTGATCATCATGTGGAAGATGATTAATGGTCTGACTCAACATCTGTTTAAGTCAATGGTCTTTGAATTAGGCCCTAAATGCCACATAGTGCCCTGAATGACCAGAACTAAGTGCATACAATATTTATGGCCAAACCCCAGCTGCAGATGTGTGCCAGAAGGACTCTCTGCCTACAAGCTCCCATTTATCTGAACAGATTTGGTGTCACCCAAATTGTCTGAATAATCAGGAATCTGCTATAACTTTATTTAGACCTATTTAAAGACATTTAACAGCTTTGCCTTTTTTCTTTCTTCAGTGCTGTTTCAATTCAACCTCAGCACCATGCCCGGAAAGCCCACCAGGCAGTGATTTTTCTCTCTTCCCCGCCCCCTTTTAATGAAAACTGTTTTCACAGTCAGTTTGCTTTCGTTATTATTTTATGACTCTCTGTGAGCTTTGGCTGTGCTGGAGCGTTTGTCTAGTCTCTCCCATACATCAGCCATCTGTGCTTTATGGAGAAACAATGAAATAGATTCAGTTGCTTGACTAGCATCTGTGCCTAGCTGTGTCTGGTTTAGGTCCTGATCCTGCCACTGACTCCAGGTTGGCAGACCTCTGTTCCCTCATGAAGACCCATTGACTTCAGTGGGGCTCTCTGCGAAAACTGGGGTCTGTCCATAGAGAGGCCCCAAATCAGGAAAGGCGCTTTGTGGGACTTAAACACATACTGGCTTTAAGCACATGCTTAACTTTAAGTAAGACTTAATCATGTGCTTGAAGTCAATGAAGTCTGTCTATATTCAGGAAAGCACTGTAAACACATCCTTAAATGTTCTCCTGAATCAGGGCTGGAGTCGCTTGCAGGACTGAGGCCACAGATTCTAAGTGCCTCTGTGCAGGGACCATGTGTTTCTCTATGTTCAGCCCCAAGTATGATGCAGAGCAGGAAGAATCCAGCAGCCATGGCAGGGCTGAAGGACATTGGGTAAAATAGTTGTCATGTGCAACAACTGTTTCAAATAAGCCACTCACTGGATTAACATTGTCTGAATTCAATGTAATTTTTGCTGTCATACAATATTGTACACATGAGACCAATTCATTAAACATGTAACTCAAAACATGAAGCCACATTTGCTATATTCTTTGTGTCTGCTTTTCTGTGGTATAGGAAAGAAACAGTGTAAACAAACTGTCAGGAAAGACATGCCCTTTACATTGAAATGGACGATTAATAAAGAAATCTGGATGCTTTCATTCCACATGATGCAGCTCATCTGCCTTTTAATGTCCAGGGAAAGCATCTACTTTATTTATTTATACATAAATAATCTTCAGAGCAATTTATGTAATTTCTTTCCTATGCTGATGTCCAAGTATTCTTCCAGAAAGCTATTAGTAATCCCAGCTGCAGCCAGGGCCATCAGTGAGAGCAGAACCACCACACTCCAATAAAAACCTGTTATCCTAGAGGAGGAAACCAGAAAGAAACACAATTACAAGATGTATATGCTGTGTGTGTTGTGAAACTTTTCAGTCTACACCAGCTGATCAGAGCTGTGCCAGAGAAAAACGAGCCATTGATGAAACTGGTTTGAAAAATAAATGACCTTTTCACCAGAAAGTGATTTTTGCTGGGAAAATTAGTAAATTTTCCTCTCTGAAAATGGTGATGTTCCCCCTGAGGTAGTTGTGTGACAATTTGCAATTTGTTCCAGGGTGGGATTGATCACAGCATGAAGAATTAGCCACTGATGTGGAAATGGAAAAATGTCACTGTGATGGGGTGGACTCCCCACACTAGCCCTGCAAGAGCTGGCTTAGGCCAGGTGGGCCCAGTCAGCTAATTAGACTGTAGAGGAGACTGAGGCTGGAGGCAGCTAAGTAATGACAGGCTCACCTGTGCAGGAACAGGCAGGGCATGTATAAAGCCAGGTAGCTCCCTGTAGAGAGGGGGGTTACTGCTAGGAAAGGCTGCAGGGAAGTAGGTTGTAGTCATTCCTGGCACGGAGGGAGTTGGAAGCTGGCAAACCCAGAGAGGTGAAAGCGAGATAAGTAGGAAGAAGCCCAGGGAAACAGCTGCAAGAGGTAGGACTGTGGCTGCTTGTTATAGGGTCCCTGGCCTGGAACCCAGTGTTGAGGGCAGGCCTGCGCTCCCCTACTAGCCACTGGGGAATGGCAAGGGCAGGAGGTCTGGAAAGACTATGGATTCCTTAGAATGGAGGAACTTTAGTGACCTGGCTGGAGGGCCAAGCCACAAAAAGGAAGCTGCAGACCTGAGAGCAAGCAAGCCAGCAGAGCGAGACAAGATGGGAGAAGACAATATCAGAAGGAGAGTGCAAATTGGAAGAGCTAATCCCCAGGACAGCCAGCAGGAGGCACTGCTTGTGGTGAGTGGATGCTGTGACAGTCACCAGTTACCAAATTTCATAATTCTCAAGAAAATATGAAAAATCTTTCATGCAAACAAAGCTGGGAGGTTGGTACTGCTCTGCTGCAGGTGTGTGTGTTGGGAGGGGGTTGCATACTTGTCAAGGTCTGGGCAAAAGGTGAACTGCCCAAAAGGTGCAGGCACCTCTTATGTTTACAGATTGCAGCCTTACCACATGCAAACTAGGGTTTGTATGTTCAAGTCAGATAAATACACATGCTATGAGCTCTGGGAGTTAATGTGGTGTCACTTAATTTGTGCACACAATTGTGGGGTTTTGCAGCTGCAATGGGAAGATGTGGGAGGCTCAAAGCGTCCTGTGTGGCAGGCAAGTAGGGGAATAATTATTTCCAGTTACCTACAGAGAGGCAAACTGAGGCAAAGGCAGATCGTGTGACATGCTCAAACTCACAGAGTCAGAGTCAAAGCTGAAATTAAAACTCTCAACTTCCTGGTTCACAGCCCTGTGCACAGGTCCCCTGATCACAGCTCTCTCCCAAGCCCTGGGCACTGTGTGAGATCAGCATTGGCTGAGATAGATCATCAATACTTACTGAAGGTGGCTTTTGTTGAATTACCAAGAAAACATTCGCTCTCATGGTCCTTTGGTACTTCTGGTTCCCACCAATGGCAGAAAATGCAGAATTCACGTGCAAATGGGAAGGAAATTTTAAGCCAAAGTTTTTGTTGGCTCTTTTTAAAATCAGTTTTCCACTCCTCAAAAAGAGTGAAATATCCCAGAGCAGGCTGAGAAATGTTGGAAAATCAAGCATTGGCTAGATGCAGTAGGAGGCCCCCAAACATTTTTCAAAGAACGTTGTTGTGCAGTGTTTTGGGATCCAAATAGCAGTGGTCAATGGAGAAGGATACTAGCAATAAGGAGCAAGATGGAGAAAGGGATTTGGATGCTGGCAGTCTGAACTGGAACAGTACAGTGTGTCCGGTAACTGGATTGCTCCGGGGTTGCTAATTGGATACATAATCTCACAGCTATAACAAGTTAATGATTCAAATGCAGGTCAGACTGGGACTGACCAAAATTCATCACCAGTTGAGGATAGTTCAATGGCCTATATGAAATGTATGGGTGGTCTCAGTCCAATTTCTAGTGGACAGGTATCCTCATTACAGCTGGCACCTTTGTCAGTCAGAGCTGAAGCCTGAATTACCTTCTTACGGATAGGGCTGTCGTCTCTAGGTTGAGATCTATTAGCGGAGTGGGCAAACTGGCACTGCCTCTGTCTGTCCGGTACATGTTTTGGGCCCAATTCTACAACCCTTACTAAGCAGTACTTCTGTGAACAGCCCCACTGAATGTAAGGACTGATCAGCATGGGCAAGGGTTGCAGAAACAGGCCCTTTCACTCAGATCCTCAAAGATATTTAAGCACTTAACTCCCATTGATCTCAATGGCCGTTAGGTGCCTTGAAGATGTGGGCCTTTGTGAATCACTCCGTTTTCCAGGGCTGCCAGTCTGGCCCCTGACAGCAGCACTGAACTCAGCTTAAATAAGAGCTGAAAAAGAGTTCCTCCAAGTAACAGAGCAAACCCCAGTACAACAATAGACCCAGGCAATACCTTTGTTTCCTTGAGTGCAATTTCAGGCGCTGATGGTATAATTTTAAAATCGTAGAGTTGCAGAGGGGAAAAGGTTTGTTAACAAAGGAGGTTTTTCTTATTTATTTGATACAAAAAGGACAGTTAATTTCAAAATGTGGCATTCCCTCCTAGATATTCCTTAATAGCTGTGGCCCTTTCTGGTTTTTCAGAGGGTTATCCTGACAATTACATCTCTGACAAAGGACAAATTTTAGGGTCTCATTTTATCTGGGAGTCTTTCTCTCCCTCATTCCTTAGGGGCAGGAAGGAAGCCTTGCAAAATGGGGCTACTAACTGGCACTGGGTATTTTGAGGAGCAGGGAAGAGCAGGGCCGGCTCCAGCATTTCTGCCGCCCCAAGCGGAAAAAAAAAAAAGCCGTGATCGGCAGCGGCAGTTCAGCGGCAGGTCCTTAGCTCCTAGAGGGAGTGAGGGACCTGCCGCCCCTGAATTGCCGCAGGTGCCGCCCCTCTCCCTTGGCCGCCCCAAGCACCTGCTTGTTAAGCTGGTGCCTGGAGCCGGCCCTGGGGAAGAGGCAGGAGGTTAGACTCAGGAAAGTAGAGCTGGAAAACATTTTGTTACTCCTCTAGTAGCGGAGGAATGGACTAGAGAATTGTTCCCTAATAATGTGTGTTAAAGTGCTTTCCCCCCCTCCCCTCCCAGTCTAACTGTAAATGTCTCCAGGAATGGGGAGTTTGTCTTTTCCTTGTCTGATTTACTTACAGACTATTCAGTTTTAGAAGAAGATAGGCATCACAGATGAGGCGGTTTCTTTACCGTATCTGGGTTAATACGGTACTGAGATGAAAGAGGAAACAATTTGTGTGAGTGCACATGCGTGCAATCAGTGGAAGCACCAGATTTTGAAATGGAGAGTGGCAGGTAGAGAGATCTTGCATAGATTCAAAAGCTATTGCACATTTCTGCGCACACAAGCCTTTAGAAGAGTAGTTTAAACACTGTAAGCTTAATGCTCATTAACTTGTGCTTATCTAAAGCCTCCTCATCTCGTGTTTGGTGAAAGTTCCTCTAGCTACAAGGCCAAATTTGCGTGCTCGTTCCCACTGTGTATTTTGTGTGGTCTGCATAATAAATGTGTTAATACAATGATTTTACTATTAATGAACGGAGGAAATGCTAGCAGTGGTACAAGCTGGGCAGGTTCTGGGCAAGCTTTGCCTCAACAGTCTCCTTATGTAGTGCAATCCTGGCCTGCAAAGCTCTAGGCTTTCTATTTCTGGGCCTCTTCTGTGCACATATGCCAACCCTGTTAGACACTGTGGTGCAAAGTAGGCACCCACAAGGCATTGCATTGAGACCATCAAACCTCCTGTCTCTTGCAACCAATAGCACATTCACACTTTAACCTAGGCTTCAGCTGCAGCAGCCAGCTACCTTCCCTGAGGGTTTTCATTTCAGACCTCTTGCTGACACTTTACACATGTTGCATTCAATTATAGTCACTTTTCACTACCAGTCGTTGGCAATAAGCCCAGCTTCAGACCACAACCTGGAGTATTCAACTTAAGCACAGATGGTGAGTCCTCCTTACCTTCCTTTTGCAGACTCTGCATATCCATGGAAGTATTTGTGACGGGTGTACATGTACACCAGACCCAGTAGGGCTGCCAATACTGAAGGTAAAAAGAGATGAATGGGAGAAAGTTAGTGGGGAATTTAAAAATTAGGATTGGAAGGAACTAGTCACTTTGATTGTGATTATTTTATTTATGTGGCACCAGGGTTTTTTGGCATTTGACAGATATCTCAATCTCTTGCTGTAAACAGTCACATTTTGTTTCTGAAACAGACCTTTTATCGACTTATTTTATTTGTTGCTGTTAATAATAATAATGTTTTGTATTTATTATTAAGCATCTTTAGGCGAAGGATGTGAGAGAATGGTACACACTGTAATGAATTAAGCTCATGTGATATCCCTCTGAGATAAGGACAATATTATCTCCATTTTACAGTGGGAAGGAACTGAAGACCAGAAAGGACATAACTTGCCAATGGTCACATGGAAGTCAATATCAGAGCTAGTCCCAGAATCCATCTCTTGTGCTATTCCAGTTCTGGGCTTGTACCCACAAGCCCACCCAGTCCCGCCTTTAACTAGCTGATTAGTGTACAGGAGAGTTAATGGACTGGAAGCTGTGAAAACTTTTTCTTCTGCAATTCATAAGCCTACTCTCTTTGGGGTGCTTCACTTCACTGCCTTACCACTGGCCTCAGCCATGACCTAGAAGAACCACTCTTCTGTAAAGGTAAGAGGTAGATTGGTCCCCCACCATGGGACCCATTTAGTTAGAGAGTTCACAATTCAAGAGAAGTGTCCAACATTTTTGGAGTAAACCGAGAAAGGGGTGAATCAATTACAGTAGCAACTAGCCAGAAAGCAACGGAGAGGAGCCTAAATATGATGCACTGTACAAAAGAGATAAAGAAACGGGTTCAACAACTTCTAAACCGCAATAGAGCTAGAGTTCAAAGAGGCAAAATGAGTCAAACGTCTGATAAGTCTCCCTGTCCCCCACCTATGGGATTGTGCCACCAACTGGTTTCACAACTCTTCAATTCACTCTGAGCTGTTCAGGGCCTGATCTCACTTACACTGGTGCAACTTCAAGGATTGAAGCAGAATTATTCCCTGGTGTCGAGAGAGACTGGAATCAGATCCTTAAGACTAGACCCTGATGCTTTGGAGAAGAGGGAACTGTGTGGCCCCACTCCTCCCCTTTGTGGAGTCTTTTATCACAAGATAGACCTGAATCAGCCTATGTAATGAAATCAGTAAAATCACAGTAGTCACAAAAGTAATATCCCTATTACTCTGGGATGCCTTTACACCATCCTAGACGAGCCAGCAATAGCACAAGGAACTACATAGAGGAAACTAAATACCTGCAGTATCTGTTTCAGCGTTTTTCAGATTTAACCCTAGCCAGCCCTCCTAGAATCAGTCACATTGTCCTGTGCAGGGCATGTCTGGGCAACAGGTAGAGTCCCCTATTCTTTTAGTCTAAAGAAATAAATATTTGGAAACAAAAAAACTTACTATATTCCACATTGATGTCAGTGAAGAAGAGACTACTGCATGCTGACTAGGAAAAATAATTAAAATGCCTCTCCCTTCCTCTCAAAAGGGAGATGATACAGCAAGTGGCTGTGCCGTTGGCTAGCAAACACTTCTGTCTTTTCCAAGGCCTGACTCTGATTTCACTTATACAATTGTGTGGCACCATTGATTTAAATGGCATTACTCTGGATTTCTATTGGCAAAAATGAGATTAGAATCTGTGGTGGGAGGGAAGTTAGCCTCCAGAAGGTGCCTTTTTGTAAGAAATCACTTATCACCTGTAAATAAAGAGAAATTAGCACCTTTAATGATTGTAAAAATGGAGGGAAAATTAGTAGCCGGGACAAGAGAAGCCAAAAAGGGGAGGAAACTAAATGGCACATGTACTTATGCATCTTCTCTCCAGCCACATTGACTCTTCTAGGCCAGAGCACCAGCCCGAGAAAGAGTTGTTAAGAAAACAGAGAAGAGAACAAAGGTTATTGTTTTAACAGGAGTAGTCACAAAAGATCTAGTGCCAAATGGAGCCAATGCCATCATTACTAGGAGATTCCTGGACAGTGGCACCGGACTTCCTGAGTGACTGGGAAAGCCACACAGGCCTGGCCCACATGAACACATTCTGAATAGAAGTGGGCAAAATTTTTCAGATTGTTTATTTGCCCCCCAAAAATGCAGCTTTGGGTAACTAAAACAATGTAAATTTGGGTCGAATCTGAAGAATAGTTCCCCCCCTCCCCAAAAAAAAATCCTGAAAAAGTCAATTTTTGTTTAAACATTTTCTAAATGTAAACATTTAAATGTTTTTGTTTCAAAAGATGGTGTCAGAAGTTAGCTGGATGTATTTTTTTAAGAGGTGGGAGGGGAGGGTAAAAGAAACCTGACTATGAAACACTTTTTAAAATGAAGGGGAAACAATTTCTGGTTTGATCACCAAACTGAAAAATCAATTATTTGCTCAGTTCCAATTTTGAATCCCCCTTTCCAGCACTGGTGCAGTTTCCCCTGTGCTGACAATACTGTTGTAAGTGCTAGTGTAGACAGGGTCTTTTCAACTCCCTGTTCTCAGCAGTGTTAAATACAGGGGTTAAAGTAAGAGAGGATGCAGCCCACCCTCTTCTGCTAAAAGAAAAAGGGGGTTCCCCTTCTCTCCCTGGCTTGCTCCCCTTCTCCTCCTCAGCTGGTACAGGCAGAGTTCCCACTCTTGTTTCAGTCTACTTTAACCACAGAGTAAATCTGAAGATCTGCAAAACCCAAATAGATTTTTCATGACACAGTGCTGAAAATGCCTGAGCATGTGTAGGCCACATCTACAATAGCGCTCATGCTGTTGCACAACTGGTCGAGTGTAGACATGGCCTTAGAATGGCAAACATTCACAATCCCACTGAAGTCAAGCTCAAGCCATGAGCAGTTTGTGCCCCTGTTTCCCAGGCTGAGAAACAGGGTTAATAATACTTTTCTGCCTCACAGGGGAGGTGTGGGGCTTCCTGTTTGTATAGTGCTTTGAGATCTTTTGATGCAAGGCACCATACAAGGCAAAGTATGATTGTAGCTATTATCATATTCAAGTATGTGTTCTGACAGGCTTGGCTGCCTTAATGCACTCAGTTTGGGATCTCTTGAGCAAAAGTTACC
This sequence comes from Terrapene triunguis, assembly GCF_002925995.2. Classification (NCBI taxonomy): domain Eukaryota; kingdom Metazoa; phylum Chordata; order Testudines; family Emydidae; genus Terrapene; species Terrapene triunguis. Next base: position 15,340,131 of record NW_020664417.1, on the reverse strand, counting down.
AGATGGCATGTGGTGGCTCTGTCTCCCCAGAGATGAAGTGGGCATCAATAATCCCATTTCACTTAGGCTGTCAAAATGGACTTTAACCCTAAATTCTGTGAGGCCCTTCTAGTTTAGAGCTCTTCAATCTGTTTTTTAAAACTGTATCTGTTACAGGCAAGATTGATATCACATCCTATTATTAAGGTTGCCCGACACTTCCTATTATATGGCTCTATTTTTGGTTGCTTACAACTATGACCAACTTAAACATTTTGGCTAAAATTTTCTCTGTGAAGTGTTTGTTTCTGACAGAACTTTTTGAGGAAAATTTCAGCCAAAATGGTGGTTGTTTCCAAGAATGAGGCTAGGCACAAATATGTTTTGCTGATGCTAAAAAAATTCTGGTGACTTTTTCTTTAATAATGTCTAGCACACTCCCTGCTTTCAAGCAATGACTTAAAATTTGGCATTGTAGGGGTGGCTTTTGTACCAGGGATGTGCCTTTTGCCATACTTGTGAAAATCTACTAGTATCTGGCCACGTAATAAGCCCTTGAAAAACTGAAGTTCATATATGCTCTGCAGAGATTCCTTAGATTTTAGCAGCTAAATTCACTGAAGATGCTGTCCACACTAGGCACGCACTAGAGTTGAGGCACACATTTAACAGTGAGGAGAAAACAAAATATTGAATAACTGATCAATAAGTGAGCATCATCCAGTCCGTGCACTGAATGAGGCAGGGGGTCATGTGGGAAAATGAGTGTGTGATGATATCATGAAAGACTGCATCATAATGCATAGGCACAAGGGGTTGCACAGGCAACCTTATTTCTAGCATTTCTTAACTTTTTTGAGTGCTTGACTTCGCTACCATAATGTTGTTTTAAGTCAAGTACTCAAAAGTTAAGAATTGCCTGTGCAACCCCTTGTGCCTATAATTTATTTATGTATATATAAATAAAATCAATTGTGGTCTGCCTTTGTCCAGCAGACATCAGAGGGTAAGAACCAGGCACATCTAGTTTTCATTCACACCACTGTAATTCCTCTCGCTCTTATATCTCTATATATCTATATATTTTTCCCCTTGCAGCAGATTTTACTTCCCTGATCCTGTTGTATTTGTAGGAGAACAATTGGGGGATGAGTCAGAATCACATTGCATTTCCTATTACAAGAATCATTCCATGTATCAGTGTGATGGGCTGTTCATCCCACACTTTCTCTGAAAGCATTAATGCAGACTGAAAATGGGGCTAATTAACCTAACAGCCTTCAATGGAGAGGAATGAGGTGGCTAAGCAATCCTCTGACTGAATGAAGACGCCCAGCTGAGGAGGAATGAGCTGGGCTGAGACTATAAAGGCAGAAAATTGGCAGCAGAAGGGGGCTGCTGGGAAAGTCTGCAGTCACTCCCTGGGAGAAGAGAGGTGTCTTTGGGCTGGCAAACCAGGAAAAGGGGGAAGCCAGGAACCTGGAGTAGAGGGCAGGCCCATGTTCCCCTGCCAGATGCTGAGAATGGCACTACAAGGCATGAATGAGTAGACTATCTAGAACTGCTGAAGGAAGACTTTAGCTGTAGGGCTGAGTCACAATCATTCCATGTGTTCCCCCTTCCAGGATGCCAAAGAGGCAGCAGCAGCTCATGAAGTGAAAGCAGGATGCAGACCCAGAGAGAGGCGGAGGACTGCATGCAACCATGGGAAGAGGTGTCAACCTCGCATGCTCTTCCCCAGAACGACCAGGAGGAGGCGCCATCCCAGTGGTAAGCACTCCCATCAGAATCAGGTTCTCAGCTGGAGGGGAAAATGAGAACTTTACTTTCTGAAATGAATGGAGAAAATGAGCTTAAATACTGAAAAAAGGAGAGAATGTTTTACCTTTCTAGGGGAGGGGGTGTGCATTTGAATATGTGGAGGCTTATTTTCTCTCTGGAGAAGCATAATGAAAACTATTGTTCTCATTAATAACAATGTACAACACAGGTTTTTATACAGATTAACAAATTTACCTTCTGAACATTCCTTTGAAATATTAATAATAATTTACTGTACTTACTAGTGGCATTACGTGTTAAGAGGGGATTCTGTATGTGAAAAAGAGGAAAGACTATTTATGCTAATTTTTTGCCCTTGGATGCATATTTTGGGTTCCTACTGGGAAGTTCTCACATATTGGTCTGGCCTAAAGAAGTCGATGGTAAATACATCAAGCTTCGCATCCTTAGTTTGCAATGAGTAAAAGTTGGTAGAACAGAGACATGTAAAATACCAAGACCATTCCAGAGCCTATTTACTCTTCCTCATAACACAAGAACAAGGGGCACTCAGTGACATAAAGAGGTAACACATTTAAAGCCAATAAAAGGACATTGAATTAACCGCGGGGTACAGCGGAAACTATTATAGCTGATAAAACATTGTTTAGGCCAAAATAAAACAACAATTGTGTTTACCTTGATTGAAAAAACAGCCTGCAATCCAGAGAGCAACCAGGAAGATTGGATAAAACTCAACACAGTTTTGTCTATGGAATAAATTAATAGAAAGGTTACCTGAGCAAGAAAGAAACTATGGGTGGGATTTTCAAAAGCTCTCAGCTTTGGCCAAATGCTGTTCCCAGTGAAGTCCATGCCACTGGCTTTGATGGGAGCAGAGGTTGGTCAACAATGAGCACTTTTGAAAAATCTCACTCTTGTCTCTTTACAAATATGTACAGTTCTGTTCCTATCATTGTTACTGAAATAATAGGCCTTGGTCTGAGTATCCCTATGGCTATAGTATCAAGAATGACAAGCACATGATAGAACTTATAAATGATTACAACAGTAATGGCCTGAAAACACAACTTTAAAAGTTGTACCTGATCTCACTTTGTTTTTTTCTTTTCCTTTGCTCATATTCAAAATTTTAGTATTTCTTTTTTATTTAAGGCAACTTTCTATAACTGGATATTTTTATTATCCAGTAATGTTAGTTACATTAGAGAGGATCGCTTTAAAATAATCCTTACATTGCACATAAAATGTCACACTTCAGGGCATAAGCCAATCACTAAATGAAATGGTCTAGGACAGAGGTTCTCTGACTGTGGTGGTCTGCAAGCTCCATTCAGGTGGTCCGCAGATAGTTCCCTCTTAGGCGCGCGCCTGGACGGCTGCACATAAGAGAATGAAGGGCCACCTACCTAATTAGTGGAGCCGCGCAGGCATGGCTCCACTAATTAGGTGCCTGGACCCTGGAGAAGACCCTCTTGTAAGGTGAGGTGGTGGCCTTGGGAGTAATAGGGGGTAGGTGGGAGGGGGCAGTGGGGTGGGGGAAATTGGGATGTGCAGAGCTGCGGCAGCCAGAGAAAGTGGTGACTTTCCCCAGCTCCAGGACTGCAGCTGCTGGGGAAAGACTCCCCTCCCCTCCTTTTCAGCCCCAGCTTGGGGGCTGCCACAGCGGGCGGGAGAGGGCACATCAATCACATTAGAAAGGTAAGACTACTGATATTAAAATGAGTTGTGAGCTTTTATTTGTAGAACAAAAAATGTTTTTTTTTAATATAGTGCTTTTATCCAAAGTGCTTTACAATAGTTAGCTAACGGTACAAACAACAGCAATTTTCAAGTGGTCCGCAAAGAAAAAGTTTGAGAACCACTGCTCTGGGAAAACATTCCCACCGTGGGCAGGTTATTCCACAATTGTCCACTGATCCACTTTGGATCACCTTCCCTTGATGCATCTGGTATTCGCCACTCTGAGAAAAGTTCCTTGACTAGATGAACCACCAGATAGATCCAGTATGACAGTTTCTATGTTAAACCAACCAAACCTAAATAAAAAGCTGGAAGCTAAATGATGTGACAGTTGAAGCTTTAATTAAGCTTCACAGTGAGTGAAGTAAGTGGGTTGACTGTATATCCAGTGTACTCTATTCAACAATAATTGCTGAATGGTTTGGCCTATGTCTGAGACACTTTTATGTAGGTGTGTAGTTTGGTACTTGTGACAACTATTGATTTTTAGCTATAAGGATACAAAAATAGGTGTCTCACCAGGACAAGTTAATGCTTAAATGCTCATTAATTTTTTAAACTCAAACTAATTAGCCAATTTATTTGTATATTCTCAGAAAATTCAGTCTTTCATCACACATGCTATAAATTTGGGGAATATATTTTGTAATCTTCATTAAAAACAAAAAGGCTAAAACCCTGCTTAAAATAAACCCAAAGCAGCCTTAAGTGTGAAGTTTTGACCAGCACCTTCACATTAAATAGCTCTGATCTGTTGTTCCATTTCTCTATATGTGTTGAGTAGCCATAGTGTATTGTCTGACGGAACTTTCTGTGATCCCCTTTTCTTCTGGACTGAAATTGCTTTTGCATACCGTTGTGGAAAATTAAAAATTCCTTTGAATATTTGAGCACAAAGATTTCTAAGCCTAATAAATTCTTAATAAATATTGAGTTTGTGATCTGAGGTATGTTAAACTAGAAAGAAAAAGTACATGGAACCTCTCCATATAGTTTGTAGAGACACATAATGACTGAATCTCCTTTCCGTGTAAACCAGGAGTTGAAGACCAGTGTACCTGGGAGAATCCGGCCCAGTGAACATGGAATGAATGTGCAATGCAATTACTCTTACGAGGAGACCCAAACACTAACAAGTGGTGGACAGAAGCCCTTGGTCATGCAAGGTCTCAGGTTAGTGCAAAGTCTTAGCAAATGCTGTTCTGTGGAGATGCCCACAATTGTTACAGCCATATCTTGTAAGAGAGAGGTCACTGAGAGTTAAGATCTATCCTCATAGCACATAGAAGATCAGAAATGCCCTAAAAAAAAAATCACTTCACACTTGAATGGCTAAATTAGACCTCTGTAGTGTCCAATTAATTAAATGAATAAGACGTTTCTCATTGCCACCCTTTTAATGACCCTAGAACTTACTGTGCACGGAATATTCTGTCAAATTCTGGGGTTCCGGTGACTTCTGGGGGCATGATCTTGTGCTGCTTTCTCGATTTTCCTACCAGCCTTGCAAAACAACCTGCAAGTAAAAGTAATGGATCAAGGATTAAAGAGTTTTTATTTTTTCAGAAAAGCAGCAGGCCCTGTAAATCATCTACAAATCTCAATTTTTCAAATGGAAATCATCATTCCTCAGGTTTTGCCTTTAAATTGGAATGAAAAGGACCAAAACCTCTTGCAGCTCCGCTAGCTTCCCCTTTAAAAATTCACATGCTGACTGCAAAGGTGACCTGAACCTTATTACAAAACCCAACTTCAGCAAATTTACACTTATGTGCTGAATGCCCCCCAAAGCAAGAGAATTCAGTAGCTACAACTGTCTACACACTTAATATCCTGTTCCTCCTCTGGCAAAGCACGATGTTGAGGATGGCTGGCTCCTGCTCCATATGACACCCCTGCATGGGTAGCCCACCTACCTAATAGCGAGATCTCTTTCACAGATCTAGGGGGCCTGCCCACTTCCCAGAACCCAATATGAGATCTAGGGGGGGCAGGAGTAGGAATGAGTTGGGTCTGGTTCATTGTTGCTAGGCAGATGCACAATTAGCACTAGACATCCAGAAGTTTCTGGAATTGGGTGTGGTAGTTTTGGGTATGCTCAATAGGTTCCCTGTTGCTGGACTCAGACTCCATGAGGGCAAGTAGTCAGGGCAGCTGCTTTACAAAAGAACATGTGCCTAGGGTTGCCAACTTCCTAATTGCAGAAAACCAAACACCTTTGCCCCACTCCCCCATCTCCCCTCCCTCCATTGCTCGCTCTCCCCCACCCTCGCTGACTTACTCATTTTCACTGGGCTGGGGCAAGGGATTGGGGTGTGGGAGGAGTGAGGGCTCCAGCTGCGGGCGTGGGCTCTGGGGTGAGGCTGGGGATGAGGGGTTTGGGATGAAGGAGGGGACTCCAGGCTAGGGCAGGGGATTGGGGTGTGGGAGGGGACACAAGCTCCAGCTGGGGTGAGACCAGAAAGGGGTTCAGGGTGCGGGAGGGGGTTCCTGGCTGGGGCAGAGGGTTGAGGTTTGCATTTAACTGAGTGGTTGGTTAATTAGCTAGCTGACTAGCTGATTTCAGCAGAGAAGGAGAAAGAGTCTGAGATAGCAAGTATGAAAAATCAGGACAGGGGTGGGGGTAATAAGTGCCTATATAAGAAAAAGCCCCAAATATCAGGACTCTCCCTATAAAATCGGGACATCTGGTCACCCTAGTCTGCATGGATTTCAACTGTGTGCTTCCCAGTGCAGGGCTACAGACGTGGGCTAGCTCTTCTCCAGCTAGCATGCTAAAAATAGCAGCATAGCCAAGCCAGGAGTAACATGGGCTGAGTTCAGGCTAGCCACCTGAGTACAAACCTGACTAGACTCCCAGGATATATACGCAGGCAGCCTGCCGCCCAGCTGTTATTTTTAGCACACTAGCTCAAGCAGAGGTTGCATGTGTCTATCTACCCATACCAGGAAGCATGCTCCCAGGTATCATTCAGACATACCCTTTGTGTGGCCCTGGGGATAGCACACTGAGCTAAGACTCAGACCTGGGTTTTATGCCTGGCTGTGCTACAGGGTGATCTTGGGCAAGCCACTTCAACTCTCTGTGCCTCAATTGCCTCAGCTGTAAAATGAGTTATACTTCCCTCTTTTGTAAAGCACTTTGAGATCTACTGCTGAAGTGCTATACATGAGCTAAGCAGTATTATATAAGAGGTATTATTATGATTATTAATTATTACTACAAATAGGCTAAATACCTGCTGTAAGTGCAAAAGTCTTAACTAAGGAGCTGTGACCAGTATTTCTATAATCTCTATTCTTGTGTGTATCTAAAATCTATTTTCATTGCCACCTTCAGCTCAGGAAACATGAATCTTATTTTAAAAGTTTGTCCGATTTTGATGGAGATGGCCAGGTCATACTTGATACAAAATTAAACATGTAGACGAGCAAATCTGATTTATTTATTTTATAGTGGCCACAGGACAGGACAACATGGTGTTCTGCAGGAGGCTCTGGTTCAGGAGTAACCTGATACTGTTGGTCTGATAATCTTCAAGGGGACTTCAAGTGATTGGAAAAATCCACCACAGACCTTGGTAAATTATTCCAATGGTTAACTATCCTCACTGTTAAAAAATGAGCACCTTATTTTCAGATTGAATTTGTCTAGCTTCAACTTCCAGCCATTGGATTTTGCTATTTGTCTGCTAGACTAGAGCCCTCTACAATCCGAAATCTCCTCTCCATGTAGGTAATTCTAGATAAAATTAAGATTGTGTCATGGGTATTTTTAGTAAAAGGTAGGGGCAATGGATGATAAATCATGGAAGCCAGAGCCCGGGGGCTGAAGCTGAAGCCAAAGAAGTCCATGGAGATTGTGACAGGTTGGATCACAGAAACCCCCTTGGGAGCTACCACCCGATGTGCAAAGACTACCCCTGCTTCTGTTTTCCCTGCAAGCTCAGGACTCCAGCACCCTGTCTTGCTGAGCCAGACACTCCCATCTGGCTCCAGACACAGACCCAGGGTCTGAATCCCTTGTCCCAAAGCTGCAAGTTTACCTGAAAGCAGCTCACAGTAGTGTGCTTGTCTTTAGCACTCAGATGCCCAACTCCCAATGGGGTCTAAACCCAGATAAATCCGTCTTACCCTGCATAAAGCTTATGCAGGGCAAACTCATAAATTGTTCGCCCTCTATAACACTGATAGAGAGATCTGCACAGTTGTTTGCTCCCCCAAGTATTAATACATACTCTGAGTAAATTACTAAATAAAAAGTGATTTTATTAAATACAGACAGTAGGATTTAAATGGTTCCAAGTAGTAACAGACAGAACAAAGTAAGTCACCAAGCAAAATAAAATAAAATGCGCAAATCTATGTCTAATCAAACTAAATACAGATAATCTCACCCTCAGAGATGCTTCAGTAAGGTTTTTCTCAGACTGGACACCTTCCAGGCCTGGGCACAATTCTTTCCCCTGGTACAGCTCTTGTTGCAGCTCAGGTGATAGCTAGGGGATTTTTCATGATGGCTCCTCCCTCCCTCTGTTCTCTTCCACCCCTTTATATATCTTTTGCATAAGGCGGGAACCCTTTGTCCCTCTGGGTTTCCACAACCCCCCCCCCACACACACACACACACTGGAAAAGCACCAGGTTAAAGATGGATTCCAGTTCAGGTGACATGATCACATGTCACTGCAAGACTTCATTACTCACTTGCCAGCACACACACATACAGGAAGACTCACAGGTAAACACAACCATCTGCAGACAATGGGAGTCATCAAGATTCCAAACCATCATTAATGGCCCACACTTTGTATAGTTACAATAGGCCCTCAGTTATATTTTATATTTCTAGTTTTAGATACAAGAGTGGTACATTTATACAAATCGGATGATCACACTCAGTAGATTATAAGCTTTGTAATGATACCTTACAAGAGACCTTTTGCATGAAGCATATCCCAGTTACGTTATATTCACTTATTATCATGTTTTTATAAAACCATATAGACTGCACAACGTCACAGAGATCTGTTAGTCACAGAATCTGGGAGCAAACTGTATCTTTAATTATAGTTATGATCAAATCATCCCATAACCTTCTTTTGGATAAACTAACTAGACTGAGCTTCTTGTCTCACTGTAAGGCAGGTTTGCCAGACCTTGTACAGGATTCCCCTCTAGAAAGGCCTCTCTGCCTCCATTAATGCTCCTTCATTTACATTGTAGCTGAGGACCGATTCACTGTCACAGAAGTCTTTTAGAGAGAGAGAGGGTGGCATTAGGAGGTTGAGGAGCATATTTCAGGGTAACTGTGCTCAGGGGGACAAGATGGTCACTTTTTGAAATATTTCGGGGGGGGGGGGGGGAGGAATTTTCAATAGGTCTCCCTCTGGCCCTTCCCTTACCACCCACTCAAAATGCTCCCTTCCTCCTGCTGCCACTTAGAACCGCCAAGCCCTGCTTGGTTCACCAGCTGCAAGGGCCAATTTGACAAACCACATGTTTCATTGGACCAACATCTGCAGCCAGCAAACCATAGCTGGTTGGTCCCCAGGCTGTACTTTGAGCCATGGGGGCATTATCAGGCTGGGACAGGACTCTCAGCTGATGAAATAAAGGAAGTTGGCCAGCTGAGCAGCCCATCATACCCAAATTGGTCTAGAACAACCTTAGTATGGACTCAGGGGAAAATCTTAACCTACTTAGGGGGGCTAGCGTGGCCCTGGGGATAGCACCTGATTGGAAGCAGATAAAAGGATATTAGGCGCCAAATAAGGGATGTCCCTTAAAACACAGAACAGGGGACAGTGTCTATCCTCTCTACAGAATCCTCTCCAAGCAGCCATAACTCAAATTCACTCTACTTCAGCCTGGAGACCCACTAGCTTTTCTAATGGGTCTGTAAAACCTCCCCTTCCCTCTCCTGCAGCAAGTCTTAAAAACTAAGTCATTGGTGGAAACCCACTTAGTGCAAGGCTTCTGCTCGTTCATTCCATCACAGACCACTTTTTGCTTTGCTTAATCCATGGCCTGGCCTGGTTCCTTGAATACCCATGTGATTCTGGGAGGCTGAAAGCTTGTCTTACCATGCCTCTAGCTGTTGTAAGGTGAAACATAGCTTCCAGCACTGCTGCAGAGGGGTCTTATTGCCTAGTTGTTACTCTCAGCACAGAACTGTACATGTAGTGGAATAAATGGGAGCACAGACAAGCCACTAGATGTTTAATAGCTAGGTGTCTTGTGCTGATAGCTGTCAAACAGTCAGACAGTGGGCTGCTCCCACTACCAGAACTGGTTGTAACAGGTTCTTACACTGCCACTTTAACAGAATGCAAGGAAGAGTAGAGGCTTGGGCAGGGCTGGATTTTCGTCTCTGGGAGGGACTCTATTATAAAGTTAGGTTGACCTAACCGCACCCTCAGGGCTGTGACAAATCGCCCTGTGTGATCGGATGATACAGTTTAACTGACCTAAGCCCCTGTATAGACACTACTAGGTCAACATGATTCTTCTGTCAACCTATTTATCGCTTGTTGAAGGGGGGGGGGGTGGATTTACTACAGTGAGGGGGGAAATACCTTCTGTTGCTGTGGTGGCTACAAAATGGTGTTATAGCAGCACACCTGTAGTGCTGCAACTGTGCCACAGTAGCATTTCTAGGGTAGAAGTAGCACCTATGTTTTAGAGTTTTCAGAATGTATTCACTTTTCAGGCAGTGGCTCTTTGCCCGTCCTTGTCCCATTTCTTCCTGTTTTCACTTTAAACAGTGTAAAGTGCAGCAGCCCTTGCAGCAGGGTGAGCTTTTCATGGTAAATATTGTCACAGGAGATAAACGCTGTGCCAAGAGCCACGCAGGTTGTTCAGGAGAGGCACTACTGGCACACACAACTCAAGAATGAAAGCAGTGTTGCCAACTTCAAACATTCAAAAATCATGAGCCAGGCCCCCCCTCAAGTTATGAGATTTTTAAAAATGTTGGGTTCTTTTTATCTGGTTTCTGGTTATTTAATCTTGAGGGTTCACATTTTTAAGATTTTTCTCCCCAAATTATAAACTTTTTTTAAATGAATGACATGATCCAGAAACTGGGGCTTTAAGAAAACACCAAATATAAAGATTTGGCATTGCTGCAGACAAAGCAGTCTGCTTACAAGTACTGACAAAGCTGTAAACTTGAACCTCTGCTCCTTATCTCATGCTTATGTCCTCCTTCAACCCGTACAGCATACATATCCCATGGCTTGGTGTAGACACAACCATATTATCTGAAGGAAAACAATTGCTAGTGTTGAGAGTGCTGTCACTGTACCATGTCTAATCACACTGTTGTCGTTCTTTTTTCTCCAGTTCCATTTATCTACTATAGCTGTAGTTTGCAAAGTGGTGGGAAAGCCACATACAGTGTATGAATCTAAGACGCATTTCCACAGTGGATAAAATAAATCTATATATTTAGGACCCCCTGATGAGAGGATATTATGGAACATCCACATGCTGCAAGTGCCTTCTATGTAACTTAAGTTTTGTCATTTTTCCTTTCTGATATTCAATACCTTGCCATCTGCTTGGGGGGAGAGTTTTTAAAAGCACTTTTGGTTCAAGGCTTCATGAATGATTCTAGGAGTTGGCACTTTTGAGGATTCAAGCTAAGTGTCTAAAAAAACCAAAGCCAGCGCAGAACATAGCTGAAGGGTGAGTCTGCATCAGCTTACAAACTCTAGCAACAGTTTAACAATCCCAAAAATCTACAAAGAAAACAGAAAAGCGAAAAATTGTAAATCCCTCCCCTCCCCCCACTCAGGGCCGGCTCTGGCTTTTTCGCCGCCCCAGGCG